>NC_082407.1:0-324716 GCF_004011695.2 Ascochyta rabiei
CCTAACCCTAACCCTAACCCTAACCCTAACCCTAACCCTAACCCTAACCCTAACCCTAACCCCTAACCCTAACCCTAACCCTAACCCTAACCCTAACCCTAACCCTAACCCTCTTCCTACACTAAAACCCTAACACTTACTCTTACACTTTCTCTTCTTTACTCCTACTTTCTTTCTTCCTTCTTCTAACCCTTACTCTTACACCCTCTCCTACTTCTAAACCCTCCCTCTTCCTTACCTTTACTTACACTTACTACTCCTTTTACACTCATCTCTACTCTTTCTCTTTTACCTCTACTCTTCTCTTCTTTCTCTTCTTTTCTCTTACCCTACCCTCTTTCCATACACTAAAACCCTAAACCTTACTCTTACTTACACTCTCTTCTACTTTCACCTTAACCTCTTTTTTTCTTACTCTTTCTTAACTCCTTCTTCTTAACTCTTTTTCTCTATCTTTTTCTTATCTCTTTCTTTTTTACTCTTAACACTTACCTTCTCCTACCTACCTCTTTTTAACTCCTTACTCTCTTCTTCACCTTACACTTACCTTCTTTTTCCTTCTTTACAACTCTAAAACCTCCTTCCTTCTTTTTTTCTTTTCCTACTCTTTCCACTTACTTCTCTCTACTAACCTCTTTTCTAACACTAAAACCCTAACACTCTTCTTACTCTAAAACCCTAACCCTTTTCTCTACTACTACTACTTCTACCTCTACTCCCTTTTTCCCTTTTCTTTTCTTTTCCTCTACTCTTTTCTATTCTTTCTTCTACTTTTCCTTCTATCCTTACTTCTCTTTCTACTACTACTTTTACTCTTACTTTCTTTTTCTTACTTTCTTCACACTCTACTTTACTTTTCTTCCCTCTCTTCTATTTTCACCTCCTTCTCTTCTACCCTTTTTTTCCCCAACCCTTAAACTCCTCTAACTCTTCTTTCTAACTTAACCCTACCCCTTACCCTTACACTCTTCTTCTTTAACTCTCTTACTCTCTTTCTCCCTCACCCCTACATTTTCTCCCTCTTTTTCACCTTCACTTCTACTCTCTTCTTCTTAATTCTTCTTCTTAACTCTCCTTCTCTTTCTACTTTTTTACTCCTAACACTTACTTCCTTCTACTTACTTTTTTTCACCTCTTACTTTCTTCTTTAACCTACACTCACCTTCTCCTTCTTTTTCTAAAACTTTACTACAAAACTCTCTTTCTTCTTTTTTCCTTTTCTCACCTTTCTTTTCCTCAACCTTTACCTACTCTTCCTACACCAAAACCCTAACACTTTTCCTACACTAAAACCCTAACCCTTTTACAATCTAAACTCCTTCTCTACTACTACCTCTTCTACTACTTCTACTACTTCTTTTCTCTTTACTTATTACCTCTACTTTCTTCTCCTTTTTCCTACTTTCTTAACTCTTAAACACTACTTTTTCTTTAACTTATTCTACTTCTTCCTTCTCTTTCTTCTACTCTTTTCTACCACTTACTACATCTTTCTCTTTTCTTCTACTTTTACTTAAAACCCCAACCCTCTTCCTACACTAAAACCCTTATACTTACTCTTACACTCTTCTTTATTCTTACATTAAAACCTTTACACTTTCTCTTCCTTATCCCTACTTTCTTCCTTCTTCTAATCTTTACTCTCTACTTCTCTCCTTAACTCTTCCTCTTACACTCTACCCTCTCTTACTCTTAAATTCTTCTTTCCTCCTACTTTCTCTCCCTCACCCTTACCTTTACTTCTACTTATTTCTACTTTCACCCTCTTCTCTACTCTCTCTTTCCTACCTCTACTCTTCTCTTACACTTAAACCTTACTCCTTACTTTTACTTACACTCTTACCTCTACCTCTTCTCTTTCCACACTCTCTCCTACTTTAACCCTAACCTCTCTTCTTACACTAAAACCCTAACCTCTTTTTACTCTAAAACCCTAACCCTTACACTTATTCTCTCCTTCTTCCTTACTCTACTCTCTTCCTTACTTTACTCTTCTCTTTATTCTACTCTCTCCTACTTCTTCTTCTCTTATCTTTTTCTTCCCTCTACTCTTCTACTCACAATACCTATTCTCTAATCCTTACTACTTTTCTCTATCCTTTCTACTTTTCTTATCCTTTCTACTTCCCTTATCCTTTCCTTTCCTTACTCTACTACTCCTAATCTTCTCTACTTTTTAATAATCTTTCTTTAAACTACTACTCTTTCTTTTCCTATTCTCCTTCTTCTCTCTTTTTTAAAACTTTAAATTTTACTCTTCTAACTTTTCTCCAAACCCTATCTCTCTTCTCACACTAAAACCTAACTATTACTATTACTTTCTTCTCTACTTTCTCTCACTCTATTCCTTACCTTCTTCCTAACACATACACTTACTTTCTCACTTACCCTCTCTCTATCTTACTTATTCTCTTTCTACCTTTCTCTTCTCTCTCTAATTTTTTACTCCTAATACTTACTCTCTTCTTCTTATCTTTTCTACTCATCTTTTCCACTTACTTTTCTCTACTACTCTCTTTTCTAACACCTTAACTTTCTTCCTTCTCTCTTTACACCTATATTTACTCTTTACTCTATCTTTTACTCTACTAACTTAATTTTTTTTTACTTTTCTCTCTAAAATTACACTTTCTTCCTATACTAATATTCCCACCTTTATCCTTACACCTTCTTTCTCTTACTCTTACTTCTTCTCCTACACTTAACCCCTACTCTTCTCTTTTATTCTTACTCTCTTTCTTACAACTTACTTTCTTTATTTTTTAAAACCTTCTACTTTTATCTCTCTTTTTAACCTTCTTCTCTCTTCTTTTCTTTTATTTACACTACTTTTACTTCTTACCCTACTAACTTTTCTTTTCTAAACTTATACTCTCTTTCTATACTAACACCTACCTATTATTCTTACTCTCTTCTTAACCTACTTTACTCTCTTATCTTTCTTTCTTAAACATTATTTTCTTCTTAACTAACCTCTTTTAACTTCTTTTCCTTTTCTTCTACTTCTTTCTTCTATCCTTACCTCTTACTTTCTTTACTCTATTCTTATTCTTTCTACTTTTCTAAATTTTCTTCTCAATCTCTCTCTTCTTTCTATCTCTTATCTCTTTCCCTAAACTCTTTATAAACTCTTTAAACATATACTCTCTACTTTTTACTTCTTTTTATACCTTTTCTCTTCTTTTCTCCTTATTTACTTCTTCCTCAACCTTTTTAAATTTCTAACAAACTACAACTTTCCTTTTTACTTTACTTTTTCCTTTCCTTCCTCTTTCTACACTTTTTCTCTTCAACCTTCTTTCTTTTCTCAACTTTTACTCTTTCTAATCTTTCTTTTCTTTTCACCTTCTATTTAACTACTCTTTTATTTCATACATCTTTTAATAAACTAACTTCTTCTTCTACTTTCTTCTCTTCTTTTTAATTCTTTCTTTTCATCTTTCTCTATTTTCTACTCTTTTTTCTTCATTTACTATCTTTACATCTTAATCACTTTAAATATCTTTTCTAATACTTTTACACTCTCTCTTTATTAAATACTACATTTAACTATCTTTTCTATCCTACTAACACTCTTTTAACAATTTTTTACCTTTTTCTACTTCTCTTCTTACTTTATCCTCTCTACTATTCTCTTCTCTTAACAATTCTTTCATTTCTCTTTTCTTTCCTTTTCTTCTTTTATACATCTCTTAACCCTATCTCTGCTACTTGCGCGCTGTTATACTGCTGCATGAACAACGCTACTCTAATTGCTACTACCATTGCGTTGCTGAAAAAAATTCGCCTTAAAACTGCTCTCTGTACCGCTTATCTATCTCTACAACTGCCTCTTCACTCTTGTGTAACACTTGACGGGCCTACCGCCCACCCACTTTCTCTTCTTCACCCTGCTTACCTGCTACTCTTCTCTATCCCGCTTCACGGTCTTAAACACCTCCCCTCCTTCACTCTTAACCGCATCGCTCCGGGGGCACATCCACGGGCCCCTCCCGCCCAACCCTCTACCCCCTCTCCCGTGATACCTTATCACGGGCCCACCGCCCACCCTTATTCTACTCTCTTCTCTCCTTCATCCTTTGCTCGTGATGCCTTATCACGGCCCCACCCACCTCCCCTCTTTCTCCTTTACCCTCTACCGCCCTGCCCAACTGCTTTGTGACACCTGACGGGCCCTCCGCCCGCCCCTCTCTCACGCACTACGGCATCTACGGGTTCGGGAATGCCTTTCTAGGCTGCGGCACCACAATCGGATTTGCTAAACTTCCCCTAACTACTGTTCTATCTTGTGACAATACTATGTAAACGCCCAAAACACCTTGCTCCACGTCATTTTTATCCCGTTCCATCTTTCTAATCTACCTGATACCCTGTTTAAATGCCCTTTCCCTCTACCATTTATTCTTATACCCGATTTATAAAGCAACCAACCCTACCCAATCCAAATTCGCGCGATTAACGCGATTGACGCCCTCTTGCACGAACAACTTCTTGTACCTCTCCTATCCACCATCCTGCTGGCTCTTCTACCTATTGCGCATGTCTTTCTTAACTACTCTACTATCTATCCAAATTTACTTTGTCCTGACTCTTACTTTCTTTAATACGCACGGCTGCTTTCGGATAGGGACTCACTTGGTTTGGTCTGCTCTCTCCGGATTGTGGGCTCTTCCTGGATCGGGGGCTCTTCTTAAATGATCGGCTCTTACTACTTGGGGGCACTGATGTGGACTCCCTTGGCTTACAGGGACCACTTTCGGGCCACTTTAGGGGACTACTTTTGGACCACTTAGGGTGGCGCACTACTTGGCGCGCTACTTGGGGAACCACGTGGGGAACTACTTGGGAACCACTTGGATTGGGGGACCTACTCGGGTTGGACGTGCCACTCAGGTGGGGCAACCACTTGGGTTGACGCACTACTTGTGGAACTACTCAGGGAACCACGCGGGTTTGTGCTGACTACGCGGCTTAATGCTGACCATGTGACTATGTGGATTGATGCTTACTGCGCGGGTTAATGCTTACTACGCGGGTTAATGCTGACTATGCGGGTTGGTGCTGACTACGTGGATTGGGGGATCCGCATGGGTTGGGGGCTCTACTTGGGTCGGGGGCTCTACTTGGGTTGGGGGCTCTACTTGGGTCGGGGGCTCTACTTGGGTTAGGGGATCCGCATGGGTTAGGGGCTCTACTTGGGTTGGGGGTTCTACTTGAGTTGGGGGATCCGCATGGGTTGGGGGCTCTACTTAGGTTGGGGGGCTCTACTTGGGTTGGCGGGTATCACTCAGGTTGGCGGGTATCACTTGGGTTGTGGGGACTACTTTGGTTGGTGGCCCTTCTCTGGGCGTTTCTTTCTACGTCTCTGAAGTGTCTGTGTTGCTATTTGGCTGTTTTGCACTTTCTGACTTGTGATCACCGTGCAGTCGCAAGTCAGCCTACAGCACGTTTCTCCTGACTTCTCCTGACCTAAGGTTTCGGGTTACGGTTATATCAAACACATTCTTTCTAGTCTGCTAAATACGACTGCACATGCCCCTCCTCCCAAGCATATAGGAAACGACACATCTGGCTTACGTCTCTCTGGCCCATCTTGATCTTTAATCCGAGCCACTTGTAAAGCCGGAGCTCATCGCTACCGTGCACAATCGCGGCGTCTTACATCTGCTGCTCCAGCCATGGCGTGCACATCAGTGGCTGGCAGGCAAGCAGCGCAGCTACTGCTCTCTGGAGCACTCCATCGTACTGGCAAGGCACATGCATCTCTTGTGTCTTAAACGCACCCTGTATGCTTGTTTCCTCCCACTTGTTGCAGATGGCTTGGGGCGCCCAGCAGTAAAAACACTGCGCATACTTCTCCTACTTCACTTAGTGCATAGATTTCACCTTAGACTCCATTAATGTCATCTGCGCTCCGCTGGCCTTTGAACAGTCCTTCCAGTCGTGGCGCGCCAGGTCAGCCTGAGTGGCCATGCAGATGGCGCACGCATTGCCCAGCGCTGGAAGTGCTGCTCTAGCCGCTCCAGGTCATATACTTTTTGTTCCGTCCTTTGCTGTTGCCAGATCTTAACCCTCTGCTCTTTAACGACTATAGCTCGCTCTATACATCTGCGCTACTCCTCTGCTGCCACCGCTGCGGTGTCGGCCTGCGTCTCCTCTGGCTCTTCCTGCTCTTCTTCGACGGCTTGTCGCTTAGTACCACCGGGGTGTCGCTCGCATAGATCACACTTCGACTCTCCCATCTCGCATTGCTGCCTGTTCTGTCTGCCGTCCATGTGCTTGTCTATCGCGATTCGCCGACAGGATTCAACTGTCATAAACTCCTTTGTAGGTCGCTCCAGCTTGTAGCCGAGCGCCTTCTCTACCCTCCCCTCTTTTGTTACATAGCACGCTCTCATAACAATGGACTCGCTGTCGAGCCCCGTTCGTCCCGCCCGGCCGCTCTCTTGCACATATTGGAGCAGCAGGGGACACATGGCAACGTGGATCACCACCCAGACGCCTGCAGCGTCGAGCCTAAGACCTAGCATGTTTGTGGCTGTACAAAGCTTCTCTATGCCCAGGGTGAAGCTTCGCACCATGCGTGCCTTTTCCTCGTCTAAGCCCATCTGACGGTAGTATGCAGAGCACTGCAGAAGCTTCGCAAGCCGTTTCGTCTCGTCCACAGTTGGACAATAGACGATGATCTGCGCCTTAGGTCCGTACCTACTCCTCTTCGCAGCCACGAGCTCAATAAGTACTTTTTCTAGCGTGCCACATGTGTACTCTAGCACCTGGTACGCAATGTTCGTTTGCGTGGTGCGTTCATCGCGGCATATGGTTACGGTCTGGGCATCGAGCCCTGCGGTGTGCAAGAAGGCGGGCTGCAGCGTGGGCGGCAAGGTTGCAGTCAGGTAGACAACCTGTGTGCCCTTCTCCGTCATCTCCACCATCTTGAGGAGGTCTGGCCGCCAGTCCTGTGTCGACTCCAGCAGCACGTGGCACTCGTCTATCACGATACGATCTAGCTAATGGAGCATGCGCTTTTCGTCAATAAACCTGCCAAACGCCTTCGTGACTGCGCTCTCAGGCGTCACTAGCACAATACGAGCCCAGTACGGCGGTCTTCTTCCATCCCACTTCGCGCAGGGGATGCCGAGCTGGTCGCAGCGATCTTGCAGATCGTCTCGCAAGGCATTCAACGGAGCCACGACCACAGAGACGCCGCCTGGCGAGACGGACGTGGGCAGCATGAACAGCATACTCTTGCCGGTGCCAGTAGCCATAACAACTAGCACGCGCAGCCGTCGCTGCATCACAGCCTTGAGGCTTTCTTCTTGCTTGCCACGATACTCGGCGTCCGGCCGTCCAGCGAGTCGCCTGAACTCTGCCTTAAGGTCCACCATCGCGAGCGACGACCAGCGCTGGAGCGCCTGCTTCTCTTGCTGCGCTACCATCTCCGCGCGAACACCGGGGTGCATGCGGCCGTCCTCCCAGGCAGATGCAAACTCCAGCACGCGATGCCAGTCCATGCTCACCCGCCAGAACTCCTCCCGCTCGGCCATGGTCTGAAAGGGAGACTCCATCATGGAGCGGCCGTAGTTGCCCTCCTCTGTTTTAAGGCTGTGGCCGGACTGCAACGCTTGCGCGTTGCTCTTCGCCGGCGCTTTGTTCCAGTAGAGCACTTCCAACCAGTCGCGTGCTTGTCCATCTCTTGCCAGCTCTCAGTGGATGGCTGGGTAGGCATGCCGCCAGGCGCGGGTGCCGAGAGCGGTGTTCATGTACTGAAAGGTCTGCTTGCGCAGGACACGGCGTATGCGATCGGTGCCCCAGTACCCGTCTGGGTTAGCGGATCGTGCCTTCTCACGGTCGGCTTCGCCGTACTCGTCTCCGTCGTCGCTCTCTTCGCTATCGCTCTCGTCGCCCCACTGCTCCTCCGGCTCTGGCTCCCAGATGAAAGCGGTAGGGCGGGCAACGCCATTGTGCAGCATCTGGAGATCATCTATGAACGGTTGACCGAGCCCGAGGAAGTACACCACCAGCTCACCCACCTCCCAGGGAACATAGCGGTGGATCGTCTTGACACGCTTGCTGAAGCTATACCCCTTGTGGTACGTGGTAGTGAAGGATACTAGGCCACCCTCTACAAACACCCCCCGATACCCTACCCCGTCTGCACTGTTCTCGCACTGTATCGAGGTAATCTCTGTCCCGCGACCAGGCCCGCCGCCAGACATGTGAACAAGCGTGAAGAGGCCTTCTTTAAACCGACGCACTCCTTTCATGTACCTAGCTACAGCGTCATCGCGCCATAGCGTCCGTTCCGGCCGTTGTGTGCTATCTATCCCACGAATGAATCTCTCCCTTAGCGGAGCCTCGTCCAACACCCAGTCTAGAAGCCAGTCTTGCCATCTATCTAGCTGGTTGTTGGGGTGCTTCAGAAAGCTCCAGCCCGTAGCCAGCTCGGCTGGCTGATCGACGAGTTTGTCCACAGACACCTCTGGAAGCGGGGTGGTCCCAGGTTGCACGCAACCCCTTTCGTCTAGATCCAAGAGTAGGACGTCCTTAAATAGCTGCAACCGCACCGTCTCGCAGAGTCCCTTCACCATCAACCGGAGATCGGCTAGCGAAAAGCTCTGCTTGTCAATGAGAAGCCGATCTCCATCCCACGACACGATACCGGGAGTATTACGTCGCTTTGCCTGTGTTCTAGCTAGCGTACGCAAGCGGAGCATTCGATTCATAGGACTGGGTGTGCCTTTGAAGTCGGACAGCGTCATAAACCGTTCAGACATGTCTTTAACTAGCTCATACGCAGTAGGTGCTGTACAAGGGTCTTTCTGAAGCGCTTTATCTCGCTGGCAGCGGGCATGATGCACTACGAGCGCTTTCGAGGTAGTGATCAAAGCAGACAGCGTTGGCGAGAACTCGTGCGCCGGAACCCACCCACCGCCATGGTGATCAGGCTTGAGGGCGAGGACAGCCACTCCGCTCAGCAGTGCGCTCTCGTGCTCGTCGCCAGTCAGGCTGTGGTTGAGCAAGGCGATCCAAAAGCGCAGGCATCGCTCTTCCAGTTTCTCTTTCTTCGCAGCGTCGTCTGAGCGGGCTATTTGCTGGAGTGACACTAAGAGGGCGTCTTGCGTGCTGGTAAGTTTGTATGGCGGCCGCTCGACCTGGTCATATGTGCGCCACAGGTAGCAGAGGATGCTCACCAGCTTCTGGCTGTACTTCTTGATCGTACCGACTCAATGCCTAGCGTAGAAGGGCCGCTCGTTCGATTCTGCGCCCGCCTCACGTCGCTCGATAATCTCCAGTGCGAGTCTGCCAACAACCTCAGCTCGGCTGCTATCGAACGCTTTTCGTATCAGCCGCTCCATAGCTTTGCAAACATCGCGTAAGCCCGTGTCGTCAAACGCCACTTCTTCCTTCCCACGCGCGTCTACCTCCCCACCAGCTAGCTGTTTAGCGCGCAGAAGTGCCGCCCTTGGGATACCTTGTAGGTGCGGGACCCATTCTGTGAGCTCTAGCCACGGATCAGCCTGCGAACAGATGCCCTCTTTAATCTTATCCTGCGCTGCTGCTGCCTCACGCTCTTCTTGCTGATGCTGGCGATCTGCCTTCACTCTCTGGGAGATGTCTGCTAGAGTCGCAGCTCCAACGCTCGTCTCGACTGCAACATACGCCGGCCAGCCAACAGCTCTAAACAAGCGCTGGCAGGATTGGCTGTCTCGCCATACTCGGTTGCGCGAGTGCTTGCTCTTTTGCCTCATATCTCCCCCTCGCTTTTGTTCGTTCACCCAGCCATGCTCATCCTTGCAATGTTTCTGCATGCCCTGCAGCGAGATGCAGGTATACCAACAACGCTCCGACAAGCATACCAGCCCGTCTTCTCGGCTTTTCAGACCAAAGACGGGCTCCTTAGCCGGCCTTGGTACACGCACGTCTCCTGGACTCTACGCAAGGTTTGGTAGCGCGCGTACAGCTGCCGCCAGGCTCTTGCGCGTAGCGACTGTGACCTTGGGATGGCGCTCTTTGAGGTGCGTAACGATCTGCGCTGGTGGAATAGCAGTGGCACATGGTTTACAAACTACGACTCGAAGTTCAGGCCGGTGTTCAAACAGCTGCGCAAATAGTTCCATGGTGTAAGGAGCAGAAGGGACACAAGTGGGCGCTATGCAACACGTCCGTTAGCCTAGTGTTTGCTATCCCCTGGCATATTGATCGACAGACTGTGTATCGATCTTGCTTTTGGTTTAATTGCGCTCCCAGCTCCGCTAACGCTGGTTGGTGAGGGTGTTGTGGTACATCCGTGCGCGGCCTGACTTTCGGTGCCGCGGTGTGACCGCGTCAGAACCTCAACAACACCCAACCCCCTTTCCGCACAACCTTCGTCCGAACTTCCGCTCGCAACCTCATTCGCAGTACACAAGTCGATAATGCACTAGTTGGCAGCATTAGACAGCGCCGCAGAGCGGTTTGATGGCGGTCGTCGGAGCTTTCCTCTGGCCAGCGAAGCTGACTTCGTTCGCAACTACGCGTACGAGCCGCCGAATGAGGACTACGAGAAGCTCTTCTTCTGCCAAGCGACCATCTCACGCTCGCAGCGTGATCCAGGTGCTCGTCCGCACAGCGCAGGATGGCTGATCCCCACCTGTGACGATGCCAGCGTCTGCAAGCCCGTCTTCATTGCCCACTCCGTCTTGTCAGCGATCTGGCTTCTGCGCGAGACGCTCGCCGACGACGTCCTGCCTGACAATATCTGGGATCGTCTGGTCTGCGCGGCCGAGTCGCTTGCGGAGGACGGGATGGAAGAGCCGCCGTCTGCGCAGAAGCCCTTTGCTTCCCCTTCACAACAGGCCTCTGCTCCACCCCCGCAACAAAAGAAGCGGCCACACCTATCTGCGCCGGCCCCTACACCAAAGCGCGCTCGAACAACCACCAATAAGACACATCCAGCCAGCCCTCAGCTGTCACAGCCTAGCGAACCAGATGAGCAGCTGAAAGACTCCCCTCTGCACATCACTACCATCTCCAACAACAACCGCCGTGCGGAGCAAAAACGCAGCAGGACACTCGCCACTTCGCGTGCGAAGAAGCGGCTTGCCCTTGGTCTGGTAGCACCTGGCGACAAGGCTCCTCTTCCAGAGCAGGCTGCCTACACCTCTATTGTGCAAAAGGACAAGTCTGTCGTCGCCTGGATCATCAAGCAGCCGGTCTCCGATGACACGGACTTCTACAGCTCCACCCAAACTCCCTACCTCACGGCCTGCACCCTTCTAGAGAAAGCGCGCGTGCTTGGAAACCAGTCCTCTTGGTACCACGCTGCCCAGTTCCTGCAGGCTTGGCGAGAACGTGGCTCACCCTTCAGAGGTGGCGGCGAGCTCGCTGGCAGCCAGAGCAGGACCGGTGCGGGAGCTAAGCGCTTGCAGCTGCTGAGTGTGCGCAACGATGCTGACAGGGATTTCTGCTTTGCCTGGAACATGTGCACACGTTATAAAGCAGAGCTAGCAGCTGTCTATATCAAGTCTCGATAGGCGTCAGCTCTCCTAGGTCAAGCATACTCCAACAAGATAGCGCAGATCCGGCATAACAACTTTGTATCTAGCAACGACAGGACGCGAAATCGATACGGAAAGGGACAGATCCGCACAGAGGCAGTTGCAGCGCTAGTAGAGTTAGTTAGTCCCAACGCTACTAAGAAGGACAAGCAGGTGTTTAGACGACGGTTAGGCCAAGCCATGCGCTGGTACTCCATTAGTCAGGAGCTAGGCTGGGGCATTCTGACCCTGATACCACACGACGAGATTGCGAATCGCTGGATAGAACGCACCCTCCGTGTAGGCCAGCTGCATGTCTGGATTAAGCTACTTAAGAAGGAGTGTCTAGACATTTGTGCAGCTAGCAAGGCACTTGAGAACTGGTTAGGGCCAGAGGGAATTGCTGGCGGGCCCATCAACGAGAAGAAAACGCTGAGCATTGAGGCGGAGGCGCCAGCAACCATCTACGAGGTGGAAGAGATTCAAGACAGCAAAGACAACGAAACTGACAACAGCGTTAACGACAGCACCAGAGAGCAAAGTTATGCTTCGCCGAAGAGTCCTACGCCAGCTCCGCGGTTGCGTCAGCTAACTTTGCTTAAATTGTTCCATCCTGTAGAGTAGATGTTACCTGCGCTCAACTCTGAACATTGTGCTACATACCTTATCGATACTGCCCTACAACATTGCGAACATTAATATTAAAACATCTACTATATTCCACTCACGTACCGTATGCTTGATTCTTCTAGAAATTCAACATATAATTGGGACGCACTTTGTACACGTTCCGCAATCGTTACAGCAATATTTGACTTCAGGAACAGCGAACAAATTCACGCTAAAAAAGCGAACAAATACAGTCGAGTGTCTGTGCTCACGCTAAAATTTACATAGGCAAAGCGAACAAATACACTGTCTTTGTTCGTATAATCACTGGGAGGACTCCCTGGGTTTAGGCGGGGGACCACTTTTGGGCCACTTGGGTTGGGGGTCTACTTTCGGACCACCTGGGGTGGATACTACTTTTGGACTACTTAGGGTGGCGCACTACTTGGCGCGCTACTTAGGGAACTACGTGCAAACCACTTGGGTTAGGGGACTACTAGGGTGGTTACTGGCAGAACTACTAGGAAACCACTTAGGTTGGACGTGCCACTTGGGTGGGGCAACCACTTAGGTTAACGCACTACTTGTAGAACCACTTAGGGAACCACTTGTGGACCCACTCAGGCTAGGGGACCACTGGGAAACCACTTGGGTTGGCGGACCACTTTAGGAACCACATTGGGATACTACTTGGGTTGATGCTTACTGCGCAGGTTGATGCTTACTACGCAGGTTAATGCTGACTATGCGGGTTGGTGCTAACTACGTGGGTTGGGGGATCCGCATGGGTTGGGGGGCTCTACTCAGGTTGGGGGACTTTACTTAGGTTGGGGGACTTTACTTAGGTTAGGGGACTTTACTTGGGTCGGGGGCTCTACTTGGGTCGGGGGCTCTACTTAGGTTGGGGGCTTTACTTAGGTTGGGGGATCTGCATAGGTTAGGGGCTCTGCATGGGTTAGGGGCTCTGCATGGGTTGGGGGCTCTACTTAGGTTAGGGGCCTTTACTTAGGTCGGGGGCTTTACTTAGGTTAGGGGCTCTACTTAGGTTGGGGGGCTCTACTCAGGTTAGGGGACTTTACTTGGGTTAGGGGACTTTACTTGGGTTGGGGGATCCGCATGGGTTGGGGGCTCTGCATGGGTTGGGGGCTCTACTCAGGTTGTGGGGACTACTTAGGTTGGGGGACTTTACTTGGGTTGGGGGCTTTACTTAGGTTGGGGGCTCTACTTAGGTTAGGGGGCTCTACTTGGGTTGGGGGACTTTACTTGGGTTGGGGGACTTTACTTGGGTTAGGGGCTCTACTTGGGTCGGGGGCTTTACTTAGGTTAGGGGATCCGCATGGGTTGGGGGCTCTGCATGGGTTGGGGGCTCTGCATGGGTTGGGGGCTCTACTTGGGTTGTAGGGACTACTTTAGTCAGTGGCTCTTCTCTGCGCGTTTCTTTCTACGTCTCTGAAGTGTCTGTGTTGCTGTTTGGCTGTTTGGCACTTTCTGACTTCTGCATGATACCAACGCGCTACTCAGTCTGCCTCTGTATCTTTAAGACACGTAACAATAAATCTGCAGCGTTAAACAACTATAAATAATAAATCAACGTAAACACAATAACCTACAACAATTATTTGGTTGTCTCTTTGTTTGTGCCTTGCGTTGTGGTAGTTGCGTTGGTTCTGACTTTTGCGTGTTTCTCACGCAAGCCTCAGTCACCACTAGCTGCGCTTTCCTCCTGCAGCAAGCTGCCCGTCCCTTTAACGTACAACACAAACAAGACAAACACCTAGCACATCTTGCTGCTCTGTATGCCGCCCCACCATACTGTGCTGCCCATCTACATAAGCACCTTGTTGAATTCCACCTCCTCGTTCCGCCTAATCCCCTCTCTCCGCATCTGTGCCCGCACCCAGTCGTTAAACGTGCTTCCCCACGCCGTCCACACGCACATCATCAACGTAAGCAGCACAGCCTTAAACTGGCAGCTAATTGCCAAGTTTTTCTGCCAGCCACCATCTGGATGGGGCTCGAAGCTGTCGCAAATCGACTGGGGAACACCGCACTGGAAGCAGCAGCTAAAATTCTCCCAGATTGCTTGCTCCCAGACTATCTTCGTAACGTCCTTCACTCTATCGCGCACCTTATCTGCCTGCAGTCGATTGCAGTAGGCAAGCTGGTGCTGGCCTGCATCCGCATGTTCCTTCGCCCGGCACCACTGGCAGCACGCCTTCTAAGACTTAAGCATCTCCTCCAGCCTCTGCACCTCCTGCTGCTCGCGCGACGCCAGCTCCCTCTCCTGCTGGCTTAAGTTCCTGCGCGCCTGCAGCTAGGCGTTGAACTCGGCCCTCTCTGTCTCGTCCTCGTCGCCCACGGCTGCTTCTACCTCTGCTCCAGCGCTATGCACCCGCAACTGGCACCAGCCGCACAGCTCTTCTCCTGGCTCGCAGCCCTCTCTGGTGTGGTTTCTGTCCATCTCGCGGTCTATAATGACTCTCATGCAGCCGTCACCCTCAACAAGCTTGCGCACACCCTCCTCTGTGTCTTTAGCCCAGCCGCCAGCGTATTGCTTGCCTTGCGGGCTGTACGTGGCGCCTCTAATAAAAATAACCTTGCTAGGAAGCCCGCCGCGGCCTGCACGTCCTCCCATCTGCACCACGTCGCGCATTTTCTGCGTGTTCCTCGACCCAGCGAACAAGACTGCCCTGACGGTCTCTCTGTCGATCCCTAGCCCCAGCGCGTTCGTCGCCACAAACACGTGCTCTGTCCCTTCTGTGAGCTGGCGCAAGATCTCCAGCTTCTCCTCCGGCGTGCCCACCTCGCGGTGGTAGCAGACAGCTCCCAACATTGCAGCGTACCTCTGCGCCTTCTTTCTAGAGTTAGTGTACACCACAATCTGGCCGGGCAGCAGGTACTGTTGCTTCTTCTCCTCCACCAGCTCCGCCAGCACGTCAGCTTCGCTCTTTTCTTAATAGTTGTACCAGTGCACCTTGTACGCAAGGTTGGGCCGGCTCGTTAGTACACAAAACCACTCGCACTGCTCCTTTAGCGGCAGCGCCATTAGCCAGATAAACTCGCTCTCCTCTGTAGGTTTCAGCGTCGCCGTCAAGCACACGAGCTGCGTTTCCGCCTTAACCAGCTCGCGCAGCTTCAGCACCTTAGTCTGCCAGCCCTTGACTGAGTCCAGTATGGTGTGGCACTCGTTAATAACAACGCGGTCCAGCCAGCCCATAGATCGCTGCTGGTTAATGAACTGCTCAAATGCTAGCGTGGCCACGGACTCAGGCACCACCAGCACGATCGAAGCCCACTCGTGCGGCTGCTGGCTGTCCCACAGGACGCAGTCGATCCCAGCGGCTTTGCAGCGATCCATCATGTTCTGCTTGAGCGCAACTACGGGGACGACCACGATTGTGACGCCAGTAGAGCACAACGCCGGCAGCATAAATGTTGCGCTTTTGCCTCTGCCTGTGCCTATAATTACTACTACAGGGCTCTTCTGCTTTATAATGGCCTCTATGGCGGGCTGCTGCACGCTTCTGAACGTGCTGCCCTTCCCCTGCAGCCGCTCGAGCGCCGCCTGAACGTCCACCCTCCGCATCTGCTTCCAGCGCCGGAACTGTTCCTCTACCGCCTCCTTTCTAGCTTCAGCAGCCCAGGTCCCCTTCGCGGGCGGCGTCTTTAATGTTGAGCTGAACTGTAGAAAGCAGTGCCAGGCGATGCTGACCCGCCAGAGTGCCTGTTGCTGCGCCATAATGCTAAAAGGCGACTCATCTATGGGCCTGCCGTAGATCTGACCAGCATCTTAGACCTGTGCCCGGATCCCAGATCGATCGGGTCGTCTTCCACGTCTTCTTCTCCCTCGTTGTCGGCCCAGTTAAGCGCCTTCAGGATGTCCTTGTCTTAAAGGTACTGGCGGAAGGTGGCCTTGGTGTTGTGCCTCCAGATCTGAATGTTAAGCTTAGTCTGGAGCCAGTGCAGCGTAACGCGCTTGATGGCTCGCCGCACTTGGTCTGTACCCCACCGCTGCGGCTTCTTCACAGCTGCTCGCTTGCGTTTCCTGCCTGATCCTGTCTGGGTGCTGCGCTCGTCTTTGTTGCTCCCTTCTCCCTCTTCTTCTTCTTCTTCCTCTCCAACTCCCTCTCTGCCCTCCTCCTCCTCCTCCTCATCTTCGTTAACGAGCCGCTGCTTCTTCCTTCGCTGCGGGCCAGCCCACGCCTCCTCTCTAATCGGCTCCCATAGGAAGGCGCTGGGCTCTAGGACGTGGCGCCTGCTCGATGCGCGCTCCAGCTTTTGCCAGAACGGGAGGACCATCTACAGGTAGTAGAACAGCAGCTCGCCGACTTCGCGCGGCAGGTAGCAGTGAATGACCTTGGCATTGCTGGTCTGCCTGATGCCTTTGTGGTACATGGTTACGTACACCATCAGCCCGTCCTTAACAAACAGCCTGTGGCTCTCTGTGTTAGGCATGTTGGTGTACGTGACCGTCACCAGC
This sequence comes from Ascochyta rabiei, assembly GCF_004011695.2. Classification (NCBI taxonomy): domain Eukaryota; kingdom Fungi; phylum Ascomycota; class Dothideomycetes; order Pleosporales; family Didymellaceae; genus Ascochyta; species Ascochyta rabiei. Next base: position 16,606 of record NC_082407.1, read on the forward strand.
TCTGTACCACGGGCAGGCGCACCACCTGTCATGTAAACGAGCACCAGCAAGTGCTCGCAGAACAGCTGCAGCGCCTTTTCGTATCTCTGCACCCGCTTCTCCACCCACGTCACGCCGCTCCCACCAGGCACGAAAGCTTTCACGTCAACAAACGCCTCTCGCAGCTTCTTCTAGGTGGTAGCTCGAATCACCAATCTCACCTTAACCGCAACGCCACTCATTTTCTATTAACACAGTAGTCTTCCAGCTATACTAAGAGGTGCAAAATATGCACAGAGCTGTGCTGCACATTGGTGCTGCATTGCATAAGGAGGTAACGTGGCGCTAGGGTCTAAGTCTACTATAACACTTAGTACAGTATCTCTAATCAGAGCCTTGTATCTAGATTACCTACAACATTAAATCATCGTTAGACTGCTGCTGACAACTTCGTTTCTGGCGAAGCATACTCTCACCCCTCAGGAGTGTATTCAGCTCTGTTACTTCAACCTCCCGTGCTCGCTTCTGGATAGACCGACTCGAGATGGCTGCCTCACCATACCCAGTGCCAGGCCCATTGCGTGGCGGGAGCGCAACACCGCCGAACCTTAGGAATGTATGCCAACTCCTACTTATAGCTCGAAACTTGTTTATAAGCATACTGCTAAACCCTAGTCCAGCTCTTCTATCACGCGCGTAACTGATAGCAGCTCGATTCGACGAGTGTAAGGCCTGTAGGTCTATAGCAGCGTTTCCCTCATGTAGACTATAGTCACGTTTGAACTGGAATCCCTCCAGAAGGTGCCTTCGCGAGATGGAAATAGCTATGTGGCGCCAGATGAGCACCTAGAACCCTAGGCTTAATTCCTTAGCTAGTATATCTCTTATAGTAAGGCCTAGTTACGCAGCGTTCCAATGCTGTTCAGAGGGCTGGTTCTTGCTGCTGCCCGGCTCAGGGTTTGCTGCTAGTGTTTTCTTTGTCCCTTTCGTCTGGATTGCTTCTAGCAAACTCGCTGACCACAGGTAAGAGCCCAGGTATGGAGCGATAAAGTCACCCTGCTGCTTAGCTAGCAGATGCAATGCATGCACAAAAGGAACAACCATCTACAAGTACTAGACCAGCACCTCTCTAAGCTCGCGCGGTAGGTACTGCTGAATAATGCTAGCTGTGCTTGACTGAGCGTAGTTCTTGTGGTAGGAAGTGACAAAGACTACTTGCCCATTCTTAATGAATATGTTTCGAATATCTCTATAAGCAGAGTTTCGCCAACGCAGGAGAAGAAGCTTAGTGGCCCTGGCTGGCTGTCCACCAGTCATGTGGATCAGCAGGAGCAAGCGTTGTAGAAAGCTGACGGTAAGCTGTAAATACGCCTGCACAGCCTTTAGATTCCAGATCAGCCGCTCAGTATCAGTGAAAAAGCGCCTCTGGAGACGAGGGCTGTCCTTGATCCTACGCAGCAGAAACTTAGGGTATTTCTAGACGGGGTGATCCTCGTTAGTAGGGTCGTCCAAAAAGGATTTACTAGGCCCATTCCTATTTAGGTTATCCTGAAGGCTGGAGAGCACAGGCTTAGGGATAAACCTAGCCCAAGTGTCGTCCTCGCAATCTGGAAGGAGCAGCAGCTCTGCCAGCTGCTCATAGGCAATTCTGGTCTGATCCTGGAGGAACCATTTTAAGTGGTTCATGTTGAGCTGCACTCCTTTGTAGCTGATGTTCTGTCTATTATCTGTCCACTTAATAAAGCCAGCAGCAGTAGTGTTGTTTCGCACTACGGCGCCATAGGCTCGCAAGTTAAGGATAAGATTGATGGGGGAATCGCTGCCATAAGTTATAAACCGATCTTGCAGCTCTGCAATGTAGTCCGTGGGGTAGGAAGCCCTGCCTGCTTTACACTCGCAGAGTGCGTGCTGCACAACAAGCAGCTGAGCTAATTTTACCAACCCAGACAGAGGCAATGTAGCTGTGGCCGCTTCTTCAAATCCAGTTCAATCCCTGTTGATTCCGTTCGCGGCCAAGAACCTAATAACGATGCTGTCTGTGACCTTGCCTTTTATCTTGTGATCAAGCAGGGAGATACAGAGCTGGAGGCACGCTCTTTGCCACTCGGCGCTTGCAGGTGCTGTAGCTGGCGCTGTGTGGACAGGGATGGTAGCAGCAGGAGGAGGAGATCGGTTCCCGAAAGATTCATCTAATGCGGCTGAAGATCCGTTACGTAGCTTCTGTTGTTCAGCACAGGAGCTGCTGACGGTTGACAGTACAGAAGACAGCGAGCGCAAAGATCGGAATTTGGAATCAGACTGGCTATCCAGGCTATCAGGTCCTCCTGCTCCATCCTGTGCTACTGGATGTTGATAACAGCGTGTCCGGCTGCGCTTGCGCCGCAGTTGTTGCGGAGAAAGTAGGAGCGGTAATAATGTTGGGGATAATGGAGTGGGATGGGAAGCAGGGCCGACTGCACGATTTTTATTAAGGCCGGCTGAAATTGGGAGCGGTAGTGGCGGCGATGAGCTATGTAGTAGCGCGGCACTATCAGATGGGGTTTGTGGGTGGCACAGTAGTAGACTGGCTGGCTGATCCTGGGAAGAAGGCGCATTTGTAGTAGAGATCTGGTGTAGAGCCTGCTGTTAGGCAGTAGTCAGTATATAGTGTAGGTCTGGGCCTTGCTGCAGGATAGTGAGGCGGTAAACATAGATAAGCAGTTTATGCTAGTAGCTCTTGTAGCGTTTGTACGTAGATTCTAGAAGTTTAGTCTGTAGAGGTTTCCTGTATGGTCGCGTCAGTATAAAACTGTTCACTCGGTAGAGGGCAAAGATGTTAACCTCTTCATCCAGGATTAACTGCCGTGCTTGGTCGATTAACTCATCGAATGCTTGCAGCAAGGCTCTCAGACCAGGCTTAGAGATGGTCGGCCGAGCAAGTAGACGGCCGACGGCACGCAAGTCCTTTCCCTCTAAATACGCCAGCCAGCCTGTCTTTTCGAGCCATCTGCTCGTGTGAACAGGGTACTGGGCGTTTGTGCCTAAGGCTACTAGCGTCTGATGTGTGCTGTTGGCGTGTAGCGTATCGAGCTCTGCTTCTAATTGCGCCCAGCTCTTGTCCTGTGCCAGCTTCGCTGTAGCTTCGGTAGCAACATAGGGCTGGCCCTCGTTAGCAGTTACTTAGAAAAGCTCCGCTCTGACTCTGGTCATTCTCAGACGCTGACAGGGTACGTTAGCTTCCTAGGGCCGGTCGTGCGTTCCTACGTTGATGGGAGGACAGCCTCGCTTGACAGGATTGACCCATCTATGTTTATAGCGGCAGTGCTTAGCTATAACAGTGTAACTCTGCTGCAAGGCAGCACACCAGGTACCTGTTTCTGGATCGCAGAAGTTACAGTGCCGGGCGTAGTAGACTGGCAGGACCGGGAGAGGAGGCGGGTAAGGAGGGCAGGTTGGATAAGGCCATGTCTTTAGATCGTCGGCAGCGACAAGGAAAACTGGCTGGGTAGGTAGGCAAAGTTCAATCCAGGCGTTGAGAAGCTGCTTCACATCGCGCGCCTGGTAGTTGTGACACTTCAGGGTACTGAAGTGGACAGTGACTGCAGTAAGCGGTACTGCAACGAGACAAGTCTTGCACGCAAGAAATGGGTGTGATTGATGCTTGACGTAGACGACTAGGTCCTGGAAGCAGCCAACTCTGTCATACTGAGTAGAGGGTACCGGTGTAGTAGCGGAGGCAGGCATAGCGCTATCTGTACAAGCAACTCATAGAAGTGTAAGCAAACAAGTGTTATTGTGACTTTGCACCTAGAGTCAGAATTATATAGCTTTAGCACAGACTTAAGAAGCACTGTTAAACGTGCAGTAAAGCAAGTAAGATAAGGCTAAAGAAGAGTACATAAATAAGAGCTACATAATTTAGAGAATTAACTTGCTGTTGTTGTTAGTGCAGTGATAAATAAATCAAAAAGGGGTTCGGACCTATTGTTGCAACACGCGCACAGATGTAGAAATTAAAGTGAGGGTCTGTGAGGGTCTATTCTAATTCTCGTAACAGATAGCAGGCCGATAATCAGATAGGAGTGGTGCACGGATCAATTAATTCAAATAAGGGTCTATGTGATTGGTAATAATTGTCAGGTTACAGCTCTTAACCTGCGTCCTGGCCTGAACCCAACTCGGCTGCACTGCTTCTACAAATTGTGAACGAAAAACTCTTTTATTGGCTACCACTACACCTGCTACCTCCTCTACTCTGCTATTAACTGCGTAATCCAACAAAACTCCCCTACTAACCTGTTGCTTTTAACACACTCTAACGCCTGTTTGCGCCCTAAATGCCTAACCAATCCCTCTATCAAACTCGCATCGACGCCCTGCTCTACTAACCGGCCAATCCACCGCTCTGTCACGCCCTCCCCGCCCCCGTACACCAACCCTAACAACCCTCCTACTAACACCCCTCAGTATTAACAATCCCTTCCGTCTGCTCTCTGATACTGTCCGCGTCCGTTGTCTTCCTATCAGTTGCACACCTCCTGCAGTACTCCACACCAAAAACAACCCAAATACTCCTCGAACCGCATCTTCTCCTCTACTGCCTTGATTATCTCCTTCGCCTGCCGGCTCTCTGGCCTCTAACACCGCCGTACGTCGTGCTCGCTCTGTCTGTCGCCCGCCACCTCGCATATCCCACACCGCTTCGTCCACCACACTAACTGCCTGCGCAACCACTCCACGTTAGTAAACTCTTGCTGCCGCTGCTGTATCAACGTCTGTCGCAGGCCGCATCGTGCTTGCTGCTGCTGCTTAAACACCCGCCGTGCCTCCTCTCGCTCCGCCTCAACTGTGTCGGTATCCTCTACGTTACTGCTGCCTCCCTCGTCCTCCTCGCTCTCTTCCTCCTCCATCTCCTCCTCCGTCTTCTCCTCGTCTTCTTCCTCACCGTCTGCTCCTCTGCACACGTCGCACTTCTCCTCTCCCTCTTCGCACACCACCCGCTCTTTCTCTCGCCTGTCTAAATACCCGTCCAACACCACCCGCCTGCATGTTGCTGTCTCGTCTATGCCTTCCACGTACGCTCGCACCAACTGCTGTTCCACCTCCGCCTGCTTGTCCTCGGCTGCCCGCTGCTCGCCTTCCTGCACGATCATGATCGCCTCGCTGCGCAACCCGTCGCGTCCTGCACGCCCGCTTTCCTGTGCGTAATCTAACATGGTAAACAGCTAATTAATGTGTATAATGCACCAGATGTCAGGTATGTCAACGCCTATCCCTAACGCGCTTGTTGCTACAATTATACGCTTTTTGCCTGCAGCAAATTCTTCTAACATGCTTACTTTGCCTACAGCCTTGTGATGGTATACGTGACAACCTAAGTTCTTCGCTAACTCCTTAACCTTTAGCACCAAATTGCTGTACACCACAACTTTCCCTGTCTTGTACTTACGCAACTTCTGCTGCACCATGCCTAACACCATTTCCTCCACCTCCTTCTTCTTTGCTGCCTTACCTACCCTGATCACGCGGTACGCTACGTTCGTCCTTGCAGTTTCGGCTCAGAACAAATTGACCTGATCTCGCTCGACGTACATCCGCCGGAACAACTTATCTTCCTTGCTTGGCGGCAATGTTGCTGTCAACATCACTATCTGCGTCTCAGCGGATGCCAACTTGCCTAACTTCTGCATCTCCTTGCAGAAATTGTACTGGCGGTTTAATACAATATAACACTTGTTAATCACAATCCAGTCTAGCTGTCGCGTTGCCTGCAACCGGTTCAAAAACGTCGCGAACTCTTCCCTAACTGCTGACTTGGGCGTTACTAATACAACTGCGGCTGCGTCTGGCAGGCGGCGGCTGTCCCACTCGGCGCACGATATGCCTAACTTCCTGCATCGCCGCATCATGTCTCCCCGCAACGCAATCAACAGCACCACAACCACTGTTGTACCGCCCTGCTTGGCCTATGCTAGTAACATAAACAACATGCTTTTGCCTGCCCTAGTTAGCATTACTGCCACGACGTGACTCTTGCTGGCAACAATGGCGTTAATGGCCTCTTTCTGCACGCCGCGAAACTCGGCCGCCTTGCCTATTATCTGCTGCATCTGCGCGGCTGTGTCCATCTTCCTTAACCGGCCCCAGCGATCGATCCTCGCCTCGTCTGCCTCGCTCTCAAACGGGGCCCGCTTGCGCTTCTTGCACCCGTTGTCGTCGTCTACGCCTGCTTGGAACCCCAAAAACTGGTGCTAATCTGTGCTCGACATACGGAACTGCTGCCTCTTGTCTGCTACTGCCCCTGCCTGTTCCATGATGCCTTGTGCGTATATCATCCCCGCGATGTGCACTGTGTGCCCTGCCTGCATGTCCGCAATAGCTGACCACGTGTTCTCCTCGTTCCACTCCTCGTTCTCGTCTCCCTCGTCTGCTTGAAACGCGGTGGACCCGCGTAAAAACCGCTGGCTAATGCCAATGGCAATCTCGCGATACGCTGGAATCGTCAGTTCTAATCCTAATCTGATCCTGCTCTCGCGCTTCAACGTCTCTCGGAACCGGTCGCTCGTCCACTTGCGGCCGCTTGGGTCTGCCGGCCACATGTGCGACGATATCACCTCCTTCTCCCACACCATCACCTCTAACTGCTGCTGGAACAGCAACACCAACCACATGTAATACACCAACAGCTCGCCTACCTTGCGCGGCAAATACTGGTAGATAATCTTAACGTCGCCGCTTACGCTGTATCCCTTGTGGTACCGCGTCACAAACACAACTATGCTGTCCTTAATAAATATGTTGCGGTGCCCGCCCTTGACTGTGTTGCTGTGCCGGATGCTCATGATCTCTAGGGCTCTCGCTGGCTGTCCGCCCGCCATGTGCATTAACACAATCAACTTCTCCTAGAACGCAACTACTTAATCTATGTACCGCTCCACCTCCTGCGTGTTAATGCCTGAACAGGTGCCCTGCTGCATGAATCGGTCCCTGATGGCGGCGTCCTGCCCTACCCGCTGGAACAACCACCTCTCTCTATTAACAGGCATGCGCGTGCGGTGGTCCTTTAAAAAATTCCACCTAGGCCGCTCGTCAGTTGGGTTGTCGCGCAAACCGTCCCACAGCACACTGGGGATGGGCTCGGCGACCTTGCTGTTGCCAAACAACAACTCGTCTATCAACAACCGTCAACTCTCTGTCGCCAATCTATGCACTATGCCGCAGAACTATGCTATGCTAAACTGCAAACTCTTATACAACAACTCGTCCTAGCTAACCTACTTAACGTGGCTGCGTAACGTGGTGTTGTAATGGATCTTCAACCTGTACGTCTGCAAATCTAACATCTACTGCATTAGGCTGTAGCTGCTGCGCACCATAAACTGGTCTATTATCTCCTGCACGAACTGTAAACATCCTTTGCGCTAGCGTTAGGGCAGGTTGCTGCTGTTGTCGCTCTCGTACGCGCTGTCACTGTCAAACTCGTCTTTATTATCTAACAGGCCTAACAACTCCAACGCCTGCTGCACAACCATAAACCGCGCCACCTTAATAACAGCCGACAAAACAGGCAGATACTGCTCGGCACCTTTCTATCTATTCTCCTTCACGCCTAACACGGCTAATGCGCACACTATAGGCTGTCGTACTCCTTGCGCGTAATTAACTGGCTTAACAACGCAATGCAAAACTCCAAACACGCCTTCTAGATGCTCGACAACCTCTCTGGCTTACTGATGGCGTTGGTGGTGGGCTTAGCTGTGTCTGTCTCCATCTCGTCAATGGCTTCGTTGACGTCTGCCATGGTCTCGTCTTCTTCGTCTTCGTCCTCCACCTCTTCCTCTTCTTCTTCCTCTTCTTCTTCCTCTCCTTCAACGCTTCTCTCCGCCGCCTCGACCAACGCCTCCCATGCCTCTCGCTGCTGGCGGGTGAAACGATACGCTGGACTCTTCTACACGTGCTCCTGTTGCGTTTGTGCGAAAAATATTAATATCTGCTGCCACGGCCGCGTGTAGTTGCTAATCGACTTCTTGTCTATGTACAGCTGCAACGGCTGGAATTGCGTCTGGTGCTTCTCTGTCTGGATCGCCTCTAGCCGCACGAACACGCCGATGCGGTGGATGACGGACGCTTGACTGAACCGCACCAATCCCTCTATTGCCGCCCACATTGCTGCCTCTACGGGCTCGGCCTGCTGCTCCTGCCTAGGATCAGGCTCTGCCACGGGTTCCTTGATGCACGCCATCAGCTCGGGTCGCTCCATGCCCACTAAATACAGCAACCACTGCGTCCGCTCCAACCACAGGTTTACCTCGTCTTTCTCTCCCTCCTGGATGGTGTTTTGCGTCCGCATCTCGACGTTGGCCCACGCCTTGGCCATCTGCTCGCCCACCTGCGCCTATGCCGCGTTGCCATCTGGCACAACGTCTGGGCCATTGTCGTCAGGCTGCTCAACCTCAAAATACTGCAACCCCAGGCCCTGGACTAACAACTGCTGGCAATAGATTCTCTTACAACCTTTGCTGATGCGCTCTTATATCTCTGCCTTCTCTACCTAGCTCAGACAACCTCCTTTTCCTGCTACTGACCAACTGTGGGTCTTCTGCCAATGCTTCCTTATTGCCTCTGCGCTTTAGAATATCTGACAGCAATGGTCTGCGTCTACCTGACACATTAACCTGTCTGCATAAACCAGTAACTGATGTATAGGCTAAATGGCCTAGCTTGGCACTTCTAACTCTCCTGCATATTAAATTAATCCAGCCTAACTGCTTACGTCTTCTGCTACTAACTCGGCTTGCTTCTGGCTGACACGATGACGCTGCAAATGACTCCTGACCTGGCTGGGCAAAACGCCGTGTCTACACTCTTTGCAAACTGCCAACGCGTACTTAACTAAATGCTCAAAATACTCGCCTGTAACGCTATCCTCTGTCATAATTGCTGCTGAACGTTGAACTGTGGATAAATGATGACAATTGGCGACACAGGGTTGTGCTGGCACACTGTAGGTTACTAGTAATTGTTTGCATTTTACTATACTTAACTACAGTCTATATGTTATATATTATGTTGTAGACGCGTTCTACCTCTTATATGTGTGATACAACTACGCGCGTGGTTAACGTTTGTGATTGCTGGTTGTTATCTCGGAACGTCTCCGAACCTGGTCGCTTGGGTTCTCCCAACCTCACGAACCTTACCCCAACCTCTAACACGAAACCCTAACGCACGTAACCACGCATGCTGTAGGGATATAATTTCGCTAGAGTATATAACTAAATGCGCTAATTAACATACTTAAATTTAGGGTTAATTGACTAGTAGAAACCTAACTGGACTAATTGCTTTAAGTTTTCTGGAGTCAGCCATACGTGATGTAGTCTACGCAGGGAAAATGAATATCCTAGTACGTTGAAAACTGGAGGAAGTACTGCCTCCAGTTGCAGCCCTGGGATAGAGCACAGCTTGGCATCTTGCTATATCTTGTACGAGAAGAGGCAATCTGTCTTTCTTTCTTATCTTTCTGCTTCTGTAGTATAGGACAAATGCATACTCGTTAGAAGGCCACTTTAACCCTTAACAGTTGCCCTTGCGAGCACCCTCCTTTCCTTCCTTACGGGCCCACCCCTCACCCCTTTTCTCTACCTTTAGCTATTCTATCTTATAACTACTAATTTATTTTCTTTACATTCTTTTCTTTTCTTTTCTTTTACTATCTTACTCTTTATTGTTATCTTACTTTTTTCCCTGCTTTTACCTTGTTTCTACTGAACTCTTTTGCTTACTTTTACCTTGCTTCTACTTAACTCTCTTAAATTCTCTTTTAAATTCTCTTTTCTGTACAGCTTATATTCTCTTCTTTTTCTTCTCTACTACTCTTAATCTCTTAACTAACTATACTTCTGTCTTACCTTTTTATTAAACTCTTACCTTATCTCTATATCTTAAACATTAATCTCTATATACGTTACTATTCTCTTCTTCTTAAATTTAATCTATTTACTTAGAATGCTCTTAACTCTAACCCTAACTCTTCTTGAAATTTATCTTAACTTCTCTTCTAAACTCTCTCTTATAATACCTTATTACAAGCCTACCACCCACCTCTTTCTTTTTGTTCTTCTACCCTGCTATCCCATCTTCTATCTGCTCGCTCTCTCCACCCCTCTACCACCACCTTGATCGCCATCGCTATTGCGTTGCTGAACATCTGCCCCTATATCTCCTCCCTGTGCCGCTTCCTAAGCCACCCAGCATACGCTTCGTCTCCCGTCTCCGCAAATCCCAGCTCTCCCATCGCCCGGATCCCATCCCTCGTCAGTTGCGCTGCGAACGCTAGCGGTACTACTACGTTCGGCCACTGACACCGCTTGTCTATCCCTTCCCCTGTTGCGCAGTACTTCTGACTCACCCAGCACTGTTAACAGTTGTTCTTCACCGTCTAATCCCGCATCTTCACACGGAACTCATCTGCCTGCATCCCTGTTCCCCTTGCCTATGCCGTGCACTGCATCGCCTGGTGCCCTTTCTACTGCTCCTCTTCAGCCGTCTTAAACTCCTGCCTAACAAGCCAGCATATTGCACATCCCTCTCGCAGCTCTGTAAACGCCTCCTCTACTACCGCCCATTCCTAAGTCTACTTCTCCTGCTCCTCTATCCACACCTCTTCCCCCTCTCCGCAACGATCGCATCCTGCTGCCCCAATCTCCCTACAGCTCTGTCCCTGTTGATCCAGATACGAGCTCATCAGCTCTCGTCAACATCTGCTGCCGATCAGAAACTGCCCTATCGCCAGCACGTCTATATCCTCCTTCTCCCTCTCCATCACCTGCTCCACCTCTCCCTGTTCCACCAGCACCACCACCTCAAATTGCTCCCCTCCTCGTCCTCCGCAACCGCTTGCCTAAGCAAAGTCGCTTATGCTCTACAGTGTGCCTACGTGCAAGATGTACACGATCCCCTCAAAGTCTACTCCTGTTCCTAGCGCTGACGTCGCCACCATCATACCTCCCTTCTCTACCCACTCCTGTAGCCGGTCTGCGCGATCTACCACCCCTGCGTGATAGTGTCTGCAGCCCAGCTCCGTCGCAAGCCGCTTGCACTGCACCTTGCTCTTGCAGTACACCACTCCCTTCTGTCAACTCTGCTGCAACTTCTTAGCCCACCGCTTGCACATAAACAGCGCCGTCTCCTCCAGCTTGTTGCGCTGACACCACAACACAAAGTACCGCGCGTTTGGCTGCGCTGTGCTTGCCCTTATGTACGTTGCGTAACGCACTAGCATGCTCGCTTCAAGCTCTCCCTCTCGCAGCGGCGGCAGCGTTGCTGTCAGCATCACCATCGGGCTGCCGAGAAGCCGCAAGTTCTTCATCGCCAGCAGATTCTTCTGCCAGTGCCTCGCCGTAAACACTAGATGACACTCGTCAATCACAATCCGGTGCAGCAGCCCCTTTGCCTTCAGCATCCGCGCGTACCCTAGAAAGTTGCCAGCGCTCTTTATGTCGCCAGCTACGTCTGCGCTGACTACCACCACAGATGCCAGGTTGTTCTCGCTGTGCTTCCACTCCATGCACTCCACGCCGCACTGCTGAATCCTCCCGACTAGATCTTTAATCAGCGCTCGGTACAGCACGACGACCACCGTTACCCCCGGCTCCTCCACGCAAGCCGGCAGCGTGAACAGCAAGCTCTTGCCTCCACCCGTTGGAAGCACGACAATGAGCGGCGTCTGCTTCTCCAGCACTGCGTGCAAAGCCTGCTCCTGCTCCACCAATCGAAAGCCAACGTCTTGCTTGCCTAGCACCTGCTGCAGCCCCCTGTGTATCGCGTCTGCCCGCAGGTCTGCAAACCGCACTTCTTTCTCTTTCGGCAGCCCAACAAGCGCCGACGACGTGCTGTTGCTCATCCGTCGCTTCGTCGTCCTGCTCGGCTCTACGGGCTTCGCTGCGCTCCCATCCACCCCTAAGAAGCGGTGCCATGCTGCGCTAAGCGGCCGGAACGCATCAATAGACCGCACGCTGAGATACTTCATAATATCTATCAGCACGCTGTAGTTGCCTACCCCCATCGCGGTTGTGCGTGAGTTCTGCAGCTCAAGAACCTCTTCGCCATCATCGTCCACTTCCGCCTCTTCCGTCTCGCCAACGTTGTCCTGATAGCCCCTGCTGAACGACTCTCCCACCTTGACTCGCCCGATACCTACTGCCGTGTGCCGGTACTCCAGCGTGTGCAGCACCACGCCCAGCCTCTTCCCCGTCTCGCGCTTCAGCACCCTCGTGAGCCGGCTGGTGTCCCACGCGCCCTGCGCGTTGTGCCACACGTAGTCGCTGTAGCTGCCGCCCAGCACCTGCAGCGTCAGATACTCGCGGAACGGCTGTACGTAGACCAAGTACACCGCCATCACCTGCCCCAGCTGCGGCAGCAAGAAGCGCGGCACAATCTTCGGCTTGTCCCACTGCGACTGCGACTTGTGATAGCGGACTACTGTTATCACCTGCCTGTCTACAACGAAGATGTTGCGGTCCTGCAGCACGCTGTTGCGGTGCCGAATCGTCGTGATCTCTGACCCACGCCCGGGCTGTCCTGACGTGATGTGCACGCTGCAGAGCAGCAGTTCTAAGAAGCGATCCATCTGTCGCATGTACTGCCGCACCGCCTTAACGCTCTACTGCCCGTCCGCACGCGTTAATCGCAGCCCGCCCGCTGTAGTCATCGCTCTCCTAAGCATCTAAGCCAGCCCGCCTTGTAGTTTGTTGCCTGGAGCGTCGACAAACGACGTGCGTCGTTTTGTGAACGTGACGTTGTTGACTACTTGCTTCAAATCAACGGTAACCCGCTCTTCCTCGCCGTCCGCCCAGCACAGCTCCCATAGCATCTGCTCTGTTTCAGCCAACAAGTCCTGCGCTATCTTGCAGAAGCGGCTGATAACGATTGGTCGGCCGTTCAGATAGAACGTCTGCTTGTCCTCTGACCAGTATGCGTTGCCTAAGTTGCCAGCTGTTAGTCTAATGTATTTGCCGTACGCTAGCATGCTAATTATCTCACTTATTAGGCTGAACGTGCCGTCTGCTAGATGCTTGTGCCGCGCTGCTAGAAAACGATTGCGGTCCTGTTCTGTCTGCGTGTCGCGCTGCCCTCCCGGGAGCAGCTTCTCTAGAGTAAGCACCCGCACGCAGTACACCATCCCTGCCAGCATGTACAAGTAGTTCTTTGCGGTCCGCAAGCAGTCTATGTCTACATCAATCCCAAGCACTGCAAGAAACTGAATCAAACTAGTAGACAGCGCTACGGGGTAGTACGTTGTGAAGATGAACGAGCTGATAGACGCCAGAAGCGCCTCTGTCTGAGCGCCTCTGTCGTCGCCATCCAGCGCGTCCCACAACCTAATCCCACATAATTTCTGCTCAGCTGTCCACGTAAAGAGCTCGCGCGCGTCCTTTATTAGATCTGGCGCCTGTTAACTGCGTGTCCTGCGCTGGGGCCGCGGGCTGTCGTTGTTAGCTCTACTGCCTTCATTCTCGTCGTCTTCGCTGTTCTCCTCGCTGCCTTCCTCGCTGCTTAACGCCGCACTGCTCTCTGATAGAGCTGCTGTGTCTTGCCGCTGTTAGAAACGCATGATTTGCTGCTCTTCGTCTCCTAGCACCTGTAGATAGAAGCAGATAAACCTGACCATGTAGCTTACGTACACAGCCTGACTCTCTAGGTTCTACAGTCGCCCTAACGGCCACACGTCAATCTTGCTCTGCTTTGCGCTCCGCAGCCAGCGCCTGAGTTCTTGCGGAAGCGTAGCTAACCCCTTAACGCTTCTCTTAATCAGTCCCTCTGTTAGCTGAGCAGCTAGCTTAAGCTTGCGTTCGCCTTGATCGGGAGCCCGGGCTTAATGGGCCAGATGAACGAGATTTCGATCCTTGAAAAACTCTAACCAGCCTGTCCGCTTAAACCAGCCGGTCTTATCTGTTTTTGCAGCGTCTTCTAGCGTTTGCAGCTCTTCCTTGACTTCTTGTTGTGTTACTTTGTACTCGGCAAGCTGTGCTTCAATCGCAGCCTCAACACTAGCGTTTTCGGGATCCACAGCATCTGCCAAACCAACAATAAAGTATTTTTGCAGCCCCCTAGTGTAGAAGAAGCTCTGCACTTTCACAGTCTTGTACAGAAAGCTTTTCTCTCCTACCCACACTTGCTGGTGATTTTTTTTGCAGTGCCTGCGCATCTCATCTTTGCTGATAGTGATCCACCTGCACGTCTCGCACTGCGCCCTATTAAGCGGCTTCCCTAGCTCTTCTATCGGCTGCGCGGGCTCGTCTGGGGGCTCAATTGCGCTCAGAGCAATAGTCTTAAATTGACTAAAGCGCTTAAGTATCTGTCGCCGTAGTGTAGCAGATGCCGCATAATATTTGCGAAGATGCGTGTTAAGACTAACAACGGCTGTACAGTGCTGCTTGCAAACTACAACGCCAAAGTCTTTAAGAAAGCAGAATATGTTGTTACAGTTGCTAAGCGTAAGCTGTTAGGGCCACTTACAGGGGTTTGAAGTGTCGCTTTTGCTGTTGCTTGTGTTGTTTGCCTAATAGGGTGTTGTTGCTTGGCTGTCCTATACTAGCTCCATTGTGTAGAAACCCTAACCCTACTTACCCTAACAGCACCACGTTTCGCCAAACTTACTAACAAAACTTTTAGCGTTGCTGCGCAGAGTACGTAAAAATCAAGTTTGTATGAAACATTTCTTAATCTAAGCGCAAAATGGTTGCGATTTGGTGGTGTTGGGGTAACGCGTGGGACCACCAAACCGTTTCGCTTAAAAAGGGGCAAACCCTAACGCTAAGCCTATCTTGCCGCGATTCGGTGTCCTCTACGCGCCCTTATATTGGATAGGCCCCCCATCGGTTCTTCTCCCCTAAACGCTGTCTCAATCATTTCCACAGTTTGATGCTGTGCTCTTCTGCTTTTAACAACTAATCTGCTCGCTCTGTTAACCTTCTCGCGGGTTACGGGGCCTTTTACGGGCTGTTTGCTGTTGTCTCTTACTGGTCACAGGTCATGCTCCTTAACTGCCCGCCTTCCCCCCCTCTCCACCCTTTCGCCTTTCTCCAACGGTCTTAACCACGCTTCCCTTGACGCTTGCTGCACTCTCGGACGGGTATCTGCTACACCCCTGTTACGCATCACTAACGCACAGGTTACAGGGGCCTCTTCTTCTTCTTTGCTATTGCCAACCACTGCGCTCAGCGTCCTTGTAACACATTATCACGGCTTACCTCTCTACCGCTTTGCTATGTTAACCTCTCAATAATACCTCATCACGGCTGTGTCGCCTACCTCTTCTCCTTTCTTAACCGCTGCGCTTATTGTGCATTCCCACAGACCCTCTGCCTACCCCTCTTCTCTCTCTTACGCTTATATTACGGGTCTCTTTACGGGTTGCAGCTGTTCTCTACCTGTTGCGTGTCTTTCTACAGGCCTCTGTTCCTCTGTCTGCTTGCCCCAAACACCAGCAACCCTAACCCTACTCTGACTTGCGTACCAGCCCGAACCTAACTCTAATATTTTATTTTATTTCTGCCTTAATGTTAACCTGCTTACTGCTATCTTACTGCTAAACGTCTGTTTAGTCTTCCCCTCCGCACGTTTGCACTGTTTGTGTTACTGTTTATTAATTTTAACTTCCTTGATTTTTGCGTGATGCTCTTGCATGCGAGTCAGCCGAGCATCTCCGAAAATGCGCAACCTTAATCCAGCCTTAACGCTAACCCAATTCTATCTCTGCTACCTGCGTGCTGTTATACTGCTGCATAAACAACACTTCTCTAATTGCTACTACTATTACGTTGCTAAAAAAAAATTCGCTATTAACCTGCTCTCTGTACCGCTTATCTATCTTTATAACTGCCCCTTTACTCTTGTGTGACACTTAACAAGCCTACCGCCCACCCACTTTCTCTTCTTTACCCTGCTCCTCCTTCACTCTCAATCGCTCCGCTCCGGGGGCACATCCACGGGCCCCCCGCCCACCCCTCTACTCCCCTCTCCCGTAATACCTTATCACGGCCCCACCCACCTCCCCTCTTTCTTCTTCACCCTCTACTGCCCCGCTCGACTGCTTTGTGACACCTAACGGGCCCACCGCCCACCTTTCTCTTACGCACTACAACATCTACAGGTTTAGGAATGCCTTTCTGGCTGCGGCACCACAATCGGTTTTGCTAAACTTCCCCTAACTACTGCTCTATCTTGTGACAACACTCTCTAAAGCCCTAAAACACCTTTTTATATGTTGTCCCTATCCTAATCAATCTGCCTAAACCCCCTAATAACCTTTTCAAATGCCTCCTCTTCTCTGTATCTTTCTTTTCCTAAATTCTTGTTATCTTGATCCTGCGCTTTCTTTTTAATACAAACGGGTGCTTTAGGTCAGGGACTTACTTGGTTTTAGGTGCTCTGCCTAGATTATAGGCTCTTCTTAGGTTACGTGCTCTTTCTAGGCTGTTGGCTTTTCTTAAATAATTGGCTCTTACTAATTTGGGGTTACTAATGTGGACTTCCTTAGTTGGGCGGGGGACCACTTTTGGACCACTTGGGTTGGTGGTCTACTTTCAGACCACCTGGGGTGGATACCACTTTTGGACCACTTAGGGTAGCACACTACTTTGCGCACTACTTAGGGAACTACTTAGGGTGGCGCATTGCTTAGCGCACTAATTGTGGACCACTTAGGGAACCACTTGGGGAACCACTTAGGGAACCACTTGGGGAACCACTTGGGATACCGCTTAGGCTTGGGGGGGGCCACCACAATCGGATGATATGATTAGATTCCCTAAACTCTCCTACACTACTCTTCTATCTCGCAACAATACACTGCAAACACCCAAAATACCTAACACATCTTGTTACTTTCAATTCCGCCCTACCGCTTCTTCTTCCTAAACCACTTAACAATCCGCTTGAATGCCTCCCCCTGCTCTTCCTGCTCCTGCCATTGTACTCCCTCCTCCACCATCTGCTCTTGCGCCCATTCCGTGAAACTATCTGACTACCTGGCCCAAATCGACGCAATCGACGCGATTAACACGCCATAGTACTGACAACTTCCGCCGACTTTCCTTATCTATCCGCCATCTGCTTAGCTCTTATACCTTTCGCATATCGCCTATAGAATACTACACTTAAAATAACATAAAAACCTCTCCTACTAAATAGAACTTATAATAATTGTTACTCCTTTGCGAATCTCCTCTGCGTCTGTTGCTGTGCAATCCGCCATCCTATAACCTTCACACCCTTCTCCCCACGCCCTGCATCGCTGGCATCCCTCCTTCCACTCGTCCAACACCTCTTCTAATCCTTAGATCTCTGCCAAACCCTTAGTCTGTAACTCCATCTCTCTTTGCGCCGCCAACCTTCGTGCTCTTCCCTCCTGATCGAACGCTAGCCTTTCTTCCTCATCCCTAATCCCTCCTGCCTCTTGCCCGTCGTCTTCGTCTTCTCTCCTGTTTTCGTCTTCTCTTGCACGCTCTGCCTCTCTCCCAGTCTTACACCCAACACACCCGCTACATTTCTCTTCGTCAACTTCGCAACCTACTCTGTCTATTCTCCTATCTATCTCCCTATCTAACACAACTCTTATACATCTGTTGGTCGTAATAAACTCCTGCATCTCTTTATCTACCCTACCCTAACTTCCTTCTTGCATGCTGCCATCTCAACGGTACCTCTCCCCTCTTACGATAATCGCTTTACTCTTCTGCCTATCTTGTCCTGCTCGCCCGCTTTCTTGCGCATAATCCCGCAACTTTCTAACAATCCTAATGTAGATTACTACTCAGATGGTGGGCGCATCTACCCCTAAACCTAACGCATTGGTTGCTGTGAAAACTTGCTGTTGTCCCTCTGTCAACTGGCGCACCAACTCTGCCTTCTCGCCTCTGCTCCCTACCTGCCGGTGGTAACAAACACAACCCAGCAACCTGGCCAATTGAACCGTCTTAGCCACCGTGTCGCAGTACACAATGATCTGGCTAGGCATCAGGTACTGCCGCTTCTTCTCCTCTACTAACTGTACCAACACCTCGTCTTTGTCTTCCTCCTTCTGATTGTACCGCTGTATCTGGTACTTAACGTTCTTCTGGGTCGTTGGACCGCAGAACCACTGGCATTGCTCCTTGGCTGGCAACCCTATCAATGCAATAAACTCGCCCTTGTCTCTCAGCTGCATGGTTGCTGTTAAGTACACCAGCTGTGTCTCTGCCTTTACTAAGTCCCGCAACACCAACATCTACGTCCTCTATCCACTTATTAAATCTAACACAACGTAACATTTATTAACAACAATTTGGTCTAACTGCCCTATAGCTTGTTGCTGGTTAATAAAACCCCTAAAACTCTTGCTAACCGCCGATTCGGGCGTGACCAACACTACTGACGCCTATTCCTGCGGTTTCTGACTGTCCCACTCTACACACTCAATTCCGGCTTAAACGCACCTGTCTTTTAAGTTGCCGCGCAACGAAACCAGTGGCACAACAACAACTGTAACGCTGGTGGAACACGACGCTAGCAACATAAACGCCATGCTCTTGCCTGCTCCTGTGCCTATAACTATAACGATTGGACTCTTCTGGTGCATAATAGCTTCGATGGCCGGCCGTTGCACGCTCCTGAACCTGGCCCCCTTCTGCACCAAATCTTCCAACTGACACTAGATGTCTACCGTACGCATCTTCCTCCAACGCCAAAATTCTTCCTTAATTGCCTCTTTCCTGACCTCCGCCGCTCGCGTTCCTTTCTTAGGCTGCTTCTCTAACGCCAACTTAAATAACAAAAACTGATGCCATTCCATGCTTACTTGCTGCAATGCCACTTGCTAGGCCTTAGTACTGAACGGCGACTTGGTGATGGGTCTCCCGTAAACTGTGCCGCCAATCTTAGAGCTGTGCCCTGTCTGTATGTCGAACGCCTTGTCCTCTTTGTCCTTATCTTCATCACCCTCCACAACCGCCTTAATTACTACTTTGTTGTTAATGTATCTTTAATATATTGCCTTAGTGCTGTGTCTCTACAACATAATGTTTAATTTTACGCCTAACCACTATATTAATACGCGCTAGATCGCCCGCTAAACCCGGTTGGTATCCTATTGCTCGGGTCCACGCAACGACAGTCCCTCCTCTTCTTCGTCGTCTTCGTCCGCGCCCTGTCGCCAACCATCCCTCCTACCCTCACCCTCGTCGCTCTCCCGTGCTCTTTTTCCACGTTGCGGCCGTGCCTATGGCTTATCCTTCCTTGGCTCCCATATAAATGGGCTGGCTTCCTTAGCTACCCCTCTCCCAACAGCACCCTCTAGCTTCCTCCAAAACGGCATAACCATCTACAAATAATAAAACAACAATTTGCCTACCTTACGCGGTAAATAACAGTAGATAATCTTGGCCTTTGCGCTGGCCCTGATGCCTTTGTGGTACATAGTCACATATACTATCAACCCGTCCTTAATAAACACACTACAGCTCTCGCCATTCGGACTATTCATGTGCTAGACTGTTACCACTTCTGTTCCGCGTGCTGGCTGCCCCCTGGTCATGTGCACTAAGACTAACAAATACTCTTAGAACGCTTGTATGGCCTTCTTGTATTTTCTTACTGCCTGCGCTCTCTACACTACCCTGCGTCCTTCAGGTACAGACGGATTGGTGGCTTAAACGTCTACAAATGCTTCTTGTAACCTCTTCTTGTAGATTACGCAATAAGCCAACTAATTCTTCCTGTTAACGCCTCTAAACGTGTTACGCTTGTCCTGGAAAAAATTCCACCCAACCTTTATCTTGGCTGGGTTGTTAACGATGCTGTCCCAATCAATGGCTGGCAACAGCGTGGCCCCTTCTGCTAACCGACCATCCTCGTTAATGTCTAGCAACATTAACTGCTTTTACAATTCAAACTGTGTCGTCTCTACTAACCTGTAGATTATTAACTACAAACTAGGCATTATAAACCAAATGTGGCCGTACAATAATGTGTCCCTAACCTACTTAATCACGCCGTCCACGTTGGTGTTAAACCGAATCTTTATGCCATACGTCCTTAATCACAACAGCCAATCCATCAGGCTGGGTGTGCCGCCGTAGCTAGTCAGCGTTATGAAACAATTAGCGCTCTCCTAAACCAAATCAAAATGGCTTACAGCCAACTCTTCGGCGTCCTGCTGGGCGAATCCCTCCTTCTCCATCAGCTCGGCCACATAGTCTTGACGCGTCTTCACCGCCATGTACAACACCAATATCCTTACAATAGTAACAACAGCAGAAATTATGGGCGTGTATGCTAACGCGTCCTTCCACCCACAATTGCTGTCTATCCCTATGACTGCTGTAGCGCTAACAAACGCACTCTTGTACTCGTTGTCCTTTAAATAATAGTCTAACAACAACAGCAAAAGCCCTAACACATAACCCTCTAACAATGCCTCCTCCTCTTTGTCCATTTCCTCTTCACTCTCTAAGTTGTTGTCTCCGCCTTTAATTGGTTGGCGCTCGCTTTCGGCTTCAGCTTCCGCTTCTTCCTCGTCCTTACCTACGACTTGCTTGATCTTCCACAGCTACAAGATCTGGCTCGCTGTCAATTGATACGGCGGCCTCTGTCCCTAAACTCCCTTCAATTTACCCTCCCTGTTCTCTCCCTTACCCCTATTCTCTCCCTCACCCCTATCCTCTTCCTCATCCGCCTCTGTTTCCTGTGCTTTAACAGTCTCTAACTTATAGGTCTGCCAAATGTAACAGATAAAGGACAACCACCAACTGGCATACTTGGTTATTGTTTTGCCTGTCTGGCGTGCATTGAACGGCTTCTTGTTGGTCTTGCTTCCTATCTCGCGGCAGTTGACATAGTTCATTGCTGGGAAACCAACAATGCTCAGACGTAACGCCTGCTAGGCCTTCCAAATCACCATCTTTACTGCCTAACAAACTTTGCTTAACGCCTTCTTGTTCCTCTTAGGTTTTTAGGTTAACGCTAGCAACCATTCGCAGTCTAAGCTGCCTAAATGACGGGCCTAACTGGTCTGGTTCAGCCATGCGTGTGTGACATGCCGGTTGTGGTCTAGGTCGATCCGGGCGTTGGTGTTCTTGTTGACCTTGTCTAGCACGGCAGTGGTCTCTTGGAACACTGCCTCCAACTGCCGCTGGATGATCACGCTTTCCCCTCCTGTGTCCTCTCTGTCCTGGCGTCTAACTTCAAACAAACGCCCTAACTGTTCTATGTGTGTAAACTTTTGGCAATATACGCCCTCTACCCACATATGGTTAGTCTCTCTGCGCAACCCTTTGGACGTCCGCCCTCTCTTCTGTAGGTTCGTCCAGCTGTGTTTGTTACGGCAATGTAGCTGCATGTCTTGCATAGTCTGGCAGATGTAGCCGCATACTGTTGTATTGTTCTCCTTTGCTTTGCACTTGAAACTGTCTTGCCATATCCTTAAATGGGGAATAGGATTAGATCCTGGCTCTGGATACACAACTTCGTCCTTGTTTTCTGCCAAGTCGTTTATTGCCCACACAGCCTAGGCAATGTCTGTTTGTGTGCTTACGGTTACATACGCATGCTTGCTGTTCAAGTAGGTAGCTACATAGGCCTTAACAACGCCTATGCCGCATTCTTTGCAAACAACGATGTAGCAGCTGGGGATATGCACGAATATGGTGTTGAATTGATCCATTGTGCTTTGCGGTTGCAAGTGCATCTTCTGATTTCTAGTTAGGCTCTATTTACTATCTAAACTTGTGTCTTCCCCTCTCCTTACTAACCTCTTTAATTTCATATCCCTCTGTTGTATCACCGTTCTATATTTAGCTGATATCCCTATGTTCTTTAATTAGATAGGTAGATGCTATGTAGTCTGCGCAATGACGATCAAACCTCTGCACGGTTCTGCCTCACCAAAACTACGCGGACAACGTTGCACAGTGTTTCTGTGCAAGTACAACTTAAAACACTATATCTAAATTTCTAAAATCTTACCTAAAAAAGATTATTACTGTTCACCCTCTTAAAGTTAGGTGGCTGGTTGGTGTGGTGTGGTGTGGTGATGCGCTGGGCGCGGACCGACTTTCGGCGGCATTTTGTACGAAAGTTCAGCAGCTACTACCCTTAACTGTTCTACCACTATACCGGCTACTACCCTATATATTAATTAATTACCTCTTATATTAGTTATCTACCTTCTTAGTTAGTTACCTACCTCCTAAATTAGTTACCTGCCTTCTAAATTATTACCTACCTTATAGGTTGGTTAACTACGTTATGCGAGGCTGCTGAGCAGTTTAACAGGGGCGCGCGCAGCTTTCCTTTCGCGAGCGAGCTTAGCATTGTAGACAAATATAGGTACAATCCGCCAAATAAAGACTACGCGAAGCTCTTCTCCTGCCAGGCAACAGTTCCAAGCTTGAAGCGCCGCAGCAGCCACCACAGACCTCACAGCGCAGGCTGGCTAGTCCTAACTGAGGACACCAACAGCGTGTGCAAGCCGGTCTTTGTTGCCTACTCTCTCCTTTCCGCTATCTGGTTGCTGCACGAATCGCTGCCAGAGGGGGCTCTGTCTGACGAGGCCTGGAATCGCCTCGTCTGCGCAGCCTAGTCGCTTGCAGAAGGCACGGGGGAAGCACCGCCATCCGCGCAAAAGCCGTCTGCCTCTTCTGCTGATCGCAGAAAGCGGCCAACCCCTTCTTTGTGCGTGTTGTCGCCAAAGCGCGCACGCACGGAACCCGCAGAGACGCCTCTAAGCAGCCCTTAGCAGTCAGAGCATGGTGAACAATTTGCACAGCGCACTACCAGCATTACTAACAACAACTGCTGCGCTAAGCAAGCACGTATAAGGAAACTAGACAATACACGCTGCAAGAACCGGCTTAGTCTTAGCTTAAGAGAGCCGGGCAGCAAGGCGTCCTCTGCAGAGCGCGCGGCGTATGCTTCCATCTTGCGACAAGACAAGGCTCTTGTCGCGTAGATCATTAAACAGCCTGTCGCAGAGCACGCTGACTTCTACAGCACTGCCCAGGCGCCCTATACCAAGGCTTGCGAGCTTCTAGAGAAGGCGCGCGTGCTAGGCAACCTATCTTCTCGCCACCACGCTGCCCAGTTCCTGCAGACCTGGCGGGAGCGCGGTTCGCCCTTTAGTGGTGGAGTCGCTGTGCGGCACAACGTGCTTTGCTACTCGCAGCAAGGGCGCGATGTGCCCCCAGTGCAGTCTGCCTACCCCAGGACCACAGACGGAGAGTTCTGCCTGGCTTAGGACAGGTGCAGGCGCTACGTGGGCGTGCTGGCTGCTGTGAACATTGAGTACAGGTAGGCTGAGGCGCTGCTAGGCAAGGCGTACGCCGACAAGATCCTTTAGATCCAGAAGGGCGACCAAGCCAGCAGCAGCAGCAGATCGCGCAGCCGCAACGGCAAAGGGCAGGTCCGCACTGAGGCCATCGCAGCCCTGCTGGCGCTTGTTAACCTACACCCTACCCCTAAGGATAGGGAGGCCTTCTGCAAACGCCTAACAGTAGCCACGCGCTGGTACAGGGTCGCTGAGGGATTAGGCTAGGGCACGCTCATGCTTATGCCGCACGACAAGATTGCAAGCTCCTAGATTAAGTCCACAGTCTGCGCCTGGGGCCTAGATGCCTAGATTGAGCTGGTAAAGAAGATTCGCCTAGATGTCTGCGCTGCGAGCAAGGCGCTTAAGAACTGGCTAGGGCTAGAAGGCATTGCTGGATGTCCTATTAGCGAAAAAGAGATGCTGGGCATTAAGGCAGACGCGCTGACAGCAAGCTGTGCAATTAAGGAGATTCTTAACAGCAAAGAGGACAACAACAGCGTTGTTAAGCTGTCGCAGGCACACGCAAGCCCAGTGAGCTCTATTGCAGATGCGCCGCTGCGCTAGATAACGCTGCTAGAGTTGTTCTACCCTATAGACGAAGTATAATGTTCCTCCAGCATAGGGTACCTACTGTGTAGACATGTAGTGTTAGTAGGCTTCTTGTAATTAAAAATTCTTGCTGTAGGTATTATATTTTTATAGTAGTGTTGCGTGTTACAGGTATTCCAGTTTCACGTTAGTTTAGTGCAATAACAGTTAAACCTCTGCCTTACTAAAACTACATAAACAACGTTGCATAGTATTTCTATATAAACGCAACATAGCACCCTAAATCTAAGTATGTTAATCAAATCTGCAGGCACAGTTTAGGCTCTGGCAGCTTTATGCGTCAAGTTGCCGCTTACTGTAACCTTAACTGATTTCTTTAAGGTTTTAAAATCAGTAATGCCCCTGTTGTTCAGAACGCTTGGACCTCTAGGAAATCCGCAAGACCATTACTGTTCACCCTCTTAAAGTTAGAAGGTGTTGTGTTGTTTGTGTGTAGCTACAGATACATCTGTTGCTATCTACCTTCTATATGTTATAGAGGTATGCTTTATTATATCTCTATTCTAGTTTTAGTTAGTAGTAGGCACTTGCTACCTCTTGTTTGGTGTTTTTAGGTAGTTTTATCCTGTTTATTAGTCCTAGCCAGTATTTTACTGCGTAGGTGTCTACTTTCCTTAGGATTGCTTTAGCTGTGTAGGTAACTAGTTTGTAATCCTATTTGTCTGTTGTAATAGCCTTTACTCGAATTCCAGTTATAGCAATGCTTGTGGCGTTAGAGGTAGGCCTCTTTTTTGTTGCTTCTTTTGCTAGAAGGTCTGCTTTCTTATTTCCTGCAATGTTTTAGTAGCTAGGGGTCCATTTAAAGCTAGTATAGTATAAACGTTAATATAAGCTAGACTTATAAAGGAACAGTAAACAAACTAAATGCTATTTTGAAGCAACCCTGCCTAGCAATAATAAACTCTTAATTAATTATTCTACATATTAAGACGTCTTAAACACTAGACAAGATTATTAAGTAACTAGATAGCTAAGAAATTGCTTAGGTTAATAAAGGTAGTATAAAAGCAGTATATAGCGTAAGTAATTAAGGATATCTATTAAAGGAGGCATTTCTTCTAGATTCTAGCTTAACTACGCATTTCTGTAATAACCTCTTAAGGCTTAGAGACATAGGCCAGCTAGCAATAGGAGATTATATCTAGACTAGGAACTCTACAGTCTAGATATAAGAACATATTACTGTTAATATATTAGTAGAGGAATCTTAAGGCAAATAAGTACTACGCTTAGACAATATTGCGTAGTGCCTAGATTTCCTCTGCAACCTAGTATTATTTAGGCTACTGTAAAGACAAGGAAAATAATAGAATAACTAAGAAGATCTAACAATGCTATGTTAAAGAAACAGTAACATTATAGCTATCCTAACAGAAAGCTTTAAATAGTAAGTTATTAAACAACTAAATATAGCTATAGTAGCACTCTATATACCTATAAATTATAATAGAAGATTACTATAGAAAGTAATAGCTATAATGTGGTATAAGAGGCTTAGATATCTAGAACTATGTGTAATTAAGTACCTTATGTATTAATCTAAGGGGGTAAAGATTAAAGGCATTATAATAGTGTAATGTAACATATATAGATAATTAAAATTAAAGCACTAAATATAAAGAACCCTATAATTAAATAATAAAGGCCTAGGCGAATAAATAGCTGTAGACTTCTATAAATATAAAGCAGGAAGCTTTAATAAGAAAAAGAGTTAAATGCTTATTACCTGCTTACACTCTTAGTATGTGTAGGACTTCTACTTTAAGGATAATAGGCCTGTAAGATCTATTATCTGCCTACTTATAATCTTTGTCTAGTTCTTAAAGAAACAGTTTAACATTATAGGTAAGGTAATTAAGATAGATAATAAAATTGTTATAGTTAAATAAGAGGTTAAGAGATAGTACACGTCCCTCTTAATAAGACTTAAGACTTCTGCTATAGAAATATAAGCTTAAAATAGAGGAGCTAAACGCTTAGGAGGTGTAATAAAAGAGAAGGTATACACAATTTAACTAGACGTAAATCTGCTATAAAAACTCTAGCTAGAAATTACTAGAGCAGCAGTATACCTATACAATTAGACGCTAAATTATCTAAATAAGTAGAGATTACTATACAAATTATTCTTTACGCATATAGCTGCTATAAATAGCATTACTACTAGACCTTAAAAACTAAACTAGGCTTACCTAAGAGTATATAGATGTAAAGTATTTACTATAACTAATAACACCTATTAAAGAAAATTAAGACTATAAAGACTAGACCTAAAGGCATAGATTAGATACTTAGTAGGATACCAGTCTACTAACATATACTAAATCTAGGTCCTATTAATAGCTAAAGTAATTAGTACCTGTAATATAGTGTTTAATAAAGAAACAATATTTAACAGTAAAATAGAGGATATTATAAATAACCTTACACATAATATATTAAAGGAGATTATAAATTAGATTAGTATAGTTAAACTCTTAGCTATATAGAGCTATATACCTAAAACTAAAACATTCTATAAGAATAAGATAACGCAGGAGGATACTCTGCGTGCTAAACAACCCTAATATTACTAAGGCAGGAAGATTGTAGAGGCATACCCAACGCGTCTACTAACTCCTCTACTAGCAGTATTCCTAACTAAATAGATAATCTACAATAAGACAACAGACTAACTTAAACAAGACTAAGAAACATCTGTAATAATGCTGTAGGCAGATATATTTATAGTAGGCGCTAAGGCAGAACACCTTAGTTAATATTAAGAAAAACCTTCTAACAAAGCTTAATTAAAGAGGATTATAGCAAAGGGATTTAAACTGCATTAGAACAAACTTCTGCTATTACCTACAGTATACTTAAAGCTAGAAAAGCACCCTCTCTATAAGATATTTAAATAAGCAGAAAACAAACACCTATAAAGCTATAAATAAATAGAGTTATAGACTAAAGTTCTAGTAGCTTTAGTTTAGAAGTCTAGATAATAAATACTTAACTGTATGTAGGTCTATACATATAAGTTTAATAAATACTACTACCTTAATAAGTGTAAAGTAAGGCTTATAGTTAGAGAAGACTAAGAATATAATATTATGTTATAAGATATATATACAGTAACACTTACAGGCTAATTACTTAGAATACTAATAGTAATTACTGCAAAATATAATCTTTAACTAAAATAATAGAATGTTATAAATGCGTTTATCTATATAGCTATTAAATTTAAAATATATATAAGGATGCTAAGAGGATACTAGAAGATAGCTACCTTACTTAAGGTACAGAAAGCCCTGTACAGACTCTTCATCTCCCCTCTACTGTAGTAGAAGGAATTTATAGCAATATTAGCTAGAATTTAATTTATATAATTACTATAAGAGCTATACTATATTATTAAGAATAGAATAATTATCTTCTTCTATATAGATAATATTATAATAGCGTACTACCTTAAGCATAAACAAGGGGCAGATAATGCTATTAAATAGATACAGGAGCAATACCTGTACACTAGAGGAGATATCCTTTAATAGTTCCTTAGTATAGAAGTCTAATATAATAGATAGTAATAGATAATCTAATTATTATAAGCTGCATACGTTAATAAGATTAGTTAATTAGTAACTAGATAGGACGTAAGGCATAATACGCTAATATCTAGAATTAAACTTAAGCCTAGAAACAGTCTAGCTAAACTACTAGAGGTTAATTAATATTAGTAAAAGATTAGATCCCTATTATTTGCAGCAGTAACTACTTAACCTAATATAGCGTTTGCTACGTTGCAACTTGTACGCTTTCTAGTTAACCTAAGTAATAAACACTAAGACGCTGCTAACTAAGTGCTCCTGTACCTACAGAAGATACGAAATCCTTTACTTAACTTTAGATAGGGTAAAGGACTTAAAGTTGTAAGTTATTTATACTTGCTAACAACACTATAAACTAAAAAAGTTCCTAAGGATACAATATTAAGCTATTTAGAGGACTTATTGCCTAGAGAGCAAATAAACAAGATACTGTTACAACGTTAACTACTAAGGCTAAGCTCCTAGCACTGTCTTAAGTAGCTACAGTACTACGTTAAAAGTTAGTTCCACTAAGCAAATCCCCGCATCATCACCACGCCTACCACCCCACTTTGTAAGGCAATTGAGATAGCTACACATAGTCAAAACGCTCTTAATTTTAAGGTTGTACTGTTCTATACTAGTATTTTATTTGCTAGCCTTTTACCTTCCTACAGGCACTTAGGCGTGCTGGCATACTACTAATAAGTTTCTTAATAAGTAAGTTTAGGATACAACGCCAGCACTCCTTTAACGCCTTACAAAACTTATCCTAATGCTCTTCTGCCCTGCTATAGTTGTTAAACTGTAGGTAGAGCTTATGCATTATCTGTTTAAGGCGCCACTAGAGGTGTTTAATTAGGTTAAGATTAGGTAAGTAAGCTAGCTATAGGAGAGTTGTAATGTTGTAATCTGCTATAAATATCTATACAGCGTAGGAGGTGTGTATACGCGCGTTATCCTGCATAAAAAACTAAGACTTATAATAGTAAGGTAAGAGACCTTGCTTAAGTGTTTTAATGTAACTTTGGCTGCTATAGCTACCACGTGGAGCATTAGGATCCCTCTCTATAATAATGAGTAGACTCCGCTGTAGTCTACCCTGTGCATCTAGCTATATAGCTCCCTACACCATCTAAGCAGGTAGACAACTAGTAGAGATCTTAGTAATTATCCTTAGCTTCTATCTCTTATTGTTGTAGCAAAACACCTACTGCTGTTTATAGCCAGAGCCCTTCTAAACAGAGCACTTATTACTAAACTTAACTGTGTGCTAACGCTAATTAAACGTCTAATGCTTTTAAGCAAACTAAAGACGCTAGAGAGCATGTCTATAAGTAAGTTTAGGCCTCTTTTAACTCCTCTAACAGGTTATATAGTATTACTTAAGTGCGCAATAGATAGTTAACTTACTTAGCTTGTAGGTAGTAGTGTTGTTAGGTAGGATAATCTGGGCGACTTCAGCCAGCTTAGAGTAGGTAATCTAGGGATTCTTTTGCGTTGTGCGGTGTAGGAGCTTCTTCTGCGTATTAGATAGTATCTTAGGTCTGCCTAAGCAAGGTCTATTGCGTGTAGTTCTTGTAGTGTTAAAACGTTTGTAAAGATTTTAGATAGTACGCTTGCAACAGCTAAAGTAACTAGCAACTTTATAGGTACCTGCACCTGCGTGTAGCCACCTAATTACCTAATCCTGCTCTACAGAATTCAAGCGACGGCGTTTCTGCATCTAATAGTTAAGAAAGTAAGGGAAACGGAGTGGTAGTGGTGAAGTTGTAGGTGGTCAAAAAGTATAGGTAGCTGGCTTAATGCGTTGGAGGGACGCTAGCGCGGAACTAACTTTTAACGCGCGACTGTAAGGAAGCAATATTTACTTCTTAACTATTAAAAGAGCTTTAGGTAACCCCAAGTAATATAATAATAATAATTAAATGTAACAATATGCAGACAATACGTCTAGGTACTATAGATATTACTAAGATATAAACTAAACTTTAGCATATTAATATACACAACTACTAGTTATAATAAGAAGTTAACTATAAAATAATTAAAGTAGAACATGTCCTATCTAATAACATAATTGCAGATAGATTTACAAAGTTATTACTAATTAGCAAATAGGCTAGCTTTCTTAATTAGTTAGGACTTGTTAAGGGCTAGAAGGGTACATTAAGGGATATCCTGCTTAAGAAGATGCAAGAGTAACTAGAAGACCTTACGTTAAAGAGTTAATTAACTAGTTTGCGCAGCTTGCAATAGGAATCTAAGCTAAGGGGGTGTGTTAAATAAAAGGTATTAGAGAAATAGGTTAGGTAATATACCTACTAAGAAACTGTACAGGGGCCCCTACTAGAACCTAGATAAGACGAAAATTACCTTTATATAGAACAACAACAGAACATTAATACATCATTATCAACTCATTACTATTACCATCTAATCTAACAGTAAGATTGTAACCTACTAGTATGTGCTACAACCTACTAGCAGATCCCATCAACCTTAGTAGAACCTTCCTTTACTTACCTTTACTTTTACTTACAGAGAGCATAGGCCTTACTACTATATGTAGGTCTCCCTCTCCGCCCTCTTATAGCTCGCGGTCTGCTGTTTTGTTCATTCTACTTTTAAATCTATTAGTTTCTAGATGGCTACCTTTATGCTTATAAAGTCTACCTTATATAATAGCAGACCTAACAGCTAGAAATTTAGCTTTCACTTAGGCTTCCGCCTTTAATTAAATATTTAATTAATTAGTTTAGCTTTCTGTGTAAGTTAAAACTGTATAAGACGAGAGCAGTTAAGCTACTCTAGTAATTTAGGGAGTGTGTTTGTGTAAAGGGATAGTAAATATGTGTTCACAGTCCTATAGTAAGAGCCTATGCTCTTAGAAGTAAACAGAGAAATTTAGGTGTCTGTTGTTTATTGTAGGTACTACTTACGTGTGCCTACTTTAGTTTCTAAAATAAAAGCTAGGGTAGCTATAATTCCTTAGTTTGTGTGTAGTAGTAGGGTTATTGTTAGCATTTGTCCTTGTAGGCTGTCTTATATTATTTTCCTTACTTCTCTGTATTCTTTACAGGTAAGTAGAAGGTGTTGTAATGTTTATTGTAGGTAAGAGTATTGCTTAATGCAAGAACGTGGTTATATAAGATACCGAGCCCTAATAGCTCGCTAAGATCATCTAATATACCCTCCTGATAATCACATGTCTCTAATCCCTAATAGCTCTCTAAGCCCTTACTACTTAACTCCCCTAATAATCACGTGCACCTAACCCCCAATAGCCCTCTAAGCCCTTGTTACTTAACCTTATACTTTGCTCTACCACACATCTCCCCCACCCTAAGAGCTTGGCCCTATTAAGCTCACGTCTGGCCTCTATCTATTCCTCTGTTTTCCGCAGCTTCATCGTCAGTTCCAACAGGAGCCCCTGCTATTGTTTGCCCCCAAACCTCTTTACTTTAAGCAATCTCCTAGAGCTACCTAGCCGCTTATTAGGCTGTTGCTTAATGATCTGCCTTCACCTAACCGCGTTTAATCTAGCCCTAGGCATCTAAGCCTACTATAGCTAATCTCTAAAGCTCTATTAGTCTAGGACTAAGAAACTAGATCCTAAACCTTATGTGTGATCTAAATCTGTTTGCTTTAGCAGCTAAGGTAAGCCTAGGTGCCTGCTGTTTGTTTATCCTGTAAATCTCTAGCTAATTTGTTTATTTGCCTATGTTGTTAGAGAAAGACAACCTAATAGCCTATTAGACCACTTTTAAGAAACTAAAATTCTTAAGCCTAGAGGACTGCTAATTGGTATGTGTTTGACTTTGTCTAGCAACCTACCGCCTTTTACTCGGTAATTTTACTCTTCCTAACATAATAGCAAACAACTTTTACTAACTTAAGGATACCTTTAGAATAATATATCTAAGCACAGCAGCTATAGGGGAGTGTTACGATCCTGTGCTAGGGCACGGCACAAACATAAGTACTAGCCAACCAAGACCCCTAACTCCGCCCTAAAGGAACGAACAGTAGAGAAAGACAGAACAGAAAGGGTTGTTATGTAACCGCTTGTTAACAAGCATAACACACGTAACTGCTTATTAACAAGCATGGTACGATATGCCCGTCTACTAGCACCCTCTTTAATTCTATTAGACTAACTCTAGTTACTTATTAATAAGCCCTGTATCTCCTTAGTATATAGTTCGTAGGAACACAACCCTTATAGTTTGTGTTTAACCTTATTAATTAAGTTTGTCTTTAGATTCTTAACCTGCTCTTAAGCTAGACAGTCTACTCTATACTACTTATTACACCCTATCTTTACAAGCTTTACTTAGTTAATAATCCTTACTAATCTAGTAACCGTGCTTATCCCTAAGAACTAATAGAATTAGTGCTTACAGTCTTTAACTAAAGTACAACTTTAACATTTTAAACACCTCTAAGATAAGTACCTCTACAGGATCCTGTGCTACCCCTAGCAGCTCTAACATAGACGGTAACGTGGACACACTAGTCTACACTATAGGCATAAATGTTAATAAACCTAACTATTACTATAGAGATTGTAGTAAGCTTAATAACTAGCTTATATAGTATAACCTCTTCTTTACCTTCTAAGGTAAGAAAATTCCTAAGATTAAACAAGTAGTCCTTATAGCTAGCTACATGCGTAGTAAAGTATATACCTAGATTAAACCCTTTATATAGTAGTACTAAGCTAGTAAAGCCCTAGACAACGTAGATGTATAGATAAGAGAGTTTAATCTGTTTAAAAAGAAGATTAAACTAATCTTTAGCGTCTCTAACAAGCTACACATTATCTACTATAACATTTAGAAGATTAAGCAGGATAAGTTAGCTGCTAACTACGCCGTAGAGTTTCAGCAGCCTGCTGCTAACACTAACTAAGACAACACTGCTCTACACCGAACACCAACTTTTCATAGTTAGAGAAAGGTTGATTTCTATCGATTTTTTATCCCAATATTACAAACATACCTTCCTAACATCTATTTCTAGCGTCTGTTTTGTAGTGCAGGCGCTGGAACAGGCGCGCTGGCTATTATAAGCTGAACAGAGTGGTTATCTAGTCTTAGTTGAGATGAAATCTCTGTAATGGCCTGTGCGCTTAAAGATTTAAACCGGTCGAAGGCACAACAAACAGAGAACTCCTAGCTATAGCTATTACCTGCCTAGTAATTGCTACACAGCTATTACTATATTACAAATACCCCCTATTATAACTAGCTATACCGACCTCCTATACCTAGACAAAGTTAACTAAGCAACGGCTTAACCTACCCCTACAAAATCGACTAAGCAACAGCTTAAACCTACCCCTAATACGAACACTATATCGACAAAGTAACGGCTCTCTCCTTAGGCCTATAGATACCTACTGCCTTAGTGAAGTAGTAGGTCTATATCCCTAGCTATATCCTACAAAATCGACTAAGCAACAGCTTAAACACCCCCAGCAGTCTACTACTAGCAATAGTAATAGTCAAACAAACAACAACAACAACAACAACAACAACAACAATAACAACAACAATAACAACAACAACAACAATAACAACAACAACAACAATAACAACAACAATATAAAGACTGTCTACTGCAATAGCAATAGCTAGCAATAGACAACAAACAACAAACGCTAGAACTACCTACTTGTAGGATAGTTCTACACAACCCTAATTCGACAGGGCAACAGCTCTTCTGAACAACCTAGGGTACAGGTCCTTACTATTAGACTACAAACACACATTTACTATCCCTTTAAACAAACACACTCCTTAAATTACTAGAGCAGCTTAACTGCTCTCGTCTTATATAGTCTTAGACTCACACAGGACGTTAAACTTATTAATTAATTAATTAATTAATCAACAACACTGCTCTAATTACTATGTTCTATTAGAGATTAAAGCCTTAGGTTAAGGAAGAACTTATGCGCACCAGCGCAAGCACACAAACCCTTAACAAGCTTATTAATACTGCTATTAACATTAACATATAACTCTACAAACTTTAGTAAGAACTTTAAAACAATCCTAGAGCACGTACTACTGTTATTGCTACTAACACGCTGCTACCTAGGAACTAGTAGCGTAACAACCTAAACTAAGGACAACAAGGAGGCTGTAATTAGATAAATACTAGTTATTGCATCTACAGCAACACTTAGAGTAGATACTACAGACCTAAAGCAATAGACCTCTTAAACCTTAACAAGGGACTACCTAAGCGATAGAACAGGAAGCTAAGAGGAGGTAACTAACACAAAGGCAGCAAGGACTGCTATAACTTTAGTAAACTAGGCTACTTTGCTAGGGACTGCTAGATAAACAAGGTTTACTGTTAGTTAAATGTACTTACTAGTAATTACAATAACAAAGATGCTAGTAAATAGGAAATTCTTACCAATAACATTAGACAACTGCTAGAAGACCTAGAGTCTAGTCTAGAGGATAATAATAACTGTATTATACCTCCAATTCGTATAGCAACACCTTACTAGAACGCCTAGACAGGTAAGGAATAAGAATACCTTTACTATTACAACATTATCGCCTATAAGAAAACAGTAGATAATTAGTAAAAGATAGATAACCTACTAGACATATTAGGACAATTATTTAGCTAAATTAGTGTAAAAGTAACCCGCAAGCAAGAACGTATAGCCTAACAACGCCAGAAACAGGATAATAAAAAAGCCTACTACTAAATGTGTTAAGAACTTGTTAGTTCTGTATATAGTGGTAAAAGGGTAGGGGTTAAATAGGGGTAGGGTACATCACGTGATGTACCCCTACCCTACCCTACCCCTACCCACGCTAATTCTATGCCAAGAGGGTAGGGGTAGGGTAGGGTCCACATGGGGTAGGGGTAGGGGTAGGGTAGGGGGTAGGGGTTAGGTAGAGGTTGGGTAGGGTAGGTGTCGGCGTGTAACTCTTTAACTAAAGCAGTTATTGCAAAACTTTATACTGCAGAAATATAGAACAAAACAAGCGCTTTTAAACAGTCCATATACAGTAAGATTCAGATTAAACCTAGTAGAGTTACAGCAGTTGTTGTGTAAATCCTAGGTTGTTACAATATAGGCCTACGTAACAACTGCTCTAGCTCTACTAGTTGTGCTTGGAATCTCACAGTATATGGACCGTTCAAAAGCGTTTCTTTTGCTCTACATTTTTGCAGCACAAGGTTTTGTAATAACTGCTTTAGTTAAAGAGGTACACGCCGACACCTACGGGCCCTACTTAGGCCTACCTCTTCCCTACCTCCACCCCTACCTGTAACTCTTACAGTAATGCAGCTATTAAGAAATTTTGTACTAGTAAAATATAGAACAAGGAAACCGCTTTTAAACAGTCTATATTCTTTAAGATTCTATAGGAAACTGGTAGAGCTAGAGTAGTTGTTACGTAGGCCTACATTGTAACAACCTAGGATTTACACAACAATTGCTGTAACTCTACTAGGTTTAATCTAAATCTTACAGTATATAGACTATGTAAAAGCGCTTGTTTTGTTTTATATTTCTACAGTACAAAGTTTTGCAATAACTGCTTTAGTTAAAGAGTTACACGCTGACACCTACGGGCCCTACTTAGGCCTACCTCTTCCCTACAGACCCTACCCCAAACCCTACCCTACCCTACCCCTACCCCTGGTCCGTGCAGACTGTACCATACCCCTACCCTAAGCTAGAGGTACCCCTACCCTACCTCTACCTAACGTCCGTGTAGACCCTACCCTACCCCTACCCTATGTAGACCCTACCCCTACCCTACCCCTACCTAACGTCCGTGCGGACCGTACCTAACCCCTACCTAACCCTAGGGTACCCCCTACCCTTTTGCCAGCGTAGCTGTAATAGTAAGGAAGACTTCACAAGCATAAAAGTAGCGATCTGGTGAACTGATAGAATCGAAAAAAGAGTGAACAAAATAGCAGACCGCGAGCTACAAGAGGGCGAAGAGAGAGACCTACTTTTAGTAGTAAGGCCTCTACTCTCTGTAAGTAAAAGTAAAGGCAAGTAAAGGAAGGTTCTACTAAGGTTGATAGAATCTACTAGTAAGTTGTAACACATACTAGTAGGTTACCATCTTACCTTAGCAGAAGTCCTAACACGTGCCCCTCCTTATAAATAGCCAAGTCCCTTAAGCTAAAGTCCGTGTACAGGTAGCTATAATAGCCTAATACTAACAGGTAAGAGTAAAAGAAAAACAAAGAAAAAGAAGATTTAGAAGTTGCCTATAACAACCTTATAGCAATTAGAGTAGAGTTAAGGTAAAATTAAATAGAAGAGGAAGATTGTTAAACTAAGACAAACCCTCTTAAGAGTTTTCTGTTGCTAGGAACGAGCTGCATAGCATTAGAGACAAAAACATGTTAACAAAGTAGTTAGATACTCTGTGCTTTTTTATCTAGTCTACTATACTAAAAACAATTGTAATAACAAGTAATGTATCCCTCTGCAATTTGTTTTATTTATAGACATCTTAGCGTTTACATGTATTAAACAATAAAAAAGTAATATTATTATGCTAAGGCGTGTGTTACAGCGCATGCTAATTGCAAAAACAAGCACAATATAAGGCAGACGTTACAAGTATAAATGTAGCGATCTGGTAATCTTATAGATTTAAAAGAGGAGTGCACTAAATAGCAGACAGCGAGCTATAAGAGGGCGGAAAGAGAGGCCTACTTATAGTAGTAAGGTCTGTGCTCTCTGTAAGTAAAAGTAAAGGCAAGTATAGAGTAGAGTTAATATAAAAGTGTTTGTGTAAGAGATGTGGTAAGTAATAACCTAAAGTGTCGGCTAAAAAGTTACTTATATAGAATCTCTATCTTCTAATAGATATTTAATCTTAGCTAGCTATAGTTATACTTACAATTAAACTTTTTGTTAAGGTTATAATAGCGCTTAATAAACATATTAGGCTAATTTATACTAACATAGCCTATATTATACTTAGTACGCAAAGAATTAGCTATATTAGCTATAGTAGCTAGCTAAAGAGTAAGTCCTTATATATCTAGCTTAAGAATGTACTTAGCAATTATATACTTCTTAGTCTAATTTATACTCTATTAATTTATTATTTAATTAGCTTATAACGTACTCCACGGGTAAGCGGATCAAACAGGTGAGCGGATCACTCTGCCAAGACCACACCAAACCTCCACCTTACCACGCAATGCCTCAACAACAACATTAATCTACGCCCTTAAGAGAAGCTGTAATACAGCTTGCGCTCTAGGCAATTAAACAAGACGCAATGCTTACTGTGTAACGCGCTGCAGCTATATATAACGCGCCTTACAGCACACTACACGCTTAATACACAGGACGACCTACATAAGCTGATTGTACGCCAGTTTAACAGATTATAGACCAGACTAAGGAGGACGTAATTGCTAAGTACATCCTTAAGCTAGATACACAAGGATTTGCCCCTTAGCTGGCTGCTATAGCTAATATAGCCAATTCTTTACGTGCTGAGCGCAATATAGGCTATGTTAGCATAAACTAGCCTAACACGTTTGTTAAGCGCCGCCCTAACCTTAAAGTAAGGTTTAATTGCAAGTACAACTACAAGAGAGCCCTCTGTAAGGATCTAGAGATTATTAGGGGCTGGTTTAGGCTTGTAGCGAATGTCAAAGCTAAGTATGGCATCTAGGACAATAACACGTACAACTTTGATAAGACAGGCTTTATAATAGGCCAGATATTAACAGAAGCAGTTATTACAGGCTTAGAGCGTTAAGGACGGCTAAAGGCAGTGCAGTAGGGTAATTAAGAGTGGACAACAGTTATACAGGGCATTAATAGCACAGGGTAGGCTATTCTACCCTTTATTATCTTTAAAGGCTGTAACCACCTCTCTGCCTAGTATAAAGAGGACAATCTGCCCTATAACTGGGTTATTGGAGTCTCTAAGAACAGATGGACTACTAACAAGCTTGGTCTAGACTGGTTAAAGCACTTTAATGCCTATACAAAGACGCGCACCTAAGGAGTACACTAGCTGCTCCTTATTAACAGCCACAAGAGCCACAACTCCCTTAACTTCTAACAATACTGCAAGGAAGTAAAGATTGTTATACTGTGTATGCCTCTATACTTATCTTACCTCTTATAACCACTAGATATAGGTTGTTTTGCCCCTCTAAAGAAGGTATATAGGCGCTAAGCTAAGAATCTTATATACAACTATATTACTTATATTACTAAAACTAAGTTCCTACTATGCTTTATAGACGCCTATAAGGAGACATTTACTTCTAGCAATATCTAAGGAGGCTTCTAAGGCGCTAGAATAGTCCCCCTTAACCCAGAACGGGTTATAATGGGTCTTGATGTCCGCCTACGTACCCTACCGCTACCTACTGTAGAAGATGAGCCCTGGCAGTCCTAAACCCCAAGCACTACCCTGCAATTAGGGTCGCAATTAACGCTGGTTCAAGAGAGGATTTAAAGGCATGCAAGCAGCTTACTAACTTTAATAGTTAAGGCCTTTAAAAAGCTTACTAAAGGCGCAGCTATAGTAGCGCATAAGCTAGTGTTGGCTTAAAGGGAGATTACTGGGCTTTAAGCAGCAAATAAGGCTGCTATGCGACGTAAATCGCATAAAAGAAAGCAATTACAGCAGGAGGGAGTCCTAACAGCTAAGGAAGGCCTTTAATTAACTACTCTAACTAAGTTTAGGGCACGTAGTAATGGTAAGAAGGCAAAGAAGCAAGTGCGTGCTAAAGGAGGGGAAGTAACCTAAAGACGCTGTACAAAGTGCTATAATGTTAGACATAACTTACGTACATGTAAGAAGGCTATAGAAGATGTTTCTAAATAATATTATATACTGCACTACTGTATACAAGGCCAAAGTAGGCTAATGTGAGCTATAATAGGGTAGAAATTTGGTGTGGTCTTGGCAGAGTGATCCGCTTACCTGTTTGATCCGCTTACCTGTAGAGTACGTTATAGGTTGTTCTATATATTAATTATATATTATACTGTAAGGCGCGTTATATATAGCTACAGCGCGTTATATAGTAAGGTTTACGTCTTATTTATGTACCTAGAGCGCAAGCTGTATTACAGCCTCTTTTAAGGGCGTAGATTTATGTTGTTGTTAAGTTATCGCGTTCTAAGGTAGAATGTTAGTGTAGTCTTAGCAGAGTGGCCGACTCGCCCGTGTGGCCGACTTACCTGTGGAATACGTTACCTTTATAATAATATCCTGGAAGTTTTAGATTATCCTACAAGGCGGTTGTTGAGATAAAGAGTTGTGATTTTTGTGGTTTTTGGTGAGATTATGGAGTGTTCCACTCGCTTGGTATTCCACTCGTCCGTAGGGTACGTAAGAGGTTATCCCTACCTGCCGCCTCTGGCTGCCTTAGCTATTACCACCCGCTGCGGCTGTAATATCTCATTTCTTAGTAAACATAGATAAGTCAAATCAATTATAAGCATTACTTCACTACTATACCACATATAGCTATTGTGGGTGGCTCCACAGCCTTATCAAATATCAAGCGGTGAGGTGGTTTTCGGGCGTTGCGCGACTCCGGGCGTTGCGCGCACGGACACGGTACCGGTACCGGTACCTAAGAATCCCGCGGCCCGCACCGTGACGTGCGTCAGCACGGACTAGTAGAACACAAGTGCAGCCTGGTTGTGAAGCAGATCTTAGATGTTCGATGCATCTACAGCGAAACCAAGGCTGCTTAGCAGTATGTTAGACGGGGTTGACCTAAAGGCAGGTGAAAAAATGAGTGTAGGTGCTATTTGCGACAGGCGCTGGTGCAAGCCACTACAACTCTGCTAGGTAGAAGAACGCGTCGCGTGCACACGTTGACATCGGCTTGGCTGACCCCGCACCTCGTTTGGGAACATGCGTAAGCTCGAACATCGCTCCTCCTTCTCTCCCTCCTGCCTTGACCCCTACACCGATATTCTGGCTCTTGAACAGTGCACTAGCTACGGAAGCTTCTCAGCACACTCGTGCAGCGGATGTCACTCAACTGCGGAATGTGAGCTCGAATGCTAACAGACAAATCGGCAAACCCATCGATACCTCTGTCGTGCTTTCAAGAAACTGGAGGGTTCCCCTGTTTCTTCTCGGTCATCATCATCCCACTTCTTAGCGGTTTAATTATCGATGATCAATCGAGGTTGCAAGCCACAATTGTGCTGACTTGAGACCAAAGAAGCTGGAATGGCACACGTTGAGCCAGATTTGACCGAAGCTCTCCATGTTCCGGGCCAGTCAGGTTACATCTGTTGTGGCATTCAGATCGTTCGAGGAAACATCCTGCAGGCCAGATCCAAGTTCGTTGACCCTCTCCCTATCTGTTATCTCGATGATTTTGATATAGAACAACTATCTCTGAACGACACTTTGCATGTTGAGATCAACGCAGTCTGAGCAGACGGCTGGGACGGAAAGTTCTGGAAAGGTCCCATCGCTGCATACTTGAAGGCTAGTAACAATCTAAACGCGAAGAAGATGGCAGATATGATATTGGTTGCGTTTCGCAATGCGATCGACTATCTAGCTTATATCGGCGAAACTGTAGGAAGTATGATAGACTGGCCAGGCTCTGAAGCTTTCTTAAGCAAACGCGTCATGGAGGAGACATCTGGCAAAGATACAGGAGTGCGCATAAATTGTCGCGGTGATAGTGCAGGTGACCCTGCCCGTGACTTTCTACGGGCGGACGTCCCACGGTCACACCCACCGTTCATGTGTTTATAGAAGGCGATGATTTTGGAAATAGCGGAACCTTGACAAGACTTGAGAAGAAAGGCAGGTTCTTGCATAAAGTTATATGGCTTTTATGCATGAAGGTCGGAAGACGGCGGCTTCGGTGAAACAATAAGTCACGTTTTTAATGTACAATGTTGTGCGACGTTATTCGTACAAAGCAAGGTGGGTATCTGTTAAACGCCAAATACTTAAATGCAAGTTCGCATCATTTTCAAAGTCACTTAGTACCATCAAACTTGTTTGAGCTGTTCTGCCTTTCGACCTAAACATGTCTTCCATTAACACGATGCTGACACCTTCATCTGAAGGCTACGAGGCGGCTCGCAATGGCTATTTTACTGAGCGCGTTCCAGATATCAGACCAGCTGAGATCCACACGCCCTTTACGACCGCCGATGTCCAGGCAATCATGACCGATGCCAAGAGTCGCGGTCTCAAGGTTGGAGTCCGTTCGGGTGGACATATCTTCACATGCGCATCGCTTGTCGAGGGTGGTATCCTTATCGACACAAAGAAACTTAATAAAAGTGTAGAATACGACAGCAGAACTACAATTGCTTCGTTCAGCCCGGGACATACGGTCAAAGAGCTGGCAACCGAATTTGCTGCTATTAAACGTTTCTTCCCCTGGGGCCACAGTTCCGGCGTTGGCGTTGGGGGGTTCTTACTTGCGGGTGGCCAGGGGTGCTTTGTGCGTGGATGGGGCTACACCAGTGCTACGTGGGTAACGCAGCTCGAGGTGGTGACAGCAGGTGGGGATGTGGTTTTGTGCAGCAAGACTCAAAACCCTGACCTGTTCTGGGCTGCACCAGGCAGTGGAAGAGGTTTCTTCGGAGTGGTTACAAGAATCTGGGCCAAAACAATTCCGGCACGAAGGCTGTTCGACATGACGATTATTGTTGACTCCACAGAGATTTTCAAGCCATTGCTCAAATGGGTTTTGCAGACTTCAGAAAAGGTTCCAAAATACGGAGTGGATCTGTTCTTCCTTACCTTTCGGTCTGACATGGAGAAGCCCGGCGATGGCGAGGAATCCGATCAAAAGCGGATTATGTTCGTTATAAACGAGACTATATACGCTGACTCGCTGGAGGAAGCCAAAGTCCTTGCAAGCCCGTGGGATGAGCTTCCGGAAGCTTTTGCTAAATTCCAGGTGCAGCGGGTTCCCATGGCAGAGCGGAGCTGGCCGGAACTGTGGGGTTTACAGGAGAAGTTCCAGCCTGAGGGCGCTCGCTGGAACGTGGATAGTATCATGACGGATCCGAAAGCGAGTTTGGATGAGGTAAGAGTAGCTCCTTCCAAAAGAAGTAGCCAAAGCGGTACGTAAGGCTCACTAGAATCATAGCTCGTGGATGGTATTACGCCGGCATTGTACGAACTACCCACACGGCGGTCGACGGGCACAGTCTGCCCCCTCGAATACTATCCGGACGAAGCGGATCAAGCACTTAGTCTACCGCAGAAGTGCTATGTATCGTCAATGACCTGCTGGGAAGATGCAGCAAGAGACAAGGTCAATGATAAATGGGTGCGCCGCGTGTACGAACAGGCAGCCAAGGTCAGCTGCGGCATCTATGCGGCCGACATCAATCCGAAGCACCGGCAAGCCAAGGTCAGTATACGATACGGGATACCATATCCCAACTCAGATCCACAATATAGCACGTATGATAAATTGATAGCGAAACTAACTGCAAACAGGTCATGACAGATTCAGCACTATCCAAATGGATGCGAATTCGGGCGGAATGGGATCCCCATGAGACCTTCGTTGGCTACAAGGCCTTCTTCGAGCAGGAAGAAGCCACGGGACCATAATTATAGCACCGTGACAAACAAACAAAGAAGTAGAAAGTGCATAAATATTGTATTGTTGGTTTTTCATGGCGTATCTCTAGTAGACAATCGATATATGCTATACAGAGCGGTGCACAGACAGCAAGCCGCCGGTGTTTTTCAAGTCTCAGATGAAATGAGTCGTGATGACTGAGTGGAGCTGACTAAGAGTCTCCAAGTGACAGGAGAACTACCTTGAATGGAATAGAAAGACTGAAAGAATTCACACCATTCGCTGGATGGCGTCTACCTAGGGTGCTGTAGATGTTCAGAAGCGATCTCCGTCTTACCTCCGTCTTATCTCCGTCTCTCCCACAGCAACGTACTACCTATGTACTTGCAAGACGCCCAGAAACCCGTGTAGTCGATCAAAACCGCGAAGATGGACATACCATAGCAGCATTGCCTCAACGCCCCAAACTGTCTCTGCTATGTCTTTGAAATCCTTTGAACAGATGTTCCGGCAGGCTCGACGAATTTTGTCTATAGTCGCGCTCGCAACCGCATCAATTGAGATAGGCGAGAAATTACAACCATTTCGACTGCTTAACTTATCTCCGGTAGCCTGTAGATGTTCCAGACTACCTGGCAGCCTATGGCAATCTGAAGCCCTTGCCTTCGCCCTTAGTAGCTACGTATACGGTG
Source organism: Ascochyta rabiei (assembly GCF_004011695.2). NCBI lineage: Eukaryota > Fungi > Ascomycota > Dothideomycetes > Pleosporales > Didymellaceae > Ascochyta > Ascochyta rabiei. Next base: position 59,361 of record NC_082407.1, read on the forward strand.
ATGTGGTTCGCATTGAGCGTCAAGCTGATCACAACCATCGCAACGTTGCAGTGCGTTAAACGCGGACTCTTCCCTCTGGATTTAACGGCTGACATCGAGGACCTACCGCCTAACTAGGCGAATTTCGAGGTGCTGCCGTCCAATGGACATGGCAAGCCGATTTTAACGCCAGCGAAGGAGATGATCACCCTGAGACGCCTAATGAGCCACACAGGCGGATGTTACGATCATTGAGAAGAATCGCAATGCAGAGTTTATCACCAATGATGCTAAGGGGATGAGCAGAGCGCTTAGCCTCAGGACACGTAACGTCCGACAGATTCTCACTCAGAGGCGCAAGCAAGACTATAAGACACAGTCACGTAATATTCTATAATTCCTACAATAATCCTACGGTTCCTGTGGCCCCCTCTCCCTACAGGACTTGATAAGAAACTGTAAAAAATTATGGAACAGCTTTGGTACATAGCAAATCGGAACATAACCCTCTAAATTTATTTTTCCTTTCAAAGCAAGATTATTATCAGAATATTTAAACACTATTTAAAAATAATGTATACCATATGGGCAGAATTATAAAGGGTAAGAGAATAAAATTTACTAAGCCTCTACTACACTCTACCGTATAACGTACCCTACGGGCAAGCCGCTTACCAAGCAAGCCGCTCACGCTGTTTTACTAAAGAGAACCAAGAATCTAAGGCTTGATAACTGTAGATCTACTAGATATAATTCTTTAAAATTTCTCTAGGGTATTTCTATATAAGTATTGTAGGTTAAGCTATTGCTTATTAATGTCCTTAGTCTCCTAAGAGTACTATACGCGCTTATGTAGCTAAGGTAGAGTCAAATTAATCATACTAAAACTAATAGCAAAACTCTAGTATATAAGGAGTTTGCCTAGTTTTGGCGTAGTAATTGCTGCTAAAGTTCTGTTAATAGCTGCGATAGTTGTTAAGATACAACGCGTTAAAATATAGTGTATCTGAGATGATTCGGGCGCTGCGCGACTCCGGGCGTTGCGCGTACAGACACGGTACCGGTAAGCACAGCTGTCCATTCCCCGCTGTCAGCAAATCAGCCAGTGTTGAGACTCGAAATCTTCACTCCCAGTTATCACTAAACTTGTCTTCATGAAATTGTTATCGGTTTACAAGCTCATCAGTAATATAAAACTCTTACATAGAAAAAGCTTTGTTCTGCGGCTATAGCTATTTGGTGAGTAGAACCGCAGCTGTTGCTTCTAGATTTTACAAACGCGTGTAGATGCTCCATGGTTCTCAACGTTCTGCACAACGCCGATACTGAGCCAACAGATTCAGAACAGGAATACACATTCCTACAGCCTCTGCCCCAGAGGTAACAAGTTCATCGTGTTTCTCACAAGTGATTAGCTCTAAGCAGCTAGCTCCTCCAGACCTACTTATAGGCTCTCCACTAAAAGCATCGGGAAAGAAGGCACAGGTCTACTGATAAAGATATTTATATTGATTGTGTTTACTTAGTAGAGGATCCTGACCTTCAGTTACCGTGGGTGGAGATTGGGGATCTAATCTATGCTCTGAGATTGACGGTTTCAGCACCGTGAAAGCTCTGATACTAGTGCTGCAATAAAAAGAGTTTGCCCTTTTGGCTACTTTGACCGCTGGCTGCGGGTGGATGGCGCATTCTCGTACGCAACCTGCACTGTTCTCTCAAACAGGATTGCCTCCTCGCTGTCATCATCGCCATTCACGGCTCCGATTTCGACCCTGGTCTCGCGTTGACCAAGTTTCTTGCTGTCCCCTCGAAGCTTCAGTGGTATGTCTCCTGCATCCTCGGAGTCGTTGACTGTGTTCATGAGAGTGTCGAACTCTCGTTTTGGCCTGGTGGTCGCACTACCCCATGTGCGAAGCTTGGGTCCGTCACTCCCTTTGCCGGATGGGTTCTCGGTATATTCCCCAATGAAATGTGGGGCGACGTGCCTGAAGAAGCGACGGAGTGTTGGCAGACAACAGCAGATCACCAGGAGGTTGGATTCGACCAAGCTGTACCGTCATGTGTCAGAAGAGATCATTGTGTATCAGAAAGAATACTTACATCCACAATGTTCCCTCACCAATGACCCAGGTTTGATCCATAGATGTCAGGGCGGGTAGGAGAACGATCAAGCGGATAATGGACGTGACGATAGTGCTTTGCCAGTCAGCTTCGAACAGATGTGTAACTTCAGTTTCCAGGGTTTACTCTTACATGGAACCAATGGTAAACATGCCTGTAAGTCCAATCTTCTGCTTAAGTGGCATCTGTAGCTTCCAGATCATTGGTGTAGGCAGTCCCAGAAGTATTACATCTGTCGCAATCCCAACGACAGCAGTTGTGATGTAAATCGCGCCTCGGTTGACACACTGGGCAATAGGCGCAAGAAGAGGGTCCCAGCTTGCAGCAACTGGCCGGCAGGCGAACAGGAGACTGAAGAAGATTCCAGTATAAGCGCCCATGATAAGGACCAATGTGGTTTTGACTGCAATTTGAAAGAAGACGCTGGGACTGAGGCGAGCGTAGAACAGACACAGCGAAGCTTTTGCGCAAGCTGTGCAGAGAGCATAGACGAGTGGAGCGGCGAGAATAAGTCGAGAGTAGAGACCGTAATCGTCAATGGAAATCTCCCATGCGTGTACACCCATTACTCCCCGCACCCACCCGTGTATTAGGATTACTTGCGTGCCAATGGAGAAAATCCATGCGGCCAGCACAGCTACTGCATGATGTTAGCAGAGCTTTCAGACTGCAAATTGAACACAATCTTACTGTCTTCCATTTGGAAAAGTTTCATCAGACGAATTCTGGTGTACAGACGCTGTAGTAAGAAAGCTAGCGCCAACAAGTTCTCCACTACGACGACCGTGTATACCTGGGTCTCGAGTTGACGTTGAGGGTTCTGGAAGTTGACGACATAGCCAGGTGGAGGTGGCACCACGGTCAGTGTTCCGTTGATATCTGCCATAATTGTGGCAGAAGCTGGAGTGTAGAAGAGATGCAAGCACGGAGATACGGTATTGGAAATCCAGTCGGGTCTTGCTGCTTTTCAGCACCTACTTGCGCAATGAAGCGCCAGCAGCTTCAGGTTCCTTGATCGTCGGCCCTTGCTCTGCACGAACGTCTTGTCGATGACTAGGAGATTTTTTGGAGTTGCTTGCATGTCAAGCGGCCCGTCTTCCGCGTCACGCAATGGATCTATACCGACGGGTCACGTTCCTTCGCGCGACAAGATCAGGCATAGCTGCCCACCAATGTCTTCAATTGGCTAAAGCTCCTAGTTGCTTCCTTGTGCCAAGCTAGAGGATGTCAATGTTATCGTAGGAAAGTACGAGATGGACCGATTGCGTGGCGCATCTTTTGGGTACTTCGATTGACGATCGTGTACGGACTCGACTCGCGATTCTCCATTGTGAAATAGAGACTCAACTCAACACAAGGGAGTCCATCAATCGCATTTCTTATACCTTGCGAAACATCAACGCCTAACGATAGAATCAACGTCAGGGTACCACTTATTGGGCATATTCGTATGATTGCGGACGGCGATAAAATCGCCAAAGTTATCAAAAATGTTCCAAAATATGTCTGGCCTGCCACTCGTACTTCGAGTACAAACAACAGGGGTATATTGCCATTTATTTGTACAAACCCATCTCACTGATATGAAGCACCTGATATGGACGACCTGCAACCTCTGTTACAGGATACTGAACAATCAGCTGACGAGTGTGAAAGCCGGCCTTGTTTGCTACGAGTAAGGCCTACGCGCTAGATCCTTCGTGTGTGACAGGTTCGTGACGGGGAAGGTCTCGCGCTTGAGACGGGCCGAACCAACATGGCGCAAGCACAGGCGCTCGCTCCGCTCCACTGCTGAAAGCAGTGTCAATGCCGAGGTAATGCCTGTTTGGATTCATCGACCTTCTCGATTCGTTGTACATGTACGCTGCAGGTCCAGACTATGCTGCTTTATGCAGGCAGGGGCATCATCCTTCGGCTGTCTCTTTTTGTTTGCGCTTAGCGGAGAATAGTTCTTGGAATTGATAAGGTTTTTTCGCATTTCGCATTTCCAGAGCACCAACCCTTTGGTAACATACGATCTCGGTATTATTTGCAGCATGAAGTCCTCTCTGTCGTTTGGAGCACTCCTGGGCCCGTTTGCCTTCTTGGCAGATGCGGCTGTTATATCGAACGATACTTGCGTACGTCGATGATTGGGTGCGGAACGCTGCTCACGGCCCGGCTAACAGACCTTCTACAGTGCAAAGCGCTCGAGCGCGCGGGGTTTGCCTACGTTCTTTACCCCAGCGATGAGCAGTACCAGAACCGAACCTCATCGTATTGGTCAGTCAGTGCGCAGCTGAGTCCGAGTTGTATTGTGCAGCCAACTTCTACTGAAGAAGTCAGCAAGGTAGTCAAAATCCTTGTAGCAGAGACTGGCTGCCAGGAAGATCAATTTGCGGTCCGTAGTGGCGGCCACACCGTGTGGGCTGGCTCAAACAACATCGACAAAGGCGTAACTGTTGACCTTGGTCTTATCAACTCCACCACTCTGGACGCTCAAACCAACATCGCATCTATACAGCCAGGCTCCCGATGGAATCAAGTCTATGCAACGCTTGACCCAAAAGGGTTGACGGTGGCCGGTGGTCGAGCGGGCAGTGTTGGTGTGGCGGGATTTCTGACTGGAGGTGGCAATTCGTTCTACACTGCGCAGCAAGGCTTTGCATGCGACAACGTGAAGAACTTCGAGGTTGTGCTTGCCTCTGGGTACGTTCGAACGGCTATGGAAAGGAACGTTCAGTTGACGAATGCCCAGGGATGTTATCAACGCAAACGCCAACAACAACACCGATCTGTTCCAAGTGCTCAAAGGAGGCTCTGGGTCCAACTTTGGCATCGTCACAAAATTTGACGTGCAGGCTTTCGAAGCTGGCAAGTTGTGGGGTGGTACGATGGTCTACCCGAAGTCCGTCGGACAACAACACATCGAAGCATACCAGGCGTGGACCGACAACGTCAACAACTATCCTCAAGGATCTTCGATCATCTTCTGGAGCTACCTGCCTGACATGAATGATACTGTGATCCTCGCCGCGTATGAAGATACTGCGGGTAATGTAGCGCCACCTGCATTCGATAAGTTCCTGGCTATTCCAGATTCCATAGCTTCCACGATGAGAATTGCAAGCCACAAAGAGTTGACAGACGAGCTGGAGCAGCCCGCAGGCTATCGGTAAGTCAATTCGTCATCTGCCTTTCTGGCACCAGTCTGCTAACGACTGAACAGCGACATTTGGTACACCCTGACGTTCAAGAACGATGTACGCATCTACCAGAAGATCGTTGAACTACATGAGCAGTTCGTGAATGAGTGGAAGGCCGAGAGTTCTGATCCAGACTTCATCACTCAATGCATGTTCCAGGCAATCCCCACCAGCTTCTCCAAGCACAGCGTGGAGAAGGGAGGAAATGTTCTGGGTCTCGACAAAGAGACAGACAACGTTGTCATGCTTCTATATGACATTGCTGTCAAAACCCCAGAGCTCGAAGTTCTCGCAAGGGAGAAGCTCCAAGCCTCTGGACAAGCAATGAAAGACTATGCTGCCAGTCTAGACGGCTTAGTTGACTTCACCTATCTCAATTATGCCGATAGATCTCAGGTACGTAAACATGCTTTTGCACGAATGGTGTGAGTCTGACAATCGTCAAGGATCCCTTGCACGGCTACGGTGCGGAGAATGTGGCGAAGATCCGTGCCGCTGCCGCAAAGTACGACTTCGAGAGGTTTTTCCAAACCCGCGTACCAGGTGGGTTCAAGATATCAAGGGTTGGTGCGGCTGCAAGTAAGACGGAGCTGTGAGTTGCAGCGTATAATGTTTAGGTCAAGAAGACGATAATGTCGCTTTAACGTTGGCGATCGAAAGTTGTAATTCAGTAACTAGAGGTAGTCAATCTGAGCAGTACGCCCTGGATGAGACCGGTCTCTTACAGAACTAGGCTCCAAGCCTATATTGATCTGGAATTCGTACATGAGCATCAAGCTACAGAGAGGATTAGTTGCTGGAGGAGCTTCCGGACTTAGGATAATTCCGGCCAACCTAGACGAGACGACGGAAATGAGAGTGACGATGGCCCTTGAAGTGACCGCGACTAAACGCTGTAGCTAGGTAGGTCGCGCATGGGTCAGTGTCAGCGATTAAAAGCTGTAGCTAGGTAAGTCGCACATGGGTCAGTGTCAGCGATATTAAAGCAGGAGCCCTAGACCCTGATCCAGAAGATATAGATACCGGCAATATTGACTAGATTGATAGCTCAGATCTTGTAAGGCACCGAGCGGAAAGAATGTCGATATTGGCGCTGCTTCTTAACTGACGGACGACAACGCAAGAGCAGCAGGCGACTCGATCCAAGGTGTCGATATTGATGGCACCAAATGCAAGGCACGAAACTCGATGGGCTACATGAGCGGCCAGTGGCGATGGGCCCTGGGACGAAGAGAGCGGTTGACAAATTGAGGGATTCAGCTGGACAGAGCTGGCTGGCACGCTACACATCTCATGTAGAAGCTGACGGGTTGGAGTAACAACACTTACGATAAAGAATTACGTGTTGGAGCGTCATTTTTGCGCCTTGGCGTGGCCCGATGGAGTCTAGCGAGGCTGTGGACCCGCGCCAATGATTGTCACGTGCACTGGTCCTTGGCAGGGCCTGTCTCGCCCTCACGTCTCTCTCCTTCCGCCGATATCGACTGCATCGGAATACACACGCATCCATCAGATCACGTGCGTACTCTTCAAGAGATCTTCGGACCACAGACCAAGGCACGGGACCAGTGACTCTTCCGCCGATGTTTCAGCCTCAGCCACATGTGCACATATGTTGAGAACGGTGCTGGCTCGTGCCATCTCATGCGTTCTGAGCCGACGCAAAAATACTTCTACGCGCTATAGGGATCGTGCACTGACCCTCGTGGAGACCGGATGTTGCAGTATCCCGTCCACCGGGCTGCACATCTGCTGACAGTACGCTCTTCGTCCTGCTTGTCGCCGCAACCGCCGTTTGGCCGTTCGCAAAACTGCGACGCAGAGCTCCACGCCGCCTCACATACGCCGCTACTGTTACTCGCACCGCCTCAGATCCACACAACAAGGACAAGATAGTCAAGGCCATCGTCGAGTCTGATTCTTGCACGACGCTTGAAGCTTCAAGAGAGCCAACAAGGGTAGGATAATATACATTGCCAATTCCTGGCTCATTAAAACCATCGCCGCTGTCACCGTCAGCTACGGTTCCAGCTGCAAGGCTACGTCGACACTCTATCTCGTCACGTCGAGACCCCTCGATGCCTCCGAGCACATAGAAGATGCGGATGCCAGAGCTCCAAACATGTTGCCATCTTGGATCCTTTCGCGGTAGTGGAGACCGCCAAGGCCCTGAACAACAGTGGAGAGGCAACAGACCAGAGAACGCAGAATCGAGTAGAAGCCCCAGTAAGACGCGGTTGAGGGTACCCATTAAGGACAAAGCGAGACTGACTAGAGGTTCGCTCGCCGGTCTAATTCTGGACCCAACCATACCGTGCCTGTGTCGTATACTAAGTCTTTGATACGCTTCTCCAAGCACTTATCCCCCGAGGAGTCACCAAACAAGTGGCGTAAAGCATGCACCCAGAAGAATAGTGCAGAGACAGATTCGGGTTTGGATTTTGAGGCCATGATTGGTGATCAAACCTACGCTGCAGGGGCTTCAGCGCATGCCCGATCCCAGAAGAGTTGGTTCGTGCCAGTCGTAGCGATGAACTCGCCTTGCTCCAACGTGTATGTAAGGTAAGCGCAGTTCTGGAGGCCTGGGTTGAAGAGGTAGCTCATGCACGTAGCCTCAGCCAAGCAAAGACTGGCACATGTCGCGACGTCCGTAGTAGAAATGAGGTTGAACGAAGAAGCGTAGTACTCGGTCTTGTTGGCAAAGCCTTCCACGCCACAGATGTTGCCAGGTACTGGAGCTGCGTCGCACTCTCCGAACGCGCCCTGGCAACCCGTTCCGCAAAAGGCACTAGTGCCTCCACTACAATTTCACATCAGCCTTTGTCTCAACTACCCTAGGCATGGAGAACTTACCAGTAGCCGTATTGCGAGCAACAATCGCCAAACGTTGATCCCAAGCAAGTCAGTCCGTCGGAGCTTGCTCCGCATGCCCCATCGGTGGAAACCGCCTGTGTAGCCGATGGCACAGCGGAGGTAGTCCTGGTGGCAGTGGAGAATGAGGAGGGGGCCAAGCTCGACGACGATGCTGGAGTGGAAGAGGATGATGGTTGGATCGACGTGCTGACGGCACCGCAGTTCCCAAAGGCATCATTACAGCCAGCACCGCAGTAGCTGCTGGTGGCTCCGCACCATCCGTATTCACTGCAACAATCGCCAAATGCCGACCCTGAACATGTGAACCCTTGGGTTCCACCGCAACTTCCATCAGTGGAAATCTTCACGTCTGGAACGGACGAAGACGATGTTGCAGGGACGGAAGACAGCAGTGTAGATGAGGAGGCTGATGTGAAGAGAGTTGAAGAAGACGGTGCGGATGATGAGGGCGATGTTGCAGGGATAGAAGATGATGTCACAGTGGACGAGGTGGTAGATGCTGTGAATGGTGCCGAATTTGCTGAAGTTGGTGCTACAGACACAACAATCACTTTCGTCGATGACGTTGTTGATTTCATCAATGTTGAAGACGGCTTTGCTGGTGCTGCGGATGACTTTGCAGAGGTTGGAATGGACGAAGTGCAGTCACCGAAACCAACTTGGCAGCCTTTCCCGCAGTATGCTGAGGACGAACCGCAAAACCCGCCCTTGTTACAGCAATTCCCGAATATCGAGCCCTTGCAAGTAGGTTGGTTTCTGGACTGTTGGCCGCAACGAGCGGTAAAGCTTCGTTGGAGAGCATCGGCCCCAAGGAATGGAAGGGCCGCAATGGCCAATAGAAGAGCAGAATGCATAGCGAACGAAGATGAACAAAACGAGTGACTGAACAGGGTTACAGGGTCGAAGCCGCTGCGCGAGATTTGAAGAAACCAGGCGATCTTTAACGATTGTCAACTGCCAATGCAATAGGGGGGAACAAGAATGCTCTGAGTCTCAGGTCCATGTTGGGAAGCTAGCTAGACTGGTAGGGGGCAGCCGCTATGCTGTTCGCGATGTAGCCAAATTAAGGATCTGCGAGATCCCCACAAAATAAGATGCCACAGTCCAGATAAAGGTCGCTGCCGGCCACCCGGCAAATACCCGAGCGAATGACCTGCATCGTCTTCAGCCTTAAAAGAAAGCGGCTCCACCGTTTCACTGCTGCCATTGGAGCGAATGCAAAGATACGATCCCTACACTGCCTCGTCGAAGGTGTGGTTACAGTGCATTGCCACAGCAGCAGCGATGCTGCACGCCATTCTGCGCATGCCAACACTGAAATTCCATTGCGAGACGTCCACGCAGCTGAAAACACACGATGTAGGTGATTCTGACATGCGCAAGTGGCCGCCACCAATAGTCGCAAGGGTAGCGTGCGACCTAGCTCGGCTGGGGCCGCGGAGCAACGTGCGGAAGCGTGCCGTCGTTTACGAACCACGCTAAAGAACATGTTAGGTCCAGGAGTTGTTAACGTGCACCCCCATATATGGTAACGTACGCCCCCATAAGCCTATATAGGCTAGATTCGGCTGCAAGGCAGCCAGGGACCCCGGCACATCTGTATTGTATGGTATTGCCACCAAGCCCAGACGCGCACGCGTCGTTGTTTACCTGCCGATCGCGATCCTAGTCATCCTTGATGCATGTTGGTGTGGGTGAGTCGATTTTTGACGCCAATTTTGATGACTATCTATCTGCCCGTTGGGTTGATTTGACAATTATCTATCTACTGCCCGTTGTATAGATTTAACTGCCCTGCCCAGCTATAGCTCCGCGCTGGCACTGCAAATCTGAAGCTATCGTCGTAGTCAACTACGTTGTTTATGGTGTTGTTGATGGTGATAGACGTCGCTGGCGGCGGCGGCAGCGGCGGCGGCGGCGCCCAGTACTGCGTTTGATCTGCCAATTGTCGCAATAGGTGCTGAAAGTAGCTGCCCAGAGGCGCTATCTGCGCGTTGTTGTGAGGTTGTTAGGGCAGGTAGAGAGGATTGTAAGCCATTAGTGGCAGCGGTTAATGGCTTAGGTGCCCATACGACGGCGGAGGCGTTGCAAAGTGAGGCTGCTGCCACAGCAGAGGCTTTGCAAAGTGAGGTTGCTGCCGCAGCGGCTGGCGAGGCGTTGGCGATGGATGAGGTTGCTGCCGCGGCGGCTGGCGAGGCGCTGGCGATGGATTTACTGGTTGTGAGCTGATTACTATGAGATTCTTAGCAGGTATTGCTTGTACTAGGTCTATCCGGCGCGGCATCAGCGCCTGGGTTAGCGCTGAGGCACTGGGTATATTGCCATCAAGCCGCTTAAATAGCGATGGATCGCGACGATTACCTCGTCTGCCTGAGCCAGCTGTGTGGCGGCGAGCCTTGTTGCGTTTTTGACGCTCAACACGAGGCTCTAGAGGTCTTGATAGCGGCGGAATTGTTGCAGATTGTGTTGTTATAGATTGTGAGCGATCAACCCACCAGTGTAGGTCAAAATCGCTGGGTTGTAGCAAGCCCAATCGCTCTAATATTGCAGCAAGCCTGTGCTAATAAGGCATGCTAAGCAACTGTGTATAAGTGCCTGTACAGGGCTTCGATTGGTGGTTTATAGAGTCGCGGAGTCGCAGATCGTTGCAGGCAAGAGAGTACTGTTTTGCTGTCAAAGCCAGCGCGTGGCAAGTAATCCGAGTAACAACGCCAGCAAAGATAGGGTGCTGGCAATCAGCTCGGATACCTCAATTCTGCATAGAATTAAGGTAGTTAAGGTGCTCTAATTGCTCTGTGTATAATGATTTAAGCTTATAAAACAACTAAAGTACGTTAGCAGTGCTGCCATTAAGCCATAATTTAATAACCTGGTGTGCTCCTTCAACCTTGCTCGTTGCAAGGAGGTCATAATGGAGGTTCTGGTTTACCTAGTAGTTAACAAGCTTGTCTTTGTGGTAGCCAAACCAGTATTAATCGAGGTACCCATGGGCGGCTGGGGAGAGTTTTTTAATAGCAGCAAAGTTAAGCTCATATTCCTCCTCTGTTTTTGAGTATAGAGTCTTGTAATAGAGCTCTGTAAACGTCAGCGTACTCTCTGTATCTACCCATCTTGTCCCTTCACAACAACAGCCAAACTGAGTTGTTAAGACCTGCCTAACGTAGCTAAGGACGTCCTTGTTCATGTGCCATCTACACATAACAATCTTAGGCTAATTAAACACTGAATTAAGCGCGTTAATGGCAGCTAGGTTGTTGTCTGTGATAAACAGGCGTACATTAATACCCTCTGCGTTAAACAGCTTGTGTAACTAGTTAAAAACCTATTAAAATGCTGGCTTATCCTTTTAACGCATAAGGACAACCCTAAGGTAGTTTATACAATTGTTGCTGTTTAAGCCTACTAAATTAAGCATTAGTATGCCGTATTTGTTTGTCTTAAAGGTGCAGTTAAAGAGGAGGACGTCTGGTGACTTCTTAAAGTTTGTAAGGCATTTAGGGGCAATTATAAGGAGAAATTTAATGTGTTGTTGCGCGTTAACCTCTATTCTAATATATTGTTAGTTGTTTTTAGCCTATGTAGCGACTGTGCGGAGTCCGTGCAGCGACCGTGCGCGCGCAATCCAGCCAATTAGAGGCCACTGTTTCAATATTAGATCCTTAACACTATAGAAATATCGTAAGATTGCACATACCGATGCCACCACCCACACTCGTCCATCTCTAGCACTAACTGCTCCACCTTTGTTTTTATGCCTAGCTTCATCCTTAAGGCCTTCTAATACTTGTTACGGACGTCTTACCGTATCCAACTTTGTCCTAGAAATGCTGCCTTGATCGCGCTGAGGGCGGGTGCAGCCCCTCTAGAGCTCTGGATAATAGAGACAACAGTCACCCGCTCCTTGTTGGTAAGCTCTCTTGTCTCTCTTCTGTTCCAAGCAAAGACAAACCTGTCCTTAACAGGAGGATGGTTGTGTATACACAATTTGCGCTCTTCTATGTGTAGGACTCTCTAAACTGACGTCTCTAGGTTTCTGCCATTATCAGCAGCCAGCCAAAACGCCATTAGACAGTCAGTACGCGTGCTAGCAGCTCCGCGACGCTTAACTGCACTGTTACTATTATTAACTCTCTTTAATAGTATCTTACGTCGCCCAGCGTTGCTGCAAGCCATCTGTAGACGGTAACGTCCTCCTCTTAACCATTTATCACGCCTATATGAGACACCGTAGTCCTTCGCCCATTGAAGCACTGCAGCTTCTGCGTCATCTAGGGTCTTGTACAAGGCCTCTAGAGGCGGCTCATAGTCTTGGAGTTTGTACAGAGTGTTATCCCACAACCCATCAAGGTCTACTTCAGCGACTAGTGGGTTGCGGCGTTAACGTTTTCGAGCTCTATAGGCGCGTCGACGGACCGTGCAACCAGGTACAATATCTCCAGCGTTGTTGTAATCGCTAGGAGTCTCTGACCTGTCCTCTTCTTCACCCAACGCGTCGCTAACAGCAGTACTCTCTCCAGCAACACTAGACGCTGGTGTTGCTGGCCGTAACAGCCGCGAGACGACAGAATCCTCATCCGAAACACCCCAATCGCCAGGGGACGGCAATCGCGACGGCGAGTACAATTGTGCGCCCTAGGCCGCTGGCAGCGGCGACGACGACAACGACAACGGAGGCATGGCGATAGCGTTAATAATAACAACAACAACAACAAGATGGAGATGGCAATAGAGATGGCAATAGCGTCAATAATGACAACAACAAGATGGAGATAGAGATAGAGATGGCTGACGCGTTAATGAGGCCTCAGATGAGGCGTTAAACGTTGCGTTAAGCGTCACAAAAGTTATGTAAGACGTATCACCTTTAGTAAAACGCTCTAACAGCTATATTTATATAGTAATTAAGCTATTTCGGGCACTCGGGCGAGGCGGCGCGTCTTGGCTGCCTTATAGGGGCGTACGTTACCATATATGGGGGTGCACGTTAACAACTCCCGTTAGGTCCATGATGGATGAGCGATAGCTCGCTGAGTCTGGGTCTGTGCATCGACAAATCCAAGGTACATGGGGAAGGGTTGATACGAGTATTGGTCCTCCACAGGCTCAAATGAGATCGCAAGCAAGACTGCCTGGTGAGAAGACGCCACCAGCAGCGCCGTTGACAGCTCCAGCCATGGCCTACCCAATACCCATCGCAACTTCGCAGAAGCTTTTGCCCCATCGTCACCAGGGTTGGTGACTGTAAACGCAGTGGCATCGGGGACTCCATCTGCGTTCCAGTCGTCTCTGTGGGTGATGCTGATGAAGGAAGGCACCTCGCAGAAGATGCCCTTCGTGGGCGTGAACCTATCATGCACCATTTGGGTTCATCAGGAAGGAAAGCGTTTCACACGGGCAGAGCAGCCAGTGCAACCTCCCACTGTCGCGCCGCTGACCTCCCTGGACTTTTCAACTTTGTTTCACTATCGATTGCCGCTTTGAGGGCATCGATGAGCCCCTTCTTGAGCTTGGCATCGTGCTGACTGTTTGGAGTCACCTTGATCTTCCGGGGAGGACCGTCGCTGCCACATTCGATGGTCCATGATGGCCCGCAGACTCCAGCACTGTCTTTGCAGTGTGGATTCAGACTGTCAATGATCTCACTGACATGACGCGCGACAATGTTGGCCTTGCCATCCCAGAGCAGATTTACACATGCTTTCCTTTGGAGCCTGCTGTACTTCGTCTCGTCTGTGTATTGAGGCAGCATTGCCGACGGTGTTCAAGAGCAGTGCGGTCAGGATGGTAGCGAGCATGTTGAAGCGGCTAGGGATTTCTCTAAAGCCAGGCTGGTAGTGTGGATCGGGTCAAGGACCAAAGCGATACATATGCCTTGCCTGCTTGGCTCTCAATTCATGAAGTTCATAGGTGACTTCTGTTCAGCTCTGCAAGCTATTCGGTACCCATCCTAAGCTCACCTTGATCGTCCGACTCTTACTTAACTTCTCAATATAGCGATTTCTGGAAGTAGAACGCAAGGTCGTAGAGAAGGGAAAACAGGCAGACTTCTAGCTTATACTAGTAACATATTGGCATGTTACACTATGAAATATCTAACACACAGTATGTGTGAGGGGTCGGCTCAGCTCAAACCCACCCCAGCTACACCGAGCAAAATGGTACCGTGCCCCGACGATTGGAGGTACCGGGATCCGAACAGTGGATGTACCCGTGACACTAACAGAAAATTATTTGTCTAACCTCGATGTCCCTAAGGGTTCCGAATCACTACCCTCACACCTTGACTACCAGGCCGTACACCAGGTGTAACGTAATCCGCGTGCATCTTGATGTCCTCGATCCCCGTCTTGAAGAGCTCGAGTGTAGGGCCCTTCTGGGTCTGCAGCGCGCTGTCGTAGATGCTGTACTTGCGGAATATGCCAGCCGTGAAGGTTTGTAGCTCTTGATACGCAAGATTCATGCCAAGGCACTGGCGCGTACCCCTTGAGAATGTAAAATGGCGTCTTAATAGCTTGGGGTTCTCCAGGTACCGGTCAGGGCTGAACACTTCGGGATCTTCGTACCACGCAGGATGACGATTGACGAGTGGCGCAGTCATACCGACTATTGTTCCAGCGGGTATGCGGAGTGTTTGCCCATTGGGATACGTAAAAATGAGCTCCTCGTCTGGAGCCACGCGATCCTGGCGATGCGAACCAGCAGGGTAAAGACGGAGCGATTCTTCAATAAGCGCGTTGAGATAAGGCAATGTGTCGAGCGCTTTTGGGTCCGGGGCTTGGTCTAGATCAGGCATAACGGACTCTAACTCGTTCCTGAGCCGCACAAAGATGGAAGGATCGCTAAGGACATGATAAGTCAGAGCAGTAAGTGTTGAGGCCGTTGTGTCTGCCCCTGCTATTGTGAGGACCATTGCTTCGTCGACGAGGCGGGGCGTGGACTTTTCTTCAGAAGATATGTCACCGCGCAAGATCTCATGAAAGATTGTTTGGCCTGGATCATCTTTCGCAGTCTGGCGGATGCCTTCAATCTTGGTGGTGAGATCCTACAACCAGCACTTAGCTCATGGTCTGGTTGTTGAGCTCAGATACCCATTACCTCAATAAAGCGAGCGAAAGCTGATATGGATGGGTTCAAAGCGATGAGCAACCGCGGTGGGAGACTCGCCAAGAGTGTCGGAACCCAGTGGAAGTGAACGCTGACATGAGACAAGCGTTCAGTGTTCAAGATCTTGAAAAATGGTGCATTGAGATCCTCCATCTCTAAACATCTTTGACCATCTCCAAGAGCGTAGACTTGAATGATGTCTTTGGTGGCAGCTTTGTATGCCGCGTTGAGTGCAACAGGAGTCCCGTTTCGCGCCCATACCTCCATGCGATGAAGCAATCTTGCCAATGTATCGTTGATGACTGGCATTAAACGGCGAACGTTCCGTTGCGAGAAGTAGCGACTCAGTAGAGCGCGACGTTGACGATGGAGTTGATGATCCTTTGTTGGGAGCACTGACAGGTACTCGGCAAAAAGATTCAAGAATGTCTGTGCGCGTTCACGGCGTAGGTGAGGTGACAGTGGGTACAGCTGCTCGATGAAGCTCGGGTCATTCACGTGCACGACGTCAGGTCTTATTCGAACGATTGGACCGTATCTCTGGTGCATGGCCTCAATAACCCATACGTACTGACCGCCGCGTATAATATCATGGTAGGCACAGTACCAGGAAGTCAGAGCTGTTTTGAATCTTAAGCTGAAGTTGAAACAGAGGCCAAGCCACTATACCTGCGAGTCTCGGGCCTGGAATATGGGATAGCGGACTGAACCAGAGTCGGTATGCAGCGCGGCTCAAGAACAGAACAATGAGTAAGACACCAAAATTTACTGATGACATCACGTCGCGATCACTCTCCTGAGGGCGATGTTTTACAGCGCAGTGTTGTTGGAGTCAGCTTTGAAGCGCGGCATGAATCTTCGTCAGGCATCCCGCTGTCAGCTTAACTACCAGTAATGAGGTTAGTCTGCACTCCAGCACAGCTGAGCACTCACCGCTTCCAATTCTGCCGCGCCACCTTAGATGTTCCTCTCCTGGCGCCAAACCAAGTCTGCGCTAATGTAGCGTCAGTCGCCAAAGGTTTCGCTTAATCAAACTGGACACGCTCTGAGGCTTAACACTTCAGAGTTACTCGCAATGCCAGATCAAAATCAAGCACCGCGCCTATGATTCCGCACACTTCTGCTCCCACAATTGCCAGACTGCTACTTCGATCACCGCCAGACTGACAGCGGACAGCACAGTGCGTGAGCGCTAGTAATCACGCGTACCAGCATTTAGTAGTGAGTCCAGAGTATGCAGTCGTGCACCCTCGCGTTTCTCCGCATCACTCTTTATGCCCTGTCGACGTTATACGAACCCCGATGCTGCACCTCGCCGTCGTTCCTTACCATGACGGGCGTCATCAACTACACGGTCAAGGATAGGATCAGAGTCGCCAGCCAACAGCGATGCAGTTCTTAAATACATCTGGGTGTGAAGCTATAGGCTGAAACCTTACGCAATTCTATGCGCTAGCATCTCCTAGGACCTCATTTGCCATCATGACCAGGGACTAAGGGCGGACGGGAGCATGTGTCATGCATCAGCAATTGACTTGCTGGCTGTCTTTGAAGTGTACGGCAACGCATAGCCCTCTGATTTCAGAGCTTAAGCAACATTGACTGTTTGTTTTAGGGATTTTGAGGTTCAGAACAGAGCAGATATTGTATTTTCCTATATTTTCCTACTTCTTGTATTTGATCATGTAATCTTTCTTAGCGCCTCGAATTCTATGGTTGACTAAGTCTAATCAGGCTAGTACAGACTAGACTGGGCTGTAACTAGGTAGACCGTAGCTCATGAGAGGAAGCAGTCTCGGTCGCGGTACCTGCGTTAACCTTGTTCTTCCAGATCGATCCGTGCATGCTTTTTGGCACTCTGATCGCGAAAACGCTGAGAAAGAGCCCAATTCCACTCAAAATTACGCAGCTGTAGTATACGCTCCTGTACCCAAGGCCACCCAGTTCACCCCGAGGAAGATGCGCGTCGCCATATGTCATCTCGACGCCTTGTGCGACCGCTGTCAGCACAGCAAGGCCCAGAACGCTGCCGCCGACCTGCAGCGCGACGTTGAAGACACCAGCAGCGGCGCCTTGGTCCGACTTTGACGCGGAAGAGACGACGACAAAATTAGCGGTGATGTAGACGGCTCCAATACCGGCAATGTACAGTATCATACCTGGGAAGGTGTAGCGCCAGTACGAAGTGTGCTCGGTGATGAAGCTGAAGAGGAGCACGCCAGGGATGGAAAGAGCCCAGCCAATAATGAACTATTAGATTAAAAAATCAGTCAGCACGTTCATTTGGTATTGTAGGACGTACACGTAAAAGAAAATGTGGTACCTTACCATTGGCCTTGCGCCGAGAATAGGTACGAGACGACCGGAAAGAGTATTGAAGATAAGGGCGCTTATGCCAAGTGGAATGAAGAGGACTGAGGTGTGGATAGCACTAGTGCCGTAGGACTGGAGCTGAACAGTGAGGAAGTAAGTGCAAGCCTGTCGTACGGCGTAGGTGTTGACGGCAAGGATCATCGTGAGGTTGAAGGATAAATCGCGGAATAAATGGGGAGCCAGGATTGCTTGAGGTGCCGAGCGCTCATACAGGATAAATGCAACAACCAGGAGAGTGGATACCACGAGAGTAGCGATGATTTTGGGGTCGTTCCATCCTTCTGTATTTGCTGAGGTGAGTGCGTAGGTGAGGAGGAGGATACCAGGAATACCAAGAGAGATGCCTAGAGCGTCGAATCGAACCAGACGCTCACGGACCGATTGTAAGAGCTCTTTCTTTGCTGGCGCCGGCTCACTGTTGGCTTCAACCCCTCCGTCAACGGGATGCGGAGTTGCAGCGCGAGGAGAGGGGACCCGTGGAAGGACAACATAGGCCGCTGGAATGACGACGCCTGAGATGATCAGAGACATCCAGAAGATCCACCTCCAGCCCAAGGTTGCTGTGAGAACGCCACCAAGGACGAGTCCGATGATGAAGCCCAAGGAACCTGCAGCACCCCATATTCCAAGAGCTTTGGCCTTCAATGTTGGATCGGTGAAATGTAGGGCAATATGTGCTTGCGCTGGAGGAATGGTGAACGCGGCACCTATTCCCTGAAATGCTCTGGCGATGACAAGTCCTAAGAAACTCGGAGACACAGCGCATACCAGACTGAACAACGCGAAGAAAACCATGCCAAAAAGCAGAACGCGACGATGTCTAGGCTCGATGTTAGCTAAGTCCCTGAGGAGATCAAGCTGTAGTGTAAGCCAACCCGATGATGTCTCCTCCACGGCCGCCCAGGAGAAGAAAACCGCCAAACGTTAGAGCGTAGGCGGAGATGATCCATTGGAGATCGCTAGTGTTGATGTTGAAGTCTTTCTGAATCGTCGGCAGTGCAATGGTGATTGCGCTTAAGTTTGCAAGGTCGAGAAACATAGCAGAGCAGCTACGGGTCACGTGTTAGTACAAGGCTAGAGCACGTGATATAAATACCCACACGACCACTAGAATGTAGTAAGGACTGCTCTCTGCGATGCGATCTGGAAGAGTCTGAATTCGTTGGAAAAACATTGCGAGTGGTCGCAAACTGTCGTCTGCTCCAACGCGTGAGAGGTGCATAGCTTCAAGATTCTGAGACTGTTTTGGAGAGTGCTGGTGGGTTCAAGGGCGAACATTTACGGTCGCTACGCCCTCAGAAGCACTGCGCCCTTCGCCCTTAATCCAAAGTGGGGCTACTGAGTTTGGACTAGCTCCGGGAATGACGTGTGGGCTGCTGTCGTACGCCATACGGTACCTTTAGAGTACAGTAGATGCAACCAATCAAAGCCAGACGGAGAGCTGCCGGAACAAGAACTGAGTGTTCCATTGAATCAATGGCCTAAAACTTCGAAATCTGTACTGTAAGCCGCCCTTATGCAGAGAAGCTCATCTAGATTAGGCCTTAGCCAGGCTATTCCTGGGAGGGCGTTGCTACATGAATAATTCTCCGGATCTTGAATTCGTTGCCGCATACATATGTATGGGCCTAAACGGAGCTAACCAAGAAGAGCTTGACTGATCAAGGCGCGAAATGACCCTGCCGCTGCGATCTTATTCCAAGACAGCGAGGCAGGCCTCAACACCCGCAGAGGATCCACGCAGCTCCAGGATACTTGCTGTTTTCATCGTAGATGGAAGTAATTCAAAGATCTTTTCTTGTTAGGCAAGGCATTCATGAACGAACACACGTAAAAGGTATAAAATGTCAGCCGCTGTCTTGCTCCACACTGTCCAGCAGGTCTTCTAGTAGTATTCCTTGACCATGTCGATAGAGCATCTGTCGTTCTCAAGCGATTCTGACCCCTGAGACTCAGCACCAGGCCACACGAGATGCCCGAGGATAAACGAGGTCAGTTATACCGCAGAGAGGGCTCCGAAAAGCATCCCTGGGATCCAGAATCCAGAAGAGACACGGTCGCTCGTGGACGACCAATATTGTGTTGCAGCAACAAGAGCAATCCTGCAAGAAGCAGAAGTGCGCCCTGATTGCGTTCTGTCGGGGAAAACACTGCGTCCGACTACCCACTCAAAACCGCTCAAGGATGGCTTGAGAAGTGCCTCACGACAGAGCTCCATAGCACTTCTGGACCTGCATACAAGCATAGCGGAAAGATCACAAACAGTCTTCACGAAGTCCCACCCGACGATCTTGTTGAGATCCAGACCGAGCACACCACAATTTGCACAGACAGAACCGCGACGGAAGTTCGCGACTAAAGGCTCTACCCGACCAACTCCTTGCAATCGCCGACCCTGACGATAGCGAGAATTCGAATCTCCACCTGATCGAGACACACGGGGCCCGTTTACCATATGCCGCCTTGAGCTATTGCTGGGGTGAAATGGGGACTGCATGGCTGTGCACAAAAAGCGATCTAGACCCACCTGGGGCACACGGTGTCTATGGCTCTCCTGTTTGGTTGGGAAAAGCTCTGTCTGCCAATCTGGACGGGCGTAGAAGGCTTGTGTTCCTTGAAGAATGGCGGCTTTACTTAAACACTTTACACGACTCGAGCGCGCTGACGAATATTGCGGTAAGATAGCGCACGCTATGGTACACATGCTTACTCTGTTAACTATCACAATCCACAGTCACTGTCTGCGACGTAGCCATTGTAAAGGCCACGACTATCAAAGCAACAGGTCGCAGACTTACTTTCCAGCGTCTGAGATGGATGACGTGCGCAGTTTTGGTCTGGTCCTGACCGCTTGTGTGGTGTTCCTCACGACCTGCATACTTGCGCGTAGTGTGCGAGGAGGGCAGTGTGTATTTTACAGGGCGGACTCGTTCGTGTGCGAGAATTCAGCGGTGTTGCGTACGTCGTCGCCATATGAGAACGTCTAGACAAAGCAGCGGAGCAGACCAAAAGAGCAGCCTGCTTTAGGAAGGTGGTGGCCAATATATGAGGGACGATGGTGGGGAGGAGCTGAGTAATCTGCCGGTTGGGGTTCGAAGTTCTTCAAGATACCTAATTAAGAAAAAAGTGCCAGTTGTGCTGTCCACCATCTCGCCGACCGCTGATTCTACGATTCACTTGTGGGAATGCAACTCAACACTTGCAACGTTCGTCAGTGCAGGGCTTTACACATCTTGGAATGACCGCTGCATGCAAGCCTCTAGCTTGCACGATTGAGCAAAAACCCCAGTGATGAGCACGCATATGCAAACACATCTATGCGCTCTGCTGATCAGCATGGGTGGAAATACCTTGTCAGCGGGAGAAAGCCCTCGGCAATAAGACCGAATCTCGACCAGCAGCGGCACCCAGACAGTTATGACCCAAAGAGAGGTTTCTCGCAGAAGGAGACATGCACAGACAGAGAGACGTGGATCTCGTCGATGTCGTTGGTGGCGCACTAGGCGGTTTCGTGGTGCTGAGACGGAGGCTGACTCTGCAGCGCGTCATGGCGCGTTAGGTCGCGCTCAGGCAGCTGTCTGCACCGAACGCGATCACAACGACAGATATGTCCTTACCACACCTTGAGTCCGAGGTGCACAACGATGTGACCCGTCATAAATGTACGTAGAGTGGAGACATGATCTTTCTCAGGTCTGAACGCTACCAGGCTCACAGTTTGTCCACCCGTGCTGCAAAAGCTGTGACCGCTTACCCGTCAAGCACTCCTCATGCACTGACGCCTCCACGGCCTTGTCGTTGGAGTCTGGCTAGCGGTTCCTCATCACACGTCCGACATGGGGACGTTGGTGTTATTTCATTCTCATCAGCTCCTCCACCCTTCCACACCCAATATAAACTCTACAGCAAACACTAGCCCCGCGCAGAGCTGCCTCTCACATACCAACCACACCGCACAGTGACACCACCAGCACATTCCCAGCAGCTGCAGACCTGAGTCGTCATCCGACCGATGCTGTTGCTCTCCTGATTCCTTGCTACGGATCCTTGATCTGAATGCAACTCGAGACAGCTGGTGTGCTGGATAACTTAGGTCATTTCCACGGCCTCATACACCGTCTACCTTGTCACACACACACTAGTCACCAGGACCTTACAAACCGCGACAAGTGTGGAGTAGACACGCTTCGAATGCCCTCGCGCAACGTCCCACTCATTATTGAAAGTAGAGTGTAAGATTGATGGTTGACAAACGTTAGAAGACGTACTACTATTAAGTAAGTACTCTCATAAAATGGTGTTCAGCATTAGTGGAAACCACCTTCCAAAACTTATTAGAGGAGCGACTGAGCGAGATCCATCACGTGTCCCAGTCAACCGCCACACTTCCTCCCTAGCCACAGGTGGCTGTAATCAGGCTGTGTGCTTGTGAACCCCCGCCTTTACATCTCGTCGCTTGCACGCTTGCACACAACAGCACCTTGTCTCCCTCGGGCAGCTGCGCGGGACTCGTCACGTGCCAACCTGCCGCCTATCGTGAATCTTGGGATCAGGCGTGATGGATGCGTGAATCTTCACAGCTACGGAGATGAATAGCATCTTGACGCTGCAAAGAGCATAGCAGAGCGTGACGCACTCTCTGATTTGGTGTTGTTGCGCTGTTGTTGCACGCTCGCACGCCTGCGCGCTCTGCTAGCTGCAGCAGCTGTGGTGCGAATAAACCATACACACACACATACACGTGATTGGCATTATAACGTAATTCTACTTGATATAGAAAGCTGGTATGCACCTCTATTGCGCAACTTCCCATGTCCTCATTCACGCTGAAGAGAAACCCCACACTCTGCTCCCGAGTCAACGCAAACCAACAACACTATGCAGCTCTGCAGCCGCGATGTCCAAAGACCAGGCTACGTGTTCTTTCACTCGTTGCACGATTTCGCACCTCCTCGTACCCCGAAGCGCTTGTAGAGAAGTCCGATGTCAACGGTCAATATTCGAGCTCGACGGCAGACACTGTGGAGACGTCGGTTGGGGACAGGGCCGCAGCGGGAGCAGCCTGGCGCGTGGGCGGACTGCGGGTACCGGCAGCGCGGCGCCAATACCGGTACCGGTACAAAACAACGTGGCCGTGACAGGTGACAGACGATAGCGCACTTCCTAGCTCCAACGTAGATTCAACGACCTGCTTCTCTTTTCCTTTTAAGATGTAGAAGTTTTTGCGATAGTATCATGCTTTGTCGATTACGCGGAGACGAGGATCCGGACTGAATTGCAAACTCCACGCGCGCTGTCAAATTCCAGCTGTCCCACGGGCGACTTCAAAGCCACCTATTTGCACCTGTAGACGCGTCGCGTGATGCGACGACCTCGCCCTGGCAAGCTATTAAATCTCAACGCTGTGCTTCCAAGTCCACGCTGAGCCTGATCCTCCGCATCGCACGTCTCCATGTCGCGATACATGCGTCTGCGCGTCTAGCTTCACCGGGCATGGCGCCGCAACGCGTTGGATATTGAGGTGCGTGGCGTGAGCGGTTGACGCTTGTATGGCACGCATTTCGAGCGCTGGGCTAGCGGGATATTCTGTGCACTCGGTCTTGCAGTCCTGCTGCGCCATATGCAGCACTGGATTCTCTAGCAGCTGTTCAGCCTCTTCTTTGTCTAGAACACTGTTGTCTCGACATGAAGTTTTACACAATACTCTAATCTGAGAGGATTTGATTATATAATAATCTGAGAGGATTTGATTATATAATAATCAGATTGTGATTTCCGTCTTCAGCAATCGTTTTGGGCGTTGGCTGTATAAAGAGTGACATTCTTAAAGAGACATGGTGATGTTTTGGCAGGGCTAAAAAAAGTGTAGCGTTTTCAGCCTCGAATTGTGCCTGTGGTCTGACCCACATGAAACGTTATCGTATTCTTCCTTGGCCTCGAAAAGAGCCGATTCGGGATGTTCGTAAAAATAAAGGCCTCCCGCGGCTTACAGAGTGCCGCTCGAAGGCGCCTTCTTGGCCACAGTAATGGTTGAGCTGAGGAAAGCCCGCGATTGTCTGTACCGCCCGTTATGCGTCAAAACCTCATGTGAAGGCGAGAATACGGCTTGGCAGAGTGACGATGCATTGTGACAGAAGATGCTCCGAAAGTATAACGCGAGGGTAGATCCCACAGAGAGTCTTCGCATTACACAGCACATAGTCCTCCAACACCTCGAGCCTCAAAACCAAGCTCAGCATCTGGACAGCAAAATGCAGTTAGTTTTATTACTGCCCTCCTTTTTGCAGGTGCTTTAGAGATGCCGCCCTGCTTAC
Organism: Ascochyta rabiei; assembly: GCF_004011695.2. Taxonomy (NCBI): domain Eukaryota; kingdom Fungi; phylum Ascomycota; class Dothideomycetes; order Pleosporales; family Didymellaceae; genus Ascochyta; species Ascochyta rabiei. The sequence continues at coordinate 83,311 of NC_082407.1, forward strand.
CGCTTGAGAACTGGACGACACCGGCCTGAGCACGGAAATGGAAGGCTGGACGCTCACGGCCACATTCTCCTGCGAGGAAATTCAAGACCTTGACGCGTCCTAGCGTCTAGATATATCTAAGCGCGCTATTAATCTGGACCTAGACGCCACCGCGCAGCTCGTGAACGCAACCCTCGCTGCAAGGAACGAAGGCGAGCTGCTTAACGGGCGCGCAGCATCCAACACCACCACTGACATAGGCGAAGACGGCATCGACTACAGCTGCCACACCTCCGTTCGCAAGACCATCGGTGAAGCGATTCGCGCGCTCTGCAAAAACAGCGCATGCAACGACATGCGCAAGTACACTCGCCGCATCAACTAAACCAATAGCGGCGCTATCCCAAAGAAGAACATCGAGGTGCGCGCCACTGGCCCCCATGCAGGCAAGAGCACACACGATTACCTCCAGGCGGCAGCCCTGTCGACGGCCAATGACAAGACCGCTACGCCTGCCTGACAAGCGGCACCACCAAATCGGCAATCAGCGGTGGGGAGGGGGTACTGCAACATGTCCAAGTTCAAGTTCACAAACTTCATCCAGATTGACCGCCGCATAAACAGGGCTATGAAAGACCAGCTCAAGCTCAACATGGACATGTCTGACACGGATGGTGGGTATGAACTAGGACTAGACGGCAACTTGTCTTGACAGAGCGTATTACTTACCGAGTCGCCAGGCATGTGTGTCACCTAGGAAATGTTCACGGCTGTAGCGAGGGACATGAATCCTTTTGGCGGTCCGTTGCCGTCTCTTTCATCCACTACGTACCATCACTTCGACAAAGCGTGTTCCTTCCGTTGGTTGACATCATCTCTACTGTTCTACGTTTCATTACGATAAGGCTACTGATCTCCTTAGTCTTACGGTTTATACACTCTCTTCTCTTACTATTCTAGGTATCTCCATTACTGTCATCCTACCTTTCCTTCTAGTACCTCTTTTTCTTGATCCGCACTCCAAAGCATCTGTACGCACCGAGTAGCTGGGAAAAAAAGAAGTGAAAAACGACGGAGACCCGCGCTACAGCTGCCCAGAGATTCTGAGGTTACAACGTTTGAATATAGCGGCTAGCGTCTCTAGTAGAACCTGAGCAATAGAGGAGACAGCAGATGTACGCTCTTCGTCCATATTCTTTGGCTTAGCCGCCCCTGCCATCGCCTCCGCTCACTAAAAGCCGAGCGGGACATACACGGGACTTTGGCAGTCAGCAGATCAGAATCTTCCTAGCTGCCACGTGATAGAGCAGCGCTAACAATAGACACAGGACAACAGCGTAGAATCCGCAGTGCACACAGGAACGCCCCCCAACAGCAACGGCCCCTCCCTCCCCAGTCCAGCACACCATCCAAAACCCCGCTGTCAAAACCCCCCAATTTCCAAATTCGCCTTAACTGTCCCTGTATAGCTTCCGATACAGATCAACAAATGCATGCACATGCTCCAATTCTTTTACCCGCCTACGCGCAACGACCAAGCACTGTTCGTACCCTGGCGCAAAACCGCCATGGCGCTGCTGATACCCAACCAGCACATCCACATCGTCATCGTACTGCAGCAGAAGCTCGAAATTCAGCCGCTCGATGGTGTTCAGCATCTCCACCACGACGGTGGCCACTAGGGCGCGGGTAACAGCCGCCTCGCTGCATGAGCGGGAGATGAGCGCTGTGGTGTCGTCGATGGCGGTTTCGAGGATGCGGTCTGTTGCTGTGCTGGTGTCTTGAGTGTACCGCGTGTGTGCGAATTGCAGGATGCAGTGCAGGGTCGGGTGTGTGCGTTTCCAGGTGCGTAGGGTGTGTTGGATTTTGGAGCGGCGCGCGGTGGTGCAGCGGGAAGCGGCTTGGGCGTAGCGTGGGAGTGGTGTGGGGTTCGTGGTGCTGCGGTTGGGAGGCTGGGTGCTTGAGGGGAGAGGTGGGAAGTCGGTGTGGTTGTTCGGGTTGTTTTTCATGGTTGTGTTTGGTGGGTTGTTGGGGGTTGTGGAACGATGGATGGCCGTTGCAGTTTTCGCAGATGAATGTATCACGGAATGGTAGTTGTTTTGGAGTCTGATGCTGGGATAGGGACGTGTGACAAATAGTGAGTTGTTTGTCTTTCGTCCGAGCGTAATGCATTTTCCAGCTTCTTCGATGTCGGAATGAAGTCTTCTGAAAATGTCGGACTCAAACTACTGCCGGTGTCTCCTATAATTCGCCGTGGGGGAATTCGATAGTAGTGGATCGTGATGGTAGGTGAAAGACACGCGTGAAATGTTTGAAGAACGTGCTGGTGAGCGTTTTTTTGGTCTCTCATAGTTGTTTGGCACGCATGGCCTGAAATGACAAACATAGTCCGCGTGAGGGTCTCCACCGGTGACTGCGCGGTTACTACTGGTCCGGCATCTTTCAACCTCCCATGTCGTGTCAAAGTGTGTCGAGATCTGGGGGTGCAGGTGTCTTCTGGCTGCGATTCAATAGCAGCCACGTATTTCTGCAGCATCGTAAGTGTCGCCTTTTCAGCTCGAACATAGTCTGGTGGTGCTTGAGCTATGTTACTCAAAGTGCTATAATGCGGTGCGTAGACAACACGCCGCGGGGCTTTTGTTTGCTTGAGAAAATGACGTTGAGCAAATACTGTGCCGCACGAGATACAACACTCTATTGAAGTCCGCTGATATGCACAAGGTGCTCGAGGATGGGCGTTCCGATGCAGTAAGCTGATAGTCTGCTATCAACTATCTGAGCGACGACGGTGCTATACCACAGGAAACAAAAGCGAGGTCAAAAACATGGCAGATGAATGAGGTGTACGCGTACGAGCTATTTTACAATTGATCACTTTGTGGCAGTGTACTCAGACGAAGCAAAGCCAAGATGCAACACTTTTTTGAACGTAAGCAGGCGTCAACAAGCCTGTAGGGGCGTTCTCTTACATTTAGAGAAAGGATAGCATCTCCACAATTACCATGCTGAAAGTCGAAGTACAATGGCAGATTCGAAGACTCTTACTCCTCAACTGATGCTTGAGTTGGTCTTAAATCGTACTTGTTCTGGAAGGTCGTGGCGCTTGAGCTAGATCAATTTTAAGCCGCGACTCTTTGACGCCAAGCGAATCCTTCGTGTTGATAATGAAGTCAAGGATGAGAAGTACGTTGAAGAAAGAATCCTCTCGCTGCTGCCGGTCTGTCTCCAGGCTCTTCAAATGCGCCTTGCTGAACCTTCGAGGAAAGAATCCATCTATCACCCACTCAACGTAAGCTGCTCCAGTCGTGCAACAAGCTCGCTCATATCCAGCTCCTCTGAAGATATATCCTCGGTAGATGATGATAGACTTGTGTCTGCTTTGTTGTTCATTATCTTCTGCACAGATGCAATGTCTTCGGCACAAGCTTGCGTTGTTGAATGCTCTGGTCCAAGTGTAGTCTCAAAGCCATTCAAAGCGCGTTCGTAGAAGGCCAAAGATTCCTGGTAGCGGTGCTGTTCTTCCAAGATGAAGGCAATCCAACTGATACTGTCCAGAGTGTCCAGGTGATCTTTCCCGAGAGCCTTTTCTTGTAACGCTAGCGTCTCGCGAAACAGCTCCTCTGCCTCATCCCATCGTCCTTGTTTAGAGTACGTTGACGCCAGGTTGCCCATGCTCATCAGCGTATCTAGATGGTTGTCTCCTAGCTCTATCCTGTGCTTCTCTAGTACTTGCAACACTAGCTCTTCTGCCTTATCCCATCGTCCTTGTTTGTAGTACGTTGACGCCAGGTTGTTCATGCTCGTTAGCGTATCTACATGGTTGTCTCCTAGCTCTATCCTGTGCTTCTCTAGTACTTGCAACTCTAGCTCTTCTGCCTTATCCCACCGTCCTTGTTTGTAGTACGTTGACGCCAGGTTGCCCATGCTTCTCAGCGTATCTAGATGGTTGTCTCCTAGCTCTATCCTGCGCTTCTCTAGTACTTGCAACTGTAGCTCTTCTGCCTTATCCCATCGTCCTTGTCTGTAGTACGTTGACGCCAGGTTGTTCATGCTCGTCAGCGTATCTAGGTGGTTGTCTCCTAGCTCTATCCTGCGCTTCTCTAGTACTTGCAACTCTAGCTCTTCTGCCTTATCCTATTGTCCTTGTTTAGAGTACGTTGACGCCAGGTTGCCCATGCTTATCAGCGTATCTACATAGTTGTCTCCTAGCTCTATCCTATGCTTCTCTAGTACTTGCAACTGTAGCTCTTCTGCCTTATCCCATCGTCCTTGTTTGGAGTACGTTGATGCTAGGTTGCCCATGCTTATCAGCGTATCTAGATGGTTGTCTCCTAGCTTTATCCTGCGCTTGTCTAATACCTCTTCTTCCAGCTTCTGCGCCTTGTCCCATTGCCCTATGAGTGAATGCGCATGTGCTACCATCGCCATGGCCGACCACGTCTTCTTATGCACCTCTCCAAACAGCCTCTTCCGTATCTCCAGCGACTGCTCCGCAAGCAGCTTAGTCTCAGTTGCATTGCTTCTCCGCCATGCGTACCACGCGGCGCGATATAGCAGCGCAGCCCACTTCAACAGCAGCGGATCACCCTCTGGCTGTTGCTTTGCAGCCACCTTGACGTGCGCAAAGAGCGGACCGCACACAGTCCAATTCTCATACTCTCCTGTTGGAAATACTGCGTCAAGATTGCAGATGAACTGCTCTCTCCAACGCTCTAGCTTCCTGTTTGCGGCCAACCAGGTGCGAGTGGCAAGTTGTACAAGCGCGTGCATCTCAAAGCCTGTTCCATCGGTATTGACGGAGATGAAGCAGAAGCTGCGCAGCGTTGTAATATCTTCCTGAAAAGCATCGTCTTCGTCGTCGTCTGCGGGATTACTGGCAAGTTTGTGTTGCGAATCACTCAAACTCTTCTCGATGTCGTCCTTGATGTCGATATCGGGGTTCGTGGTGCGGTCATTCCGGATTTCATCATTTGTGCACACAGGCTGCAACTCGTCCTTCTCTTTAGGGTACTCTGCATTGAGGTCATCGCCATCTTGACTGATCTCATGCTCATCATGCAAGACTAGCACCCGTAGAACACTCGGGGGGATCCCCTGTCGGTCAAAAAAGCTCATGAGCGAAAGCCTCTCTGCTGCTGACGGTCGCATCTGCTGTATGTGCTCAAAAGAAATCTGCCAAGTTGTAATGATTGAGTTCTTTGCCTCTGCATCGCGCCGAAGCTGGCCTTTATCGTACTTAAGAAGGCTTGACTGCTTTCGCTCGCTTTTCTTGAATTCGGCCAGATATTGTGTTACGGAGCAAAGCGGCGCTCTCTGCGAGATGTATGCAGCAGCCTGCGCGATGGCGAGTGGCATATGCTCGAGTAATGTCACAAGTTCGGCACACTCTTTAGTATTCGCATTGTGTGCTTGCGCCCCCAGCTTCTTTCGAAGTAGCGCCAGGGATTGCGCTTCACTCATTGGCTCTACTCTCATAATGTCTTGCTGCTCTACTAGGCTCAGCGCAGCTTCTTCGTTCCGCGTCGTGACAAGGATTCTGCCTTGCTCGCAGTGGGGAAGGTAGTCCCGCAGCGGTCGGGTTGCCGTCTTGGAGCTTGCGTTCTCAGCGTCAAGCAGGAACCTGGCGTCATCTACGTTGTCCAGCACAAGCAGCCACCGCTCCTTACAGTCTGCAAGCCAGTCGTGTACTAGTTTGAAGATATTGGTTTCTGTATTCTCCCGTCCTGCGGCCTTGACGCGGTCGGCGATATCATGGAAGCTACGCTCGAGGCGGGCAGCGCTGCTGGCGTGGGCCCAAAAAACCCATGTGGTTGACGACGTTTCACGCGTGCGCCAGGCGTGCTCTATAGCCAGCTGCGACTTGCTTTGCGCTGGTCAGTGTCGTTCTTGATGTGTGATGTAGTAGCCGAGTATGGCTTGGTAGCCGAACGAGTACTAGTGGCTGTATGTGGGGTGTGGCTGAATGTGGAGTGTGGCTGGGTTTGGCTTGTGTGCAAGCAGGCTACTCACCCTACCCCGCCCAGCCCGACGAGCGCAATCCGCGCATTTGGCAGCCCGCATCGCTCATGGATTTCGTCGAGCAACGTGCCTCGGTCGATAAACTGCTTGTCGCGGGCGAATGGTATTACAATCGACGGCTGCGGTGCATCTTCGCGTCGCTCTTCAGGTGGGCCACGGATTAGCCTTGCGCGAGATGTTGTTGCGCTGAAATCGCAATACTGCCTATTTACCTGTGCCAGTGTTGGACGCGTGGGATACGTGCGTCACTGAGCCGTAGATGTTGCCAGCCTCAAAGCCTTTGTTCCCATCGCCAAAAGTCGCTGAAGAAGTCATGGGAGGAGTTGAGGTTGGAGGTCAGCAGCACGGCGCTCGTGCGAAGATCTTTCAACCGCAGCATCAGGCTGAGGCTTAGCCAGCGCTGAGTAAGAGCGTCATTGCCAAGCTGCATCACTTATCGCAGCTCCGCACCTATTGGTGGACTGAGCGCGGCTGTCACAGCTATAGAAAGAGGAGAGTGGCAGCACCGCTTAGATTCCGAGAACATCATTTCGGCGATGAGCGGAGCCACAGTCACCAGATTAGGTACGCAATTAAGGATGCATGTTCAAACAGATTCACTAAGTCGCTACCGGTAGTTATTACGGCGCCCTCGGCGTGCCAAAGCCAAGTCTTGACGTGGGACAAAATTGCACAAGTGAGGTCGCTAACCTCTTTGCTCATGCATAACTCACCAGAATTAGCAGCTTAGGGGCGGACAAACCCAAATCATGTAGGTGGGAGGCACGTAGCTGTGGCGCATGTTGAGGCCTGATCCAATACAGATTTGCATCAACCAAATCCTTCGTCGACACTGCACCGCAGCTCCGTGGCAGCCTTGAGAAACAGTTGAACATCCCACGATATTTCTTCGATCGGCTGTACCTTCAGTCAAACGGCTTCGCTGGCCATCATGTTCGACTTGACTGTGATGGAAAAGTGGAGGGCTACAGTGAGAGACCAGTGTCAATCCCCCACACATGTCTAAATTGGCTGACAAGCTACAGCGCACTGGTCTCGCTTTATTGTCAAGCAGACTTACAACATACTTCTGCCAAAGCGGACATTTACACCTCATCTGTCAAACTACCAGTTAGGACACAACAGTCCCATTGACGCTGTTGCTGTTCACGGACCGCAGAGCATGCAGTTTGGATGGGAGTGGTTCGAAATGGGATTCTTCTTGTCTTGGAAGTCGTCAGGGCCATTGACGTTGATATGTTTTGACCTGCCCCCCCAGTCACAGTCAAGCATCCAGAAAGTGCTAGAATCAAGGACTGTGAATCTTACAAGTCCGCACTCTTTATTGGTGTTCGTAGCAGATGAGTTACTGCAGCTGTACGACGACTCGGTGTGGTCCATCAGGAATCACATCAGCCAGGGGGAAGCGGTGAGTCAGGTCATCTGACACTTTACAGCTCAATCTACATAGTCTAAACAGCGACAGAGAAGGGCAATGGAGACGAACTATCTGGTCTTGCACGAGATAGCAAGACACGGCGTACACGTCAACGAGACCTTGAGAGTAGCCATGAACTCTCTTGACGCCGTGCAGCAACACCACAAAGAGCTGCGTGAGCGTACCACTCCCAACAAAGGCTGGGACGAAGTAGGGAGCCGCCTGACCTTCCAGCGCCAATTCATTGAAAATCTGCTCCAGCGATCAACTGCAAATAACGCTCGTATCCAAAATGAAATCACTCTGGTAAGACATCGTTCGCTTGCAATCCATCCGCTGGCTTACAGCAATAATCGTTCAACTCAGCAGCCCAAAGAGACAGCAAGATCCAAGTGCGCATAGGCGAGGAAGCGAAAAGGGAGGCTTCCGCGATGAAAGCGATTGCGATTGTCACAATGACCTTCCTGCCCGCCACCTTCGTATCGGTGAGTGATTGGATCCAAGGCACGAAGCACACTGACGAGCTGACACAAATATTTAGACCATCTTTGGAACAAACTTCTTCTCTTTCGAGCCTCGTGAAGGGGGACAAGGCACGTCCTTTGCTGTGTCTGGCCACTTCTGGATCTATTGGGCTGTGTCGATCCCGATGACTATGGCTACCCTTGCACTGTGGCTATGGTGGAGCCGGTCAGGAGGCCGGTTAAACGTGGCTGTGGGGAGATCCATAGCCTTGTCCGCCGTCTAGACATGGGCTGGGCGTTAGAAACCTCGACCGATCGAATGAGACGTTGGCTTATAGCCTCTTTGATGCATGAAATGGCCCTCAAACTCACCACAGCCGCCATGTAGCTTCGATATCTTTGCTTGCCAATGACGTCACGCCTGATTGCTCGTGACGGCGGATTCCTCTTCAGGACTGCGTTAGTAAGCAAGGCTGAACTCGAGCGGCAAGCTGACCATCACGTACGAAGCGTCTATACAATAGCCTTGTTGACGCTGCTGCCTGGATTTACGATTTCACGTCCTCTGAGTCTCCTTCATACACGATCGTTAGCATCCAAACACGTACGCAGCCAGTAACAACCACACATCACAGTCAAAATGGCCAAGAATCAGCGTTTCACCATCGCTTGGATTTCCCCTCTCCCCCTGGAAAGAGAGGCTGCTCGACTCGTGCTAGACGAAGAGTATCCTCAAGAAGAAATTCATCATCGCGGCGTCTACTATCTGGGAGGACGCATTGGTCAACACGAGGTTGTCATTGGGCTGCAGCACAAGATTGGGCTGAATGGGGCTGCAAACATTGCTGCGAGGATGTCCGCTGGGTTTCCCAACATCAAACACTTTGTGCTCGTTGGCATCGCTGGCGGGGTGCCTCGCTACGGCGTTGCAGGTAATGCCAGCGAGATGGTGCTGGGAGACGTTGTGGTCAGCTCTCCGCGGGGTAATTCTGGCGGGGTGGCGCAGTACGATAAGGGCGCTTGGAAGGGCGAGCGCGAGGGGCGCCTGATATTCCGTGGATACACAAACGGCATCCCTGGAGATCTGCTGGCTGCTGTGAACAACTATCGAGCTGAGGGCTGGTCGCAGACGAATATTCCAGAGATACTGGGGCAAATGCGTGGCAAGCTTGACGAGAAGCGTCAGCACCAGTACGATGACCCTGGTCCTATTCGCGACGTGCTATACAAAGACAACTACGAGCACCAAGGAACTGAGTATGACGATTGCAAGCAATGCTGCGACGCAGACCATTCTGACTCACGCTCCGATCGAGGGCAAAGCGCTGTCCGAATGGTAGACGAGCCGTTCGTCCATTACGGCAACATAGCCTCCAGCAGTCAACTGCAGATATCCGCCAAAGAACGAAACCGAATCCAGCTCGAGCACGAAGTCATCTGCTTTGAGATGGAAGCAGCAGGCGTCATGGAGGAACATCCATGCCTCGTGGTCCGTGGCATCTGCGACTATGCAGATTCTCACAAGAACAAAGGCTGGCAGAATTACGCGGCTGCTACGGCAGCTGCATGCGCGAAAGGACTGCTATTGAAGATTCCGGCGGTTGAGATTGGAGGCGCCGAGGCGTCTGCGAGCCTGGCTGCAACCCCGTCTTCTGCACAGTCGTCACGTGTTTCGTTTGGGAATAATAACCAGGGCTTTCAGGCTGGGAATATCTATGGACCGGTCAGTGGAATGACATTTGGACGGCACTAAGTATCTGCATGTGTTACGATCCAGACTCGAGTGTTCTGGCACTCAGGGAAAGACTGGTTTTTATCTACAACAAGGACACAGAATCAGTACTTATATGTCAAGCTGTCCAGCGCCTCAGCCATCACCCACGCAAAAAGCTCCGAACCCTCCCCCTAAGAGCACAGATTTTTCTTTCGCGGTCTGCCTCTTACTGCTTACCTGTTCGATGCATCACATCAGGGACCACGACGCTACGCCCCGTACCATCCTTGCAGGTGCGTTAGATAGAAGCAAGAAAAACACTTCGCCCTACCTAAGATTGGACGAAAATCGCAACAGCCACGCAACACCTACGTCTTATTGCCTGCTTATACGCTCTGACTAGCTTCTGCAGACTTCCGTGGCCACGAGGATCGTTAACACCCTCGTGATGACAGCGCAGACACAGGGAATTGAGGCTCTTACTGCCCGCTGCGTACGCTGCTGCCACAGCCGAAGACTTACACAGTAAGAGGCTAGATGCATCAGCACTGTACACAAAGCGCAGTCGAGCATCCATGAAGTCTGAAGAACGGCCCGACTCCTCTATCCCTTAGCCTGAAGCAGCGAGAGTCCGCTACCAAACTTTGACGATCTGGACGCAAGGGCAGATTACTGTGCTGGCTTGGATCTAGTGGTCTTGCTGGTGATAAGGTTGGAGCTAAGATATGCAGGATAGCAGACTAGCGTACTGAGAACGTCTACGCAAGGGTAAGCTAAGATGCAGGCAGTGTGTAGATATGGGCAAGTGTTAGATAGCAGTTTCTTAGAGTGCAGTCTTAACCAGGGTTTTGAAACTGCGATAGTTGTGTCGCCTACAAGGTTTTCCTGCTTGCTGTGCGGGTTGGGTGTTGCTCATACCATCTAACACCACTGTTACCGTGCTTGTCTCGTTCAACCTTCTGTACGAAACCGTGATGCATTTTCAAGACTGCGGCAGTTGCCTGTCCTCATAAATATTATCCAGGCAATTGGAGATGTTCTTCCAAAGATTCATGGTGGCTGTTTACACGTCGTTGGGCGTAATGACGACATCTTCTGTTGCGGTGCCAGATCAACCCTCCACCACCGCGTACCTTGGCTTCGCAAGTTGCCACGTGCGAGAATCTGCGCTGGAAGGGTGGCTGGTTCAAAAGTTGATCGAATTGACTACTTGAGACATGATCTTTGAGACTCAAACTTCATCAACATAGAGAGCTTGATGAGCGAGCAGACTTTTGATTTATTAGATGAAGTGGAGATCAAAGCTTGGTGTATACGAGGAAAGCAGGACAGCGCGATGACAAAGGAGTGCGCGATCTGCCACTTTCTTTTCGAGCTCAACCGCACTGAGGGTTGGTTTATTGGGTTTGCTGGGAATAATAGATGGGGCGATCTCGCTTTCGGTTGACTCGGCTAGGAGGGCCGCCTCGCCTCGGCGCTAGGTAAGCTCCACAACACCACCCCGCTCAGGCCATCAACGATGATGCCGTTCAGGGTCAGTCCTAACGCATGGCTTTGCGCGCTACTTCGTTACTGACGCCGAGGCACTGTTGATGTCACGACACTATCTTCGGGGCGTCGCCCCTTTTGCCATGAGAAACGTGCCCTTCTGAGATGACGTGCCGAAGAATGCGACAGCAACCACATCACCTCAGACGCAGTCGACTACACCAGTGACTGTGCAGGGAAACACAACATGTACGAAGCACGAACATGGCTAAGATCAATAGTCGCAGTTGATATTACCAGCCCGCAGGCCATATATTTAGTTCACCCCTCGACATGACGTTGGTAAGCCTACGCTTACTCTCAAACGCTAAGCTAAGTAGTCTATCAAATTAAGATGTATATAACCCACTCGTAGCCTTATGGATCTCGCACTGGTTGTGTTGAACCTGGAACGCAGTTGTCTCGAATACAGATGAACGGCTCCAAAGCTGTCCGCGATGAACGATCTCTGTTCCCACCTGTCAGGAATGCATTGCCCTTCCATGCTGTCACTGTCTACCAACCTGCCATCACGCTGACTCGATACGATACGCCTTCAGCTGGAGTCAAGCTCGCCGTACATATGCGCCACCCTCGAACGACAACTTGAGGAAAGGCTAGGACAGAATACTACAACCAAGACAAGTAAGCACTCATCGCATCGAACCGGATATTCACCTGCTGTGGCATGCTATCGCTGGTACGACGGAGTCAGTCTGTCGCTCAGAGATGGCGGTTGTCGCCAGCTCGAAGATCACCTCCACCCTGCCAACTGGCACCCGCTCTGGTCTTTGTCGAGAATTTTATCAAGAAGATATCTGTCCAAATCCACATTAACTTCCACATACGACCATAGGACGTTGAAAACAAGGCTTCCCGTTCGCTCAGCCCTATTTAAGCAACGTACCGGCGGATTAGTAGTTAGGTGGGTGACCACTAGCGAATACCCGCTGTTGTATGTTTTTTCTTTTTGCTCTTATCCTTGCTTTTCACCAGCATCGCAAAGCACAGGCACGATAGATCTAAACGTGCTTCTTCAGCAAGGAGCCGTTTTGAGTGTTTGTCGAGCTGATATCTCGCGTGCGATTCTATACTCGTTGGCAGCTGATGAGGTTTATGATGGCCTACGTCGAATTTTCTCATCACTTGCCTGCGTGCTCAAACGAGATCTCATCTGGACAGCATCATTGATTTGATGTCTTCTGTACTTTGTTACATGACATGAGGACACAGGAGAAGCGATGAATTGGGTACGTTCAGAACATGTTCGCCCGACGAATGACAGACGGGCGACAGGACAATTCAACTGAAAATAGACTTTGAATGTGCTATTCTTCATCAGACCACCACGCATCGACTCGCAAGTCTGAAGCCTGACTTAAGCGAGTCCTGCACAGGGAAATAGGCCCATCGAGCCAGAGCTTACGATTCCGAATGAACCGATCAGTGACGCACCGCGAGCATGACTCGTCAATGCAAGTATCTCTTGAAGTCGCGCGACAAGCAGCCCCACTGACGACAGCTTTCAAACCCCTCTCCAGACACGACTCGACGTTGGCAGTGCCTCCCTGGCCAAGCACGGTGGATTCCAACCGTCCAAGCGACTGCACCACTACCAAGAGCTGGCTATGCCCAAAGGACCGGGTAGCGGACCACCAAAGGTCTGAGTCTGTCAGTCCACTTTTGAGCCTCCGAGTCAGGCTTCGCTCCAGTACGTTAGTCGGTACGAGAAGGAAGCCTGCCCCTGTCTGAAGCTGGGCCTGGTAATGGAGGGGGGTGCGCAAGATACCGCGGAGTCGGTGCAGGACACTAGTCTATGATGACGCATTTCCCAACCATATCACATCGAAGTGCGGTACTGGTTCACGTGGGCCAGAAGATGTACGCCGCATCTGATATCATCCAGACTAGCACAGTTCAAAACACTCGGCGTAACCAGGCCTAGCGAGAGGTGTAGTCAAGGCAGTCCTCACAGGGTCAGCAGAGCCAGGAGTAGAAGCGTTGTACTCTAGGACGCGGCTGGATCTCGTCTAGGAGGCGCGGTTGACATGCCGAGTCAGAATGGTCGCACTAAACCCCATGCAGCATGTGGCTTGCAGCTCTGCTAGGGCGCCCCTAGGTCTGCATGTCCACACGTCCAGATCGCACTTTGCTCATCGCGCAAGCCGATTCGCTCAGTGGCGGTATGCGGCACTGCAGGGAAACGCATTGTGAGTATCCTTGCCCTGCACACTGCACCAACCGGCTGAACACTTCACGCGTGACAGCAGCAAGAACGACATAAAGCAGGTCCACTGCACCACCATGCACCATCTCCCCGGTTACCAACGTCGACAACGTCCTGCCACGTGCAGAACAGGCAATCAATCATGTCTGAAGAACCACTCACCCTCATCTCCGCAACGCCCTCCGCCTTTGCGCGCATGCCGCGCATAGCGCTAGCCCTGAAAAAAATCCCCTTCACCCTCACCAACGAGATCCCCTGGCACAGCAGCACGCAAACCCCGCACCACAACCCGCTCGAGAAGCTGCCGATCCTGCTCTTCCCGGACGCGCGCGCCCCCGTCTACGAAAGCGCGCACATCCAAACCTACATTGTGGAAAAGTACGCGCAGCGCGGCCCGCGGCTGCTGCCGGGCGATCTGGACGGCGATCTCGCGGCGAAGCAGATCGTTGCGCTGGGCGTGGGCTGCTTGGATGCGCTGGTGCTGAACGGGTGGGAGGTCAGGAGGCCCGTGGAGAGGCAGAGCGCGCTGTGGATTGCGCGGCAGGCGCGGAAGATTGATGGCGCGATGCGCGCCTTTAACCGCTACGTCGAGGACGCGCTGGCGCTGGGCAACGCTGAGTACGTGCTAGGGCCGGAGCTAACGATTGCGGATATAGCGATTGTCTGTGCGGTCGGTGGGGTTGATTTTGTGGGGCTGCGAGATGGCTGGCGGCTGCAGTACCCGGCGTTGGGCGCTTATTTCGACAGGCTGGATGAGGAGAGCGTCTTCAAGGAGACGAGGCCCGTCATGTTTGATCTGTCGGAAGAGGTCGTGTAGCCTCGACTGTTGCTTGTTTCGACTGCATGTCATCCTAATGTCCTTTGCCCACCGACAAAGACCAGAGAGCGCCTCTTTGGGATACAGGGGCCGCCTTCTCTCGTTCAGGAATTCAGAGCCTTTGCCTTTGGCGTTCTCGCGTATGGGCCTTCCTGCCATTGGGGAGAATCTCTCGAACTGTTGCATGGCGTGCTTAGCGAGGTCAATGACGTAAAAGAACGTACTCACACAACCCCCCGCTTCAGCCTCAAGCCATGCATTTCCGCCGTGTCTACTCCACCTCTTCATCATAATCGATCTCGTATTCTAACACGTCTCCAAGAAGCTCCTTGAACCCAGCACGCTGGGCTTTGATGCGTGTCACCTTCGTCTTGGACTCTATGTACTCAGCACGGTGTGGTGAGCAAACAGAGGCTGGAGGTAAAGGCACGGTCTTTTTTCCAACTTGGAACTAAGCCAATACCAAGGCAGCAGCTGGTGGTATTGTAAGATGCGGTCGCAGTTGGTGGAGATATCTCCAACGCACCAATGACCATCAGGAAAGGCAGCGGCATTCCACTACTCCATCAGGACCGAGATGCATGTGGAACGAAACCACGAATAATTCATTTTCGGAGGTTGTATCAGCGTGGACTACTTAGATCTCTTGTACGAAGTGGTGGTTGGAGTGTACAAGCAGACAGCTCGGTCAATTCTTGTGGATCGAGGTGGATAGGAGGCATTTCAAACATTATAAATCTGGTAGACTACACATTCATTCTTAAGGAATCCCTACAGCAAGGGCGGAGGAAGTCGTTAATTGTGTCGCTTGTCCTTACCTATTCTAATACCTAGCTGGAGTGTCTTAGGTGCTGTTGAGTCCAGATCACTTAGACAACTATAAGCTAGTACTACATCCCTATCTAGATGATAGGTCTCGTCGCAAAATATAAGCTACTTATTAATAAGCGTAATAATTGATGTCTTACGCCTAACAGATGCTATGGGTTGCGTCTTGTAGAGTTGCAGAGCTCTTATCGTTTCGTGCTCGCTTTCTTTCTTAATAACTTCTTAGATGGATTGCTGGATGATGGGCGGATTAGCTATACTATTGTTGATAACTACACTATATTGCTTAAGCACAGTAAGCGACAAGACGCCCTTTCATAATGCTGCTAAAGTTATCCTAAGAGTGACGCTTGTTTGATCTAGGTCTGTGTGTTACGTATATTCGCAAAGGCTCTTCTTAGAAACTCGATTCAGAAGAGGCAGTTACAGCGCAGGCTGGCTGTCTTTGCGGAGATGTTGTTAATAAGATAGAGTTAGTTCAGACTGCAAGCGTGTGCTTGAGCACAATAATACAGTACTCAGTGTGAGCTGCTGTGTTTCTAAGCTAGACAATACTAGCTGTCTCTTCTTACTGATGTTAACCTTGCTGTTGTTAAGTTGCTCGAGCTCGGCGCAGTAGACCGCAGAGTCGATCTCGACGTTGGAGGTGTTGGCTTCGAGTGTTGTTTTTTTACATGTAAAAACATTACGAGCTTCTAAGAAGTTATTACCTTAAGGGTTGTATTAGAACGTTAAATACGTAAGAAACACCACTACATTGTCTTCCATCTTATCAATCCTATTTGATATAATTCTCTTACATTTAACAGCTTGTATCCGTAGATATCCTACTAATCTCAGCCTCCTTCCAGTCGCTCTTCTTCATGCAGCTGTTGCTAGAAGCAGTGGTTCATCGGCACTCTCTCTGAGTAGTGCGGCGGCACAGTACGGTACCAAAAATTTCCAACATGAATCGGAACACAAAGAAGCCGCGTGGAGACTAAGTTTACAATTTGCGCGGCTACATTGAGAAAGTAGATGGATAAGATTGGCGCACAACGTACCGAGAGAGCTGAAGAGAAGGCAAAGACACCACGCGCCTGTAGAGTGTGATTACTGGCTGGTGGGTGTTGAACGGGTGTATTCGGATGTAGAACCAACGGCGAGAAATGGAATGACATTTTTTCAAAGGCTTGAAAGCTCGTATTCCACCCATTCGGTTGCAACTCACGCACTCTGCGCAATCCTCAGCTGTGATGAGAAAAAAAGAGGCTGTGTTAATCAATAGCTTGCCGGCTTTAGAGATGAGTGATAAATCAATCAAAGTTGAAATAAGCGCGAGAGGCCTTCTGCTTTTTATTGTTGATTGATTGATTAATTAATAAGTTTAACGTCCTGTGTGAGTCTAAGACTATATATGACAAGAGCAGTTAAGCTACTCTAGTAATTTAAGGAGTGTGTTTGTAAAAGGGGATAGTAAATGTGTGTTTAAAGTCCTATAGTAAGAGCCTATACTCTAAGAAGTAAACAAAGGATTTTAGGTGTCTGTTGTTTATTATAGGTACTACTTATATATACCTACTCTTATTTTTAAAATAAAAGCTAGAATAGCTAGAATTCCTTAGGTTGTGTGTAGTAGTAGTCTTATTATAAGCCTTTGTCCTTATAGGCTGTCTTAGATTATTTTCCTTATATTTCTGTATTCTCTATAGCTAAGTAGAAGGTGTTATGTTATTTATACGTAGCTGTAGATATAATTATTATTATCTACCTTCTATATATTATGTAGGTATGCTTTGTTATATCTATATCCTAGTTTTAGTTAGTAATAGGCACTAGCTATCTCTCTCTTAGTATTTTTTAACGTACTCCACGGGTGAGCGGATCAAACAGGTGAGCGGATCACTCTGCCAAGACCACACCAAATTTCTACCCTATTATAGCTCGCATTAGCCCACTTTAGCCTTATATACAGTAGTGCAGTACATAATATTATTTAGAAACATCTTCTACAGCCTTCTTACATGTACGCAAGTTATGTCTAACGTTGTAGCACTTTATACAGCGTCTTTAGGTTACTTCCCCTCCTTTAGCGCGCACTCGCTTCTTTACCTTCTTACTATTACTATGCGCCCCAAACTTAGTTAGAGTAGTTAATTAAAGGCCTTCCTTAGCTGTTAGGACTCCCTTCTGCTATAATTGCTTTCTTTTATGCGATTTACGTCGCATAGCAGCCTTATTTGCTGCTTAAAGCCTAGTAATCTCCCTTTAAGCTAACACTAGCTTATGCGCTACTATAGCTGCGCCTTTAGCAAGCTTTTTAAAGGCCTTAACTATTAAAGTTAGTAAGCTGCTTGCATGCCTTTAAATCCTCTCTTAAACTAGCGTTAATTGCGACCCTAATTGCAGGGTAGTGCTTAGGGTTTAGGACTGCTAGGGCTCATCTTCTACAGTAGGTAGCGGTGGGGTACGTAGGCGGACATCAAGACCTATTATGACCCGTTCTAGGTCAAGGGGGACTATTCCAGCGCCTTAGAAGCCTCCTTAGATATTGCTAGAAGTAAATGTCTCCTTATAGGCGTCTATAAAGTATAGTAGGAACTTAGTTTTAGTAATATAAGTAATGTAGTTATGTATAAGATTCTTAGCTTAGTGCCTATATACCTTCTTTAGAGGGGCAAAACAACCTACATTTAGTAGTTGTAAGAGGTAAGATAAGTGTAGAGGCATACATAGTGTAACAATCTTTGCTTCCTTGCAGTATTGTTAGAAGTTGAGGGAGTTGTGGCTCTTGTGGCTGTTAATAAGGAGCAGCTAGTGCACTCCTTAGGTGCGCGTCTTTGTATAGGCATTAAAGTGCTTTAACCAGTCTAGACTAAGCTTGTTAGTAGTCCATCTGTTCTTAGAGACTCTAATAACCCAGTCATAGGGCAGATTGTCCTCTTTGTACCAGGCAGAGAGGTGGTTGCAGCCTTTAAAGATAATGAAGGGTGGAATAGCCTACCCTGTGCCATTGATGCCCTGTATAACTGTTGTCTACTCTTAATTGCCCTAATACACTGCCTTTAGCTGTCCTTAACGCTCTAAGCCTGTAACAACTGCTCCTGTCAATATCTGGCCTATTATAAAGCCTGTCTTATTAAAGTTGTACGTGTTATTGTCCTAGATGCTATACTTAGCTTTGACATTTGCTACAAGCCTAAACCAGCCCCTAATAATCTCTAGATCCTTACAGAGGGCTCTCTTGTAGTCGTACTTACAATTAAACCTTACTTTAAGGTTAGGGCGGCGCTTAATAAAGGTGTTAGGCTAGTTTATGCTAACATGGCCTATATTGCGCTTAGCACGCAAAGAATTAGCTATATCAGCTACAGCAGCCAGCTAAGAGGCAAATCCTTGTGCATCTAGCTTAAGGATATACTTAGCAATCACGTCCTCCTTAGTCTGGTCTATAATCTGTTAAACTGGCGTATAATCAGCTTGTGCAGGTTGTCCTGTATATTAAGCGTGTAGTGTGCTGTAAGGCGCGTTATATATAGCTGCAGCGCGTTACACAGTAAGCATTACGTCTTATTTAATTGCCTAGAGCGCAAGCTGTATTGCAGCTTCTCTTAAGGGCGTAGATTAATGTTGTTGTTGAGGCATTGCGTGGTAAGGTGGAGGTTTGGTGTGGTCTTGGCAGAGTGATCCGCTCACCCGTTTGATCCGCTCACCTGTGGAGTACGTTAGTAGTTTTATCTTGTTTATTAGTCCTAGCTAGTATTTTATTGCATAGGTGTCTGTTCTCTATAGAATTACTTTAGCTGTGTAGGTGTCTAGTTTATGTTCCTACTCTTCTATTATAATAGCTTTAACTTAAATTCTAGTTATAGCAATGCTTGTTAAGTTAGAGGTAGGCCTCTTTTTTATTACTTCTTTTGCTAGAAAGTCTGCTTTCTTGTTTCCTGCAATGTCTTAGTGGCCAGGGGTCTATTTAAGGCTAATTGTGGCTCCTTTATCTTTAATAGTTTTAGCTGCCTTTACACAGCGTATTTGCTAAGCCTGTCTAGGCTTATTTAAAGGAGTTTTTAGTCTTAGGATTACTGCCTAGTTATCTGCAAAGACTTAGATGTCCTGTGTTGCAGTAGCTATAGTAGCTGCAATTTTAAAGCCTCTTATTATGCCTTCTAGTTCTCTATTGTATACAATTTAGTCTTTGCTAATATTATAGTTTGTAGCGTAGATTTCCTTAGGCTGTTGTTTGTAGTCTAGGACTGTGATTCCTACTCCTATACCTAGGCCTTTCTCTACAGAGGAAGCGTCTGTGTAGATAGCTAGTATATTACTTCCTACTTTTTGTTGCATCTGCTTTTTATTGTTACTGCATACGGTGACTGGAGGGGTGAAATTCCATTTGGAAACAGGTGCAGGAATACGAGGATCTGGTACAGGCGCAAATCAAGGCTCTTCCACAGGCAGAGCGTCTTCTGGTGCTGCCGGCCAACTTGATGGAGGGGGAGTGGTTTCTTCATACTTATGCTCGTCTGCTACTGTCGGCATTGCATTGTCCTAAGCTCGATCTAATGCACGATGGCAGCCCTGACGAGGGTGTTGCAATTCTGGCTGACTTGCAAAAGGTATCGTCGCTGTTCTTGCGCTGTCGCTTTTGAAGTCTCTAGTTCGCCCAATCTCTTTGTGTAATCATGGATGCCGTCCTTAATCTAAAGAAGAACCGTAGGCGTAGTCTTTAAGATGCCACAATTTCAAGCTGTGAACTCTATTTAAGAAGATGGCAGTAGTCATCAGACTCCTGAAGGAAAAAACTGGCTTTTGATTTTGCTGCGTTCCTCCGCAGACGAGTTCCTAGTAGAGTAATCCTTGTTGCGAAGAACGTTTCAACGAAACCGGAGTTTGACGTCTTTGTTCTGCGCCATTTCAACGTAGAACTTCTCGCTGTTAGAGCCATTATCTAGTGTGGCTGGCTTCGTAATCAATCTAAGCGTACGCGTCCCTTCGGGATCAATTTGGCGCGAATGATTCGCAATTGGTTGATTGTCGAAATCATTTTTGGCAAACACGACGGCGAGACAAAGCTTCAAGGACTTCTCATGTATAAGAGTACAAGAGATTCAACCGTTTCCTGTCTGCTTCCAATTGGGAGCGGCTACTTGCTTGGAGCAAGCCAGGGAGATTAACAAGGGTAGGATGTGGCTGTCTGGTCCTGACAACTCCACGCGAAGGATGTCTGAGCTAAATGGCTTACTAGTTTCGTCGATGCCCACCTCTTCGATGCAGACTCAACGATTTCCTGAGCTGAAGTTTGTCTGCAGAAATAGAGACGTGGAAACTCAACAGCTTCTTTAAATCATCTTCTGAGCGCTCTACGTAGAAGCTGGGAACGATCCTGATCTTGATGGGTGCCACAGGGCCACGCTGAAAGATCAACTCGGTTGCAGATCTAGTACATAGGTTGTCCTTGCCTCGAAACTTGATTCCTGAAACTGCTTCGAGAACCGAGCTCTTGCCGAAAGATTGTTCGCCGCATACCACTATCTGCGGCAGATTGATGTAGCGACTAATGCTGTGTAATTAGAGATTGTTAACAACGTCCAATAGGTTCCGCGTGTCGTTAGACTGAAGAGACATGCCGCCGTTGTGAAGACAGGTCTTTTTGAGGAAATTCTTCGAGTGAAGAAAAAGCGAGCTTGAGGTAGGACGCAAGTTATAGCAAGACAGTAAACGTGGACAGTGAAGGGGGCTAAAAGCCTCGCGTGTCAAATTTACGTCACTCATCTGGATCGCAATCTTCGCCGCGGTCGTGATACTCAATCTGCTCCAATGAGAGAAAGTCACATTCTGCAGGCTCACTCGCCCCGCCTTCTCAACGTTCGTGTCCCAGGATTCTGGTATAGATGCACACGCCCTTAGCTCGAGATCGTCAACTGGGTCTCTTGTCGATCAAATGTGGAGTCCGCAGCCCCAAAACTTTAGCCGCTGTAGCTTTTCCTAAATGGCGCCAATATTCCCTGGTCCACCGTTCACACGACTACCCGCCATTTCAAATCAATGATTAACGATGCTAGGTCTTATTTCGAGGTCGGGACGGACCGATAGTCTTACCGGTGAGAGAACGATAAGCTTGTGATTGGTTGTCAGCGAAAGCGTGGTTATCGGGCCCCTTACCCATCGTTGGTGGCGCAGGGAACGGAAAAAGAAACGTCACGGTGCATGTCCTAACACTAACGTAGCCTGCTGTCACTCCTGAATTCGCTCGAACTCTACATTCAGTGAAGGGTATATTCACCCATCCGCATCATATTCATCAATTGCTGCCGGGTTGCGGCCTTCTCTATTCAACCAGTAGGTCTCGATGAACAAGGGTGAAAAGCACATTCCTACGACTCCTCTGCACTTCCGCACCAAAAGACGTTCTCTTCAGCACGGCAATATCCACTGCCTGTACTTAGTATGAAGGATTATTTGGATTGTATTGGGCAAGCTGGAATGTCGAGGATAGGGAGCAGGGACATAGGTAAGAGAAGATGATATATTATTACATGTCACAACGACTTTATCCCTTGCACTTCCAGTGTTTAGTACCTATTGGTATGCCCGCACTCAGTCCCTAAGCTCTTGAATGCTTTCTTCGAATGCGATCTTCAGCGCCTGTAAGTCGCTGCGGCGAGCATGCACGTGGTGAGACTCGGCTGCGATTTGAAAGAGCTCGTCATCGGGCAGTTCGCCAACGCGGACAGGATCAAAGGCTGTCACTAAGCCATTAATGAGATGGCGCTCGATGACCTGACGACACACATTGTCGACAAATGTTTTCATTGCCACCTGGTAAGGTCAGCCTGAAACGTTAATGAGATACACTAGTAGTATTTTTTACCTTGTAATATGCGTTTAGAGCTTCCAGGGATTCTTCGCAGGCTTGCTCGGTCATGTCCACGACGATTCTATTCTTCAAGGAAGAGCAGAGCTTGTTCATGTCAACGGTTGTATTACTGACGTGCAGCTTTCCGTTCCAATCGTTGGCAATTGCATGGTCCATCGAAGCTTGCAGGCCCTTCTTTGCAGCGTCCGCGCGGGCGTTTTGGATATTATTGGTGTAGTAATGGTTGTACGTAATTGGGTGAGCTTTTTCGTCCGAGAGTATGTTACGCAACTCGTTGCGCGCTTTCTCAAGACTGACATCGAGAGACTTCTGAACCAAGCGCTTGACATTGCTGCGGACCTGATCATCGACGATGATATGATCTAGCGCTGCGCGGACAAACTTATCCACCATGGAAGACACTGTCAGCAGATGGTCTCTAGAAATATCACCCCATCTGCTGCTTTGCTCATGAAACAGCTCTGACAAGACCATGTGGTTGTAGGTCCCAGGAAGCTCACGGCCGCGGCTGTTGAGATATATCTGCTGCTGTTTTAGTAAAGCAACACCCGGTCAGGCATCTACAAACCTTCTTGACCCATTTCATCAAGTTTTTTTTCGATACACTGATTTGTTGCTTTGGTGCATCACCCTCAGACTCTTCTGAGATTCCAGATTGACTTGATTCGCTGTCTTCTTGGACGCCATCCTTGAGTCGCCTCTTGGCAGCTTTCGTTCTCATGCAGGCGGCAAATTGCTCGTTGACCATGTGGATCCTGGCTCTCAATCGAGTGTCCGGTTTGGTCGTTCTAGTGAAAAAGACAGAATCTCGACCACCATAATTTCCGTCAATGGCAGCTTTTGTAAGATTGAAGAATTCCATGCTGGTTTGGGTGAGAAACATGCGAATCTGGCTGACTGATGATCTCTCCGGTCCTATGTGAGCCAGCTCATGTTCGGTGGTCCGGAGTAGTGATTCTATCTCCTTACGGACCTTGGGTAGCTCTTGTTCGATGTGGTTATCAAGGAGTTGCTGGAGAAAGCTCCGTAGGTTGTCAATTCCGACTCTTGTTTTGTCCAGATTCTGTTCCTTCCACGGGCTACTACTGAAGAATTGTGTTTCCTGCTGCTGCCTTTCCTCCCAAAGCAGGCCATTGCTAATCTCCAAAGGTGATGGATTCTTAAGGAGGAAGAAGCCAAGCTTCAGCTTCACACGATCCGAGTTTTTGGCTAAGCTCGCGACTCGCGATTCGGTGCCTTTGTTGATGAGATCTGGCTTTGTTATGATGCCAACTGTGCGTACCCCGTTCTTATCAAATTTTCGTGCCCTCTGGATAATGCCTTGAGTGTCGATATCATTGGAGGCTGGTACGACAGCCAAGATGATTGTTCTTGAGCTCTCCAGATAACCGTCCACCAGACACTCAACGGTGCGCATGTCTTCAATGTTTTCCGATACAGAGATGAGACCAGGAAGGTCGACCACTGTGAGATGAAGACCTGTATCTCCAATGACCTCTAGTCGAAGTACATCGGCGGTGAACGCTGGAGAGTCTAGCTTTGGATCTGTGCAGTCTCTGATCCCCATGAGCGCCGAGGCTTCTTTAATGACTTGAGGCAGATCGTCAAAACCTGTAAGTTGTCTTTCGAATGAAGTCATCCGAAATCTTTCTTCTTCGGACCGGGAGGCGGCGGGAAGTATCTTAGCAACAATCTCGTTCCTGTTGGGGCAATGACGAAGGATGATCTCGGTGGCAAATCTCGTACAGACTCCATCCTGTCGCGGGAACGGCACTCCAGTGATGCCCTCAAGGACCGAACTTTTACCTGCGGACTGGTCACCACACACTACCAGCTGAGGTAGCGAGATATGGTCTCCCACACCCTTTGCCCTGATCTGGTCGATCTGGTTGAGTCGCCTTGAGGAGCCATTCATTTGGAGTCGAATGAGACCAGTCGCATCCTTTTGCGTTACCGGCACCCATTCCTCTTGCGGGGAGTTCATTCTTGACCTGGAGAAGGTGGTTTCGTTTGGCGTGGTTGATATTAAACGCTGATGAACTGGGGAGTTGTGGCCATTTGTAGATCCCGTTGCCACACCAGAAGTGTTGAGAATGCTTGCAGCAGGTTCAAAGAACTGAAAGCGGGCAGCTGTTAGAGGAGCTGAACGCATCAAGGAGACGTGTGTTGTTGCCAGCAGAGATACGAAAGCAGAGTACGATCATAGCTGAGTGGCGATGGAATGGGTCATCCCACTGCGTGGAATGTTTCTGGTTGCAAATGGTGAACTCCATTCCAATGATGAAAGTGATCGGTTCACGTGTTGCAACCGTAGATTGTCCTACGTTACTGTAGCTTCACATTCGATCAGTTGTTTCCGGACAGGTATGCCAGTACTAGCTTGAGATTGGCTTCCAAACAGCCGTCGAAATGCTCAAACATGATGGCGTAGAGCCACGGAAAAGTGGCGGCGCAGAGTTTACCAAGCCAAGCCGAGCCGCCATAATAGTACGAGTGAAAGATGATAAGCCAGGGTAGTACCAGCATGAGGCCGGCGGAGCGGGGTCGATGTCACACAGGTCGGGACTGCACGCCGGCCTATCCCACACAACGGAGAGACTCGCATGTCTTTTCTGCTTCACTCTTTTGCTCTCTCGAACAACGTCTTCAATAAACCTTTCGACCGCGTTCAAGGCCTCCATATGCTGCAACAAAGCCTCGCCTGGCTTTTGCCCCTTCCATGGCCCGCAATCCGTGTCATGTCCGCACATTGAGCCCTTTAGATCGCCAAGGTACCCGTGCAAGAGCACTAACGCAGCGCAGTGCTTCGGTCATTGCGGCGGGGAAGGCGTAGGTCGACATGTAGAGGAAGACGATGCTATAAGCTGCCAGTGCACAGATCATCCACGCAGCTGGTGCGCCGGAAGAGACTCTGCTGGCTGCTTCAGTGTCGAGGACTATTTGATGACAAGGTAGTCGTACTATCTGAAGCTCCGATGGCTTCGCTGACCGCCGTCTTAGCCTCATACGGCTGAGTAGGAAGAAGGTGGTAGGACTCCATCAACGATTTATAGGGACAGACAGGCTCAGATCGTACAACAGCCCTTGAAAACACAACCAGTAGTTGGAGTGCCTGTCGTAAACACAGAGACTTAGTGGTTGCATATTGACGTATGTGTGCTGAGGATGGAGGGACTGTGACATAGAAAGAGTAGGGTAGATGATTAGCGGCACCTTTGACAAGTATGTGTCATCGCAGGATGTTGAATTCAGAGCAGCGTGTATTGAGATGCTGGAGAGGTTGGGAGCGACCAGACTGTTTGTTCTCTTTTCCAGGAATTCAAGCCTTCAGTTCAACTGATGATTTGGATAGTCGATTCACTACTCGAGCGTCACCATACCCAGCGAATCTCTCTCGAAACTACTCGCCTTGGGTTAGGGGCGAGTAGATTGCATCGTGCAGTTTATCATGCTACGTAGAACGGACTGTATGGCAGACTAACGGGCGGTCAGGCAACGCCAGGTCTCAGAATGGGACATCTCTTGAGCGTCTCGCTTAGAGTAAAAAGACAACGAAGAATCTGACCGCTGTGTCGCTGCAATTCCGATAGATAACATGAGATGACTGGACGTGTTGACGATAAAAGGCGATGATGTCTTAGTACGTCACTGATTAAGCGCTTCTGGGATATACGGCACCGGCAGGCGCCGCCCCTCCACGCCACATCGACCTTCCAGTCAACGAAGACCACCTCACCAGTCACCTACGAAGAGACAGGTCGATTCCATGATTTTTGAGGGCATGGTTGACCCTCACCGGCAGGAACTGGAAATCAACTCCCCATACGATCCTTACAGCGATATCATTTGGTACAAACTGCATCTCGAATAGTATCTCTGCTGCTCCGGCTCAGTTGTCGAAGCTGCAGTCAGCTAGTTTAAGTGAATGATGAGGCTATAGTGATGTGCGTGACACGAGACGGCTTTTCACATTTGTGCGTCAGCTTTCGACACGACTCAGAGCCGCTTGTCTGGCGGTCACGGTACCCAACAACACTCAGGTGTCTCTCAACAGTCGCTGCAGCTGGGTGATCTCTAGATTCACTGCAATGGATGGAGCTAGGTAAGAAGGCCGACAGCAGTAGCGAGGAAATTGTTGGGCTCTGGTCTGCTTTCGCCTGAAATGTGTTTTTGCAGCTCGCTAACTTCTGTACTACAAAAGCTCTCCACTTTGCGATCGACTGTACAATCTCTAGCCAATCACTAATGCACATCCCTTGTTGCTGCATCAAGGCTACATTTACTTCGAAAGGGCTCTTCTTGCAGATGTATCGAGCGCCACTTTATTCTGCGTTGTACAAGCAAGCGCTCATATGCGACGCAAACATGCTTTTCGGGAATCTCCCCAAAGCATCCCGGCTAGCCCTCCTACGCGAAACGATATCACTTTCTGGTAGAATGAGCGGCGTCACCTCTATTTTCATCTCATTTGCCCATCCCAGCGCGGCAGGTAGCCAGCCTTCTACCTGGCTGTGGTCACACAGCATACACTATCGGTTGGTCCTCGACTCCACGCCATGACCACTCTCCTGATCTCAGCATGATCCTTCTATCGAGCTGGTCCTACTTTGCGGCAGTCAGCATCAATACACTTTCCTTATCGGACCTACATCACAGTATATAACGTTGAGATGCACACCATTCGAAAAAAGATTTTGTTCCATTGTAGAACATTCAACACTTCAATCCAGATCGCAAGTGTAGAAGTTCTGCAAAATGCCTGTGCGGTTCTACTACCGCCGGTTGTCACTTCCGTTGGTCAGTTTCATGCCGCCATCAGGCCGGGCCTTCTAGCCGTCCCTCTCGAGCTCCAGTCTCCCCACAGTGCACAACATACGCGCCCTGGCCTGGACCACACCAGGCTTGGCATCTGTCCTTCCTGTGGGGGTGGACTACAAACTGTCCTTCAGGTTCGTGAGTCAAGCATATCTGTTTAATGTACGTCTGGGGTCTGGGCATACTGACGTGGGATGGAGCTTTTGCGTTCAGTTGAGCGAACATTTCGTTTTCATATTTGCTATATCTAAACAAAGCCATGAGATCGTACAGCAATCAGATAAGGCGCCCCGGCCCACACGCACGGACAGATGAAACATCGCGGATACGACACCCAGCCAATCGCGATCCTTCCTTCTTTCCCACGTCCCCGCTCGCCGATGCGCTATGCAAGATGGAAAGCAGAATTGCACATATTCTCCAGAAAATGGACCTGCTCTCTCACACATTGAGTATATTCGTGCTCCATTATAGCAAAAACGCTGCTGCTCGATTGTAACTGCTTTGCTGCCGAGTGCAAGCTAGAAATGCGCACTTTGTGGGCTATTGCAGAATTCATGCAGTCTGATCGACGATCCTGCGCTCCTCCGCAAAGACAACGGATTCCCGCGCGCATGTCTAACGCTAATGCGCACTAGGTTAGCAGTGACAATTGTTCAAGCTGTTTCAACAGGCAGGTCCTGGTCTCATGGAGGTAGTGATTCAATCGCTCCGAATCGACCGTTAATACCTAGCGTCTAGCGTATATTCTTGCACTCGAAGACTCCAAGAAAGCGTCGGCAGGATTGGTTGCCAACGTCTCCACCTGTGACGACAAACCTTCTGGGAAGAGCCTCGGTTTTGACCGCCGGGCTGCTGTGTGCCATAATGAATGCAACCTCATGTAGGAGCATGCAGCTCTCGCAGGCAGAAGGCTATGCTTCGCCATATTGACGGAAGTGGATGTGCACTAAGTTCTCTGCACACAGCATAAGACCCGCAGAATTGAGCTGGGGCATCGACGTCAGTGGGTATGAGACAAATCGTCTATTAAAAGGGATGTCCGTGTTTTTCAGTCAGCCTCTGGACAACGATCCACGAAACTCCCAGTCGATATCGAGTCGGTAAGAAGCGCATACGGTCCAAAAATGCCCAGTGCAATAGATTACCCCGTCATGAGTATCCCGCCGCAAGGGCAGGACGGCTTCATCAGATTTCTGGACTGCCTCCCAGACTTCTCCCGCCACATCAACCGTATGTGCTATCAACGAAAAATCTCCCGGGCTCGAAAGCTAACACACGGAGTTGAGGAACTTTACTCAACGTTAGCAGCCCATTTGCCGATCGAACAAGGTCACAAGCTCTCCAAGGAGAGCATTGAGGCACTTACTCGCATTCGAAACAAGGCTCCATCGTTGACCCCTAAGCAAGTGCAGCTGCAACTAGAAGGGCACATTCTAAATCTGTATCTCGCAATGCACTTTCTCGGCTGCGACCTCTGGTTGCCAGGCTCCTATCGCAGCGGCGAGCAGTCGGATGATAGGACGTTTTCTCTCGTCGGAAACTTTATGCCCAAGGACTCGAGTGTTCAAGCAGGCCGTAGGTATATCCCTAAAGTAATCTCTGTTTTTGCTACTAAATTTCGATAGCCAGCCTTTCTGTCCGCGAGACCGACGACGCTGAAACGAGCGAAATCGACCCAGAGCTTATGCCGCGCACCGACGGCTACTGGATAAAGGAACGTCACCTGCTCATGCTGAAATTCCTCATCCAATCTCTTGGGCAGCTGCTCACAATGTCGGCCACGCTCAAGCCCGGCAACCCCATCTATGAGCAACACCGCCGCATGATTGTCGACATCGACCATCGAGCTGTCCGTACCCTCACCTACGTCGACTGGGTTTCGCCGTTCGAACTGCTAGTCATAGATACTCCCAAACACGCGATTTGGGATCATAACCACGGGCATCCGGACGAATACCTTTCCTCACCTGAGGTCGAGGCCTGGTTCAACGGGCTTGTGGAGGAGGAGGGTGCCTTATCACGTGTGAGCGAGGTGCTGAGAGGCTTGGTTGGCAGTAGTGCCATCGTTTATGGATTGGCATATTGAGCGCAAGGGCTTGGTGGTAAGGTATCACAGACTTTGGTGTGGCTCATGGCCTACATTGCCGTGCGGTCGTTGCATCATTGCACAAAATTTCTTCTTACACGACAGTTTTGGCAGCTGGATATCGCTTATCCTCACGGTATCAGCCTCGGGGCATTCTCTGCAGGGCAGAAGGAACCAGCTATCGCTTGAACAAACTAATATTGCTCTTCAATCGCGTTGCCATAACAACATGCAAACATTGCTCAACGCCACCAGATTTACAATCGTTTCAGCCAAGCCTTCTCGCACAATGCTTGCATTGAATTCCACGCAAATGGCGTGCATTCATGGAGGTGATCGCTTCAAAGGCCCTAACGAGTACGGTCCCGTTTCCACAGCCCGTGTCGCGCTCGCCATGACTGTTCCTATTATTGTACTGCCCGCCAACTAGATAGTATTAGTTGTTGATCCTAATGGCCACTTGACGTCGAAAGCTCCGCAATTCCATGTAGAATGGGATAGCCAAATCAAGGAAGGACACCAACCAAGAACAGCATCCTCGCGACCATGTTGCATTAGAGATCTGGTGATACTTCGCCGATACTCAACGTACGTACAAAAATCAGTTAACTGGCGCACAGTGCAAGATAAGAGCCTCAGTTCCCAAAAAATTCAGCATAACTTCTAGCTGTCTGCAAAATTAAAACCCTGATAACTCCACGGCACAAAAGAACAGCCAAACTCGAACATGATTCATTTTGAATCGACTGCCGAAAATCCGCCACACCATGCTGGACAGTTATGCCTGAGGGCTTTGGATTTTGTTACGGCTCAAACCAGCGCTATTTATAAGCCCTGCAATGAACCTTGGTTCGAATTGCAGGTCTATAGCGCAGTGTGTTCTGGAGCCTTCAAGGCAGTGTTTCAACTGCTTGGATTTGGTGAGATGAGAGGGGGCTCTTGGGTGTGTATAGAGGATTTGCAGTCTCGAATTACAGGTTCCGTTTAGAGCAATTGGATTTGTAGGGATGGGAGGAGTGTGCGTAGCGGCTCGGTATTCACTTGCTTCCACCTCTGGTGGATGCCTGGCGGTGAGGCTGCGGTCACGTATTCCAAACAGCAGGGCCAGGCGCCGCATATTCAACTCATCATTGGTACATCAAACACTCATTCAGGCGTGTTTGATCAGGAGATTGGAGGACTGAACAGTTCCCTGGCGTGCGAGATACTGTGGCAAGCCAAAGGCTATAACATTTGAAATTGAATCTGATACACAAGAACATACACATAGATGATTCAAGGCTATTACTAAAGGCAGTGCGAGATCGTCATGGGTGTGCCACATATTCGGAGGGGTCCACACGAGCTCCGCAGACGGTTGTTGGAACACACGTTTGAAGTGATAGCAGCAGCCTCGATGACGCCATGAGCAAAAAGATCGATCACTGCGGCCCGATGAGTGAAAACCACTGCACTTTGTTGAACAGATCTGTGTTGTTTGCGCCCTGTCGTTTCACGGCCAGCCTGCACTTCTACTAATTCTCTATACGTTCCTTCCACAACAACACCGCACTACCCCAACACCCTCATGGCGAACAAAAACCCACCTATTCCGCCTGAGGGTAACGAACAAAGCGTTAAACGTCACCACGGCTCTACTTTAATGGCTACCTACCCCGCCCACAAGACCATCGACCAAGCCAGCAAGATGCTGACAACTCTTCCCAGCATCAGCTCCGTCATGGGTCTGCAACTGAAGCGATCCCCAGCATCCAACGACATTGCCAAAAACACCTCACCTCAAGCCGCGCTTGAAAACGCGACAGAAGGGAGCAGCAACGCTTCTTCAAGATCGAACCATGTACACGACAAAGCTCCCCGGCCCGCTGCCTACATGTCCAGCGCATCTGTCGTACCTCAAGTCCTTGCCACTGCCAAGCCTATCAAGACGAAAGGCGAGGCCGGCGACAAAAACTTTGCCGCGATCAGGGACGATCAGAACGGCAATGGTGGGCCTGGTCCAAAGCCTTGCGATCAGGGTCTCGAAGCCAAGAAACAAGACCTTGAGGAACGCGCCGAGGAGGCGAGGGAGCTGTATGTTCAGAAGATGGTTGCGGCGGGTCATTGGCATGTGCAAGACCGTCCCAGCGGAGGTTGAGCGACGACGGTGAGAATGGCGGGTCTGAAAAGCGAGGCGCGTGTAGTTCCGTGGATTCGTACAGGTATTTCAACGTGGATGTGCGAGACCTCCTGATGCGCGATCTGAGGACGAAGATATTGGTGCCGATGTGCAGATCGCGCTTAGATCATGGGCTTCGATCTCGCGCGGCGATTGCTGGAGGCTTGCTAGGTTTAGTGACAGGCATTGCGATACACGTACCTACCAAGCAGCAGACTAAGCTTTGTAGTAGCCTGAGTGATTTCTCCAATACACAATTTCGTAAGATCATCGACTCTTAAAAAAAAAAAAGTTCTGCCATCTTTTCTCCATTCGCTTCGTGTAGCAACGTGATGTGCTAATCTATCCAAAACCGGGTCAGCTGCTTAGTGTAGACGTGAGATGACACGCGAAGATGGATTCTACGTCCGCCTGTCACGGTATCCGAACCAACGAAACAGATACACATTCATTGTGAAACAACGCAATATAGCCTAAGCTTGCTTAACCTCACACCAGCTATCACAGAACCGCATCTTCGTCAGTGACCATGATCCAGCTCCATGTAGCCCAGCACTAAAAGCAGCTGCAAGCCAAGACGTCATCGGCGTCATCTTCGTCATCTCGAGCATTCACAGCACCACGGATTGCATTCGGATACCAGAATCTGTCCACGAATCGATCATGAAACTCCCGTCCCCTCGGAATATTTTCTCAACTACTTGCTACCTGAATGCTTCTCGTCTGTGCTAGTCCATGCCACGCTGCGATACGCGCATCTTCCGCTCTTCGCTCGGACCTCTGCTACTCGTGCTTCTCCAGCCGAAGCTCCCAAGGCTCCGTTTCTGGATAAATGAAGGATCTGCCAATTTCGATCTTCTTACTGGCTAGAGCTGCAGGACGGTCAGTAGGGACGCTACGTTCGAGTCTACTGTTCTGTCAAAGTTTAGTAATATCAAAGCTGATCTGTTGCGAGCGAGGAGTTGATATCAGTGGCACGAAACGCGATCAGGGGTGCTTAGGTCGCGGATTCCTATGCTATCTTCTGCGTCTTTGCTGTGTTTTCATGGTGGAGGCTGGGGTTTCGTTACCCTTGACCAGTGCGTTGCTCAGAAGCCAAGGACTAGAATGGTTACACGCCCAGACCTTTGTTGGGAGCTGGAGGTGCTTCCTGCGAGATGCTGTGGGTTCTCTCGGAGCAGCATATTGACTTTGAATCTTGCTGCCTTGTTTTGTGTTGGGTGCACTTTTTTTTCAACCATTTCAGGCTGCGTTTTGTGGAATCTGTGCGTTAGTTGACACGGGCGCTAGGTGTAGATCTAAGAACTGCTGTCTCTTTTCAAGCGCTAACGTCGATACTAAAGGTCGTGGTACAGGTGGAGAGAGTAGTGTCTTAGTAGCGCTGAGTCTTGCGCTTTGTTCTACAACTGATGAGCAGCTCTTCAATTTATTCCCGAGTCTCACAGTCAGAAGCATAGGTCAAGGGGTCTGACTATGGCTTAATCTGTGTGGTTTGTTATCTTAATGCAAGAACAGCATTACGGGGTGTGAACGCCTTACACAGCACCAGCAAAGTCGCTACAGCCCTCTTGCTAGCCAAGCTTAACCTAACCTAACCTAACCCATCTACGTGTAAACTTTCAAAACACTATTAGTACATAGTATAAATCTATAGTTATAAGCCACACTGCATAGTTAGTATCTACAAATCTACTTTTTTCTAGATAATCTATAGTAGAAAAAGACGTCTAGATACCAATAAGGGTTGTGAATAACAGCAGAAGAGGTGTAGAGTGTTGACCGCTATATTTAGCACTGGGAAAGTTACTACAGCTCTACTAGCCAGCTGAGCTCGGCTCAACCCAGCTCAGCACATCTGCACGCAGACTTGTAGGACGAGAAAGTAGTACACAGGGTAAACGATCTTACCGACGACACGTTCCGTTTTCTTGTGCGGGAGAGAGCACAAGAAGAGAGGCGTGCAGTGTATGATTTATGATGTAGACTACGTGGTCGGTATCTACACACCTACGGCTTCCCAGACGACCCGTCCAACTCGGCGTAGGCCCGGTCCCTCTGGTGTGCAGACATCTCGTGCGCCGCCGGAGCCGCGTCAGGCGCCTCGTGTCGATAGACGGTGGAGTGTTGTGGCTGCGGCGTGAATTTCTCCGCGGCGGATTGGTCGTTGTAAGCAGCAACGTGCGAGGCCTTGCGGCGGCGGCGGATGAGAGATAGGGCGGCTAGGGCGGCAATGGCTACTGCGGCGACGGCGCCAATCGCGATGCCGGCTTTGGCGCCGGTGGATAGGCCGCCGGTGGGTGTGGATGTGGGGTCGCCGGACGCGGTACTGCTGGATTCGCTGTCCGTGGCTGTGGCGGCGGGGGAAGAGGCGGTGGGCGAAGGAGGGCCAGAAGAGCCGGCCGTCCGTGTGGCTGTGGAAGAGGCTGCGTCGGCGGCTGTCGTGGACTGCGTGGCGCTTGCTGTCGACGCTGCCAGGGCTCTCGAGTACGACGCTGAGACGGAAGCAATCGAGGCGGCGACGTCGGATTTCTTGCGCACGATGAAGGCACGCGAGACGATGGCCGTGTCTGAGTCCTCGAAGGCGGCGTTGGACGAGGTGACGGGCTTCATCAGCCGGTACGTGAAGCCTCCATTCCAGCGGTCGATCTCGGCATCCGTCAGGTCGACTTGGTACGCCCACGAGGAGTCACCTTCCGAGATCACGCTGGCTGTTTGTGGTCAGTCGCAGAGTAGCAGCTCCATGGACAAGGACGTACGGGTGAGGAGTTTGCCGAATCGGGCCCCGTTCCACGCCCAGGACGTCAGCCACAGCGACGCCCGGCCATCGGAGCCCATGACGGGCTTCCCATCGACGGAGGGTTGGTAGGTATCTACGCACGTGAGCAGTCTGTCTGTGGTCACGTGATTCGTGATTGCGATGCCTACAGTTCGCCGCCCAGGCCAATTGCACGACCTCGCCCTGCACAATCGTGAGCGACGGATCCAGATCGTTCACATCAGGGCTCGGGATCCTGAAGCCCTCCTGCGCGTGCGCAACACGGCCGCAAAGGACAGCGCAGAGGGCCAGAAGAGCTGTAGCGGACTTCATGGTCGTCGAGGAGTGCGAGAGAGGCTTCTGCGCGACTGCTGGGTGGCCGAGTGGCTATATGCTGCCTGTTGATGTGCATGTCGCTCTACAGCGCTAGTCGCACTGCATGCAGAGCGGAACATCTGTGGCTGTGAAATGGCCCCCAACTCGAAGATTAATATCCCGTACCCCTGTGAGGCAGCCTTTCCTGCGTCTGGGCGGCCTGCCTTAGCGTCGTACAGTTGCCGTCCCTGGCGCATCAAGCATGTTCGAGAGATGGCACCGTCAGATGCTGTACGTCGATGCTTGAGACGTCCCCTCCACCACTCGCCGGCCTCTGCGGTGGGCTGCAGGGTAAGCGGCGCTGGCTGCCGTGGGTGTTGGAAGGGATCACGTGCGGGTCGTGTCCGTCTTGAGGTGAGGAGTGCGTGCCGAGCAAAGTGGGGAATGCCAAGACTGCCAAGCGCAGTGCAAGCAAAAGCGCATCGTCTCCACCACTCGAAGCTTGCGACAGCTCAGCGGTCAAGCGCAGTCGATGCGGGCGAACTCGATATCGACAGGCCATCCCTGCACGCCTTTTCCTTGCGCGCGCTTAGCGAGATGAGATTGGGGGCCTGTCAGCCGCGCAGCTCCTCGCAATCCACAGGCAAGCACCGCCTGCCGTCAAGGCCTCCCAGTCTGCACAGTGGCTGGAGATTTATTCGCAGCAACTCCATATCTAGGCTTCAGCTGCAGCGCCCAGCCCTGCACGTTGGGGCCTGACAGTATGCAGGCAGCTAAGCGCCGGCCAGGGTAGGAGACGGTAGTTTCCGTCCCGTCTTCACGCATGCACTACATCAACCCTCCTTCTTTTCTTCATCTTCCTCGTAGCAACAGCGGATATGTTGAGCCAGCGCCCGTGCAAACGCTCCCTAAGGCGCAGACACACTACTCAACCCCACGTCGCAATTCCCCGTGCGCAAATGACAAACAGGTACCAACTCAGCTGCGGCTGTGGTCGTGCGATCAATCTTTGTTAACGCGGGCTGGGTTAGCCTCGTGAGGATCGGCGGCGGCGTCACGTGGTGGTGAGCCTTGCAGAGCGTATGGCAATAGGATTGGCCAAGGCCATAACGAGCGGAGTTGGAGAGCTCGTGCTGGATACAGACCAAGGGGAGGGCAGGCTGCTGGTACCCGTCCAAGCTGCTAGCTCAGATGCTCTCTCTGAGCTCCAGTGCGAGCGTGCAGAGGGAAGAGCAGCGTGAACAAACAATAATGACCCCTCTACTTGTTTTGCTAGAGGCCGCTTTGGGTTAATCAACTACCTAGATAGGCTTAACACCAACTACACTGGGTAAGCGGCACCTCTGAAGGTGAATATCGTTTTGTTGTCTGACAACTTTGCATGCACTTTGAAACTGCACCTATGCTTTGAAGCACCCCTGCTTGCATCGTACTATACCACATCTCTCACAATAACACGCAACACAACACCCTTCGATTGTCCTTTCTAAAGCCAGCATTAAGTACAGCGCTCGGGCAAAGCGCGCCAATACATCGCACAACTGAAGGCCTCGACTCATGCCCATCTACTCGTATCTCGCTACGACCGCTAAAGCAGCTGCAGAACTGGCACCAACAAGCAAGCAATTGCGCACTCGCGGAAGGTTGGTAAGAGCGTTAGTCGACACGGCAAGGCGGGTGCATGCAGCTCAATGCCATCGTTGTGTGCTTGCCACGGCCACACCTGAAGATGACGATGGTGCTGCTGGGGAAAGTATTCTCGGCGCTGGGAGCTGTCAGGCTTTGATCGAACTTCGGTGTCCGAAAATCTCGGCGCTGTAACCTTAGGCACCTACGGGTCGTCGGCCGAATGCTGTGCGCAGTCATCACGTGACTTCACTGCGCCTCCTGATTGCATTCGTGCTTACATGCATATACCCCGCCCCATGCGCTGGCATCTCAGCCTTCTACCTCGCAAGATAACCATCTCGTCTTCCTACTACGTACTTCATTGCTACCAAAGTGTAGAGGCTCTGGCATGCGTTTGCTCAATGTTTCCACCTTCGAGCTGCAACCCTTTTACGGAGATGACATTCCACCCTACGTGATTCTCTCGCACACTTGGCTCCAGGAAGACGAAGAGGTCACTTTTGAACAGCTACGATTCGGTCACCACTGGAGAGCACTTCGCGGTGCCCGCAAGATCGAGTACACATGCAAGCAGGCCGCTCAGGATGGCTACAAGTGGGCATAGGTTGACACATGCTGTATCGACAAGACGAACAGTTCTGAGCTGTCAGAACCAATCAATTCTATGTTCCAATGGTACCAGAAGGCTGAAGTGTGCTATGCTTATCTCATGGATATCGAGCAGCACTCCACCTTTCTCAACAGCCGGTGGTGGAGCTGGGTATGGACGTTGCAGGAACTGGTCGCACCATCCAGGCTGCAGTTTTATGACCAGCAATGGAAGACTCTTGGCTTCAAACATCAACTGGCCAATGAAATTGCTTCTCAGATCGGAATTGATGCAGAGGTCCTGTGCGACTCCAGCAAGATGCTTCTGAAGAGCGTTGCAACCCGAATGTTATGGGCTGCACATCGTCAAGCGACCAGGGCCAAGGATCCCGTGTATTGCCTGCTTGGAATCTTTAACATCAGAATCACCATGCAGTACGGTGAAGGTGAAAAGGCCTTTGTGCAACTTCAAAGAGAGATCTTGCGCACCACAAACGATGTGTCATTATTCGCCTGGAACCTGAGAACGCATACATGGCCTTGAGTTCACTGCAACGCGGGAGCTGAGAAGACACAGGACCATGCCAAAGTTGCAAGTGACCTTGTCAACGCCTGGTTCGAATGGCCGATGCCTTCCCTCATCGTTGATGACATCGACTGGTCCAAAGTTGAGAAGAGTCACTCGTGCGGGACTGTTGATTCAGATCTCTTTGCGCCCTCTTTGGACTGTTTCGAAAACAGTGGTGGCATTAAGTTGCACAACCCTCTTGCCTACGACACATATGTCGAAGAACAGCGGGGAATATTTGAATTATCCGCCTACACCATACCCACTGGGTCATTAACAATCGCTTGAGTAAGGTTCCCAACATGAACGAAGCTTGGCTTGCACTGCTTCCTTGCTCGATATGAGATGCGCCACATATCATGTTCCGGAAGGTTAACTGGGGCTCTGCTTACAACAGAGAAGAATGTTTTGTACAACATTCTTTTAAAGACGGCACAAGCACCGTCTTAATTTCAAGTGTGTGGCACAGAAACGCTAGGGCTGAAGATCTTAAGAGACACCCGTCTATATCTTCAGTTGAGTTGCTCAGACGCAAATCGTGCGGCAGCTCTCTTAATTCCGACCCAAGCAGTGCTCTTGCCGCAACACTTGTTTTTAAGCTTGGATTGGGAATCGAGAACTATCCGTTTGATGTCCTCCCAGGAAGCGAGTGGAAACATGACCAGACTATGCCGAACTTCTTTCGCGTGACACTAGAGGAGCCAGTCTCGCCTGCCAAAAGCATCGTCTTCTGTTTGTTTAACGGCCGCATGACGCTCTATATGAGATGGGCGCAGGGCAATAGCGTACGAATGCTATTAAGGCAAACAAACTAAAGAGACGGAGAAGTCCTACAAGCTCTAGCAGAACTTGAAGAGTACACCGCTCTACCGCCAATCCCTGGCATGATACGCCTACGCGCTTGCTATAAAGTGTTAAGCTTCTTTAACTAAGTCGTGACCACTTTAAGAATCACACGACAGGAGTTTCTAAGCCAGGAGGAGTTTAATAGCAGTGCAACAAGTGCTTTAGGTGACACGGTGTATGTCACTCGGAGAGACTAGCAGATACGGTAGAACACAAGCCTAATGCTCAACAACCTGGTGTCGCGGCAAGCGGCTGAGTTACAGCTTTTGAGGTTGTGATTTAGTTCTGCTACAGTCCATCAGTACAGTTACGCGGACAATCCCAGAGTTCTGCTCATCTGCGAAATCAATTAACCCTTTCGTGAGAATCTGCAATAAAACATCAACACCATTCCGATGGGCTCTATTCAAGGCAAGCTTACGGTTTTCAGGGCAGGAGTATCAATAGAAACGGCTGCTGAACAACCTAGTAAGCCTCCACCAATTCACAGCTTCAAATCGTAACAGTACGACCAAGCCAACAACGAACATCCCTTATTGCTAGGCTGGTAACTTTGCGCCGCGTTTGCTTAAATGTAACAGCGATTTTATACTGATCCTTGGAAGATGTTCTGTAGATACAGCACAAATATGTAAGTGTTGAAATTGAGCCGCTAGCCAAGTGCGAACTAATTCATTTCTGTCGGTATACCCCTGAGGATCCTGGAAAGTGTTTCTTTGATCCCAGAAATCTAGACGCGAACTTTCATCTTATCGCAAGCCCCTCTGAAGATCCTTTTTGTCACTTGAAGCTTCCTGAGCTCTTTTTCATGATATCAATTCCTCGCACTCGCCTTCAATGCTGGAAAGGTCCGGAGTTGAGTCTTAACCTCAACAATCTAATCCTTGGCTACTTCCATCTTCGTTCCTGCATTAACGACTACCTCTGAAAACAGTCACACGCTACCCGCGCTCTTGTAGTGCAACAAACCTGCGCTTTTTTGTTACTAAAAAACCATACTATAGCGCGTAAGTTTGTCTCGCAGTGAGACGACGCTTTGAGCTGCAGCACCGCTCTTCTAGAATACACCTACAGGCGCTTTCGTTCTGGTAGGGGTAGAGCGTTGGTCTTGAGGGTGCTTGCAAAACTCTTTGCTTTGCCTTTGTGTCGCTGCTTTTTGTCTGTAGCCAGTGAGAGGTTGGGGTACTGTGTCTTGATTTAACGTTGCGCTACCTTGACGAGTGCATATTTGGCATCGGCAGTTCCACACGCGTAACGTCCAGCACAATATTCGGAGTGTTTGCAGGTGGAGGCAGGTAATGTTGAGTGGATGGACGTTACGATGTGGTGCGTTATTTCAAGTCATGAGTGCGTGCACTCTGTGGGTAAGTACAGGGTGCAAGACAGAGATTTTCTGGGCGCGCAAAGCTTCTAGCAACGTACAGGTGCTCTTGTAGATTGATCCCTAGTGAGTATGTAAATTGATCTTGTCAGTGGGACGTGCGTCGAAAGGGGCGGGGCAGGACTACAACACATTATGTAGCAGGGAAAGGGAAGACTGGATGTCTAAAAGCTTCTGCAGGGGTATTTGCAAGAAAAAAAGCCAACTACAGCACTAACCACACATACTTGTAGTGCACCACGAGATTAATGAGGCGTATGCCATTATGGGGACGCCAAGTGAAATGTGAGCCACTTAAGATTGGACCTGTCACGGTGTATGTCTATTTAAAAAGACGGAGCATTCGGACGCGCAAAGTCATCAGTCATTTTGCCAAGCTGACAAAACCCTGCAATACCGGTGCCCTGCTGTTGATGATGATGAAACCTCGTAGCTGTCCCTTCATGGAACAAAGCGCCAAGATGTGAGTGTGAAGAAGCTGAAAGACCTTTGGTGAAGTACAATGAAGGTACGACGACAACCATCACCACTCTTTCCAACAGCACCTCAGCACGGCTTGAATCAGTCCCACTGCATAACACACCTCCGCACCTCCCTCCATCTCCTCTACCCCTGCTTCCCCACCTTCCTTCCCCTCACTGGCCCAATAACAGACTCCACAATTCTCTCCCCGCCACCCCTGACCTTCTCCAGCTCCCACTGAATTCGCATCCTGACCAGCCTTCTTAGCCCATCGCTCCTGCGCGGCGGAGGCCTCAGCAGCGCACTGGGATCGTCTTTCTGCGCCCTGAGCACAGCCATGGAGATGCAGACCTCGCGGTCAAAGGCGAGGGCTTTCTTTCTGCGGGTGCGCGGGAGTTTGGAGGGCGTTGATGGTGATGTAGGGAGGGTTGTGCGCGTGCGCTTTGGGGTGTAGGGTGTTAAGAGGGGATCGGTGGAAGGACGAGCGCGCTTTCGTGGCGCTAACGGTGTGGTGGGTCTTCTGGGTTTGCGCGGTGTTTGTGGCTCCGGGGTACTTGGTAGGCTGGCTGGGACTGGGGTGGTGGTTGTTGTAGATGATTTTGGACGCGGCGTAGAGGCGCTCTTAGTTGGCGTTCTCATCAGCGCGAGAGAGGAGAGTAGAGCGGCCTCCATGGCAGCTGTCTTTGGCGATGGCAGGGCTGACATACTGGGGTGACCGGGAGAAAGTGGAGAGTCCCGGAGTTGAAATTGGGAATGGAAAGCTTGCCCATGTTCGTCTTCACTTCACTGCAAAATGAGGAGGCTGGACAAACGAAATAGTTTGTGTCGCTGCTTCATAGTGACCCATTTTCAGCACCGTTAAAGCCTGTAGATTAAGTCGCGTCCGCCTCCCAGCATGCCCTTTTCACAGTAAAGGCTCATGGCTTCTGTACAGTAGCGGCTGGTAGGGACGCAGCGCCAAGCCCACTGACATGACTTCTTTGACCTACAGCATGAGCTGCACAGGTCAAAGAAGTCGTAGCAACTGGGATAGCCCCAGTCAACCGCACACAGTGAAAGCCAGCGCCTATGCCTACGTTGTTCTGCCATGTTTTCTGATCGATTGCAATGTTTTGGCGTTCTTCCCAATTGCTCGAGTGACCTTATGCCGTGCCTTAGAACCATATAGCCTGCGCCGGTGGGGCGCAGATCAATGAGGCGCAGAATGTGATCAAAAGGGCAGTGTGCAGGGCAGCAATGGGTCACGTGGGTGAACCACATGCGCGAGAAGCACATGCCACGTTACAAGTGCATAAGAAGGCGCTAAAGTTGTACTGACAGTGGTGCTATATGTGGCCATTGTTGGAGGTTTCGTTGGCGTTTGTGTTGGCGCCGTCGAGAGGAACGGGTCGAGTCTGGAAGCAGCACGCTGGCTCCAGAACGCGATGGTCTGTGCTGAATCGTGGCGTTGTACCAAAGTCTCTTTCGACGTCTATCCACGCACGCCTGACATGTCTTTGCCCCACCAAGGCGCGATTTCGTGTGGTTGCTACAATGATACTCTTGGAAATTACAATTCCAACCTGATTTGTTTTGGAATGACGTACTAGACGCCGACCAAATTATGGCACACCTGCCTTTCGAGCGTCAATGCAATGGCAGCCTCCTTTGTGAACTGCAGCAGATTTCGACCTTGTATCAGGCATGAAGAAACTTTGCCAGCGGTCCAACAGCCACACTTCAAGAGCCTCTGTCCTACATCGACGTTCTGGTGCAAGGATCAGCGCTATAGTACAAAAACCTCCAGCACGCAGTCTGGTCTGAGTAGGTAACACCTCTTACAACCGAGCCACAGCCACAAGTTGGTCATCTGAAAAGAGGGAACGAGGACGAAGGTGCCTCATGGTCAGCGTTCAGGGAAATACCAGGAGGCGCTGCAGGCTCACCACAGTATACCATCAGGAATGTCGATGGAATAGTGATGGTGTCTCTTGAGTGCGGACAACGTTACTGCCTTTAGCCTTCACGCTAGCGCATTCTTAGGTCCGGTACGGTACGACGACAGAGCTGACGGTGCACTTCTCTCACCTGCGTCTCTCACCAAGATGTCACCCACCATGCCTTCAACTCCCTCTCTTGCTATGCAGGGAAAACGCAGACGAGTCGACCTTGAAGTTAACCTTGACACTTGCGATTTCGTACAACAAGCGCTTCTACTGCCGCCGCCGTGTGCCCCAATCTCAAGCTTGCAAGCCCCCGCTGAGCTTGCTACTGAGGATTTTCATCTAAAAGGCGCCGCAGCGAATACCTCTACGATGACGATTCACTAGACGAGCTGGCCTGAGCACGGCATTGGATTCGAGCGTCATTACGATTGGATTCAGAGTTTCTGCCTTTGTTAAATTGATACTCCCCTTCGATTAAATGGGCTTCAAAGCTCCTTTGCGACTTGCTTCATACAGAATCACAAGTGATCTTCTTAGGTCTGTTATTCTTCCACTTCAAGCGAGGCGTATTATAGTTTAGTGATATAGATACTCATTGCTTATATCATGACAAGAAGCTCCGGATCTGCTATATTCAGCGATCACCCTGATATGCACCTAGAGGGATCAAGAACAGCAGTTTCCATCTGTGATGGTTGTGATGTTGCGAATCGTCATCAGCCATGCCACTAGCACCCATCGTACCTTGACACGGATATCGCTGAAGAACTGCAGATGTTATGCCTTTTGTCTACCGCGAGTTGCTTCAAAACCCGACTTAGTGCCCTCTACACAACAGCAGTCTGTTCTGTCTTCGGGTGATAGCACACTGGGCGTCGGAGCAACATCGTCTACATCGCCTGCAGTAGCGTTGCCTGCAAGAGGAGAGAGCTAGAATCTACCAAGACAGACATCGACTGAGAATCCTGCATTCGGAATGCCGACCTTGGTTGCAGGAGGTGATGTGTTACCATCAACGAGACGTAAGCACTTAAGAAGCAAACCCTTACACAAAGGACAGAGGCCACAGCTGCAATCGCAGATTGCGATTTATGAGCTGGCCACTGCGCAGCCTTGCTAAGAGGCACAGGTCTGTCTATGCGCCATCTCAAACCACAGCTCGAGTCAGACGGCAGTGTCACCAGCCCTTTTCAACCAACGCCTGCGTACCTCAGAGACATCGAAAGTGCGGGTCCGTTAGCGTCAGGCGCAGAGATGGCCGCTGAGCAGTCTCTACTTCCTTGCAAAGCAGGTAAGCGCACCCTACCAGTGCAGATTAAAGGCAAGCCTCCATCTGGTCAAGTAATGCACGGTCGGGCATCTGCCGTGCCCTCTCCAAGCTTGATGACACCTGATCTCAGTCGCTCCTCTAGTGTCTCATCAAAGTCTGCTAATGGCACTGGAAAGAGATTGGGTGATGAGATAACCTCGGCCCTTACTATCACATCGACACCTCTAAAGCTGTCTGCCTCATCAGAGCAGTTTAAAGAGTACGTCATTACCACAACATACTGCGTGCCCCGAAGTAGCACCTGTGAGCTTCCACTTGTGTCCGTATCCGTTTCACTTCCATCAAGAGCTGCAGCACCTAAGATTAGCGGTGATGCGGTACCGGCGCCTAGTGAGTCTTAAGCTGTTGAGAGGACCAGGGCCTTGCGGAAGGGTACGGAAACCAGAAAGAAGGCCTCTCTCTAGCCAGCCCCAGTCACAGCTTCCGGTACCCCAGGATCTCGAGGCAAGCTAGCCAGGAGCCAAACGCCTACCCCATTCCACCGAGG
The DNA here is from genome assembly GCF_004011695.2 of Ascochyta rabiei. Classification (NCBI taxonomy): domain Eukaryota; kingdom Fungi; phylum Ascomycota; class Dothideomycetes; order Pleosporales; family Didymellaceae; genus Ascochyta; species Ascochyta rabiei. The sequence goes on from NC_082407.1 coordinate 126,506, forward strand.
CAGTCCCTTCCACCAGATAACGCCAGTCCGCCACAGCACCCCCGCGCGTCGCACAACACCACTGCGCAGACCAGTCTCGACTCTCTCTGTCGCTCTTCCACGTCCAAAAACCTTGTTCAAGGGCACAAATCCGCGCTGCAAAGAGCAATGGAAAAGACCCGCATCCAACATAGCCGAATACGAGCAGCGTCGGCATCTGTTCCTGCGCTGCCCTGTCTTCTTACCGTGTCCGTGCGCGCAACGACCGGAGTCGCGCAACAACCGAAAACCACCTTAACGCTCAAAATTAGATAAGGCTATAGAGCCACCTACAACAGCTATTATTTTATAATTTTATAGTGTAGTACTAATTAATTACTTATAAAAAAGATGTACTATTTAAATTTAGCTAGTAACTTAATATTGCGGCTACGTGATGTGGTTTTAAGTAGGGGAGCTAGAGACAGTAATAGGGGACTACAACCACTAATATTATCCCTAGGACTACGTTTTTAACGCTTTTTTAGCTAGGTTACTTATAAAGCTTTCTTTTTACCCTTTTAAGGTAATTATATAGCTTTTACAGCATTAAGCTCTTATTATTAATGCTGCTTTTTAGCCTTCTGTTTAGCCTTCTAATTTGCTGTATTAGCCTTCTTCTTCTTACGTACTACCTTAGCTGCCTCTTATACTACACACCTCTCCTCCTTCTTCTTCTCCTTAACTAGCTTCTTAGTAGCTGCTACTTCCTTACTAGTAGCTTTTCTAAGCCTCTCCTCCTTCTCCTTATATTGTCTAACTTGCTTACAGAAGCGTGCTTTATTAACCTTTCTAGGTAACTAGAACACTGCACTACTATAGTACTCCTGCTATTACTATAAGTCTAAGGTTTTACTCTTCTTTTTATGCTTCTTCTATGTCTTTAGAGTCTTTTTAAGGCTATCTATCTTATACTAGAGAAGTAAGGTTTTAACTAAGATATAGTAGATTAATTATCTTATCTTTTTAACGTTACTCTTACTCTAGTTTTTAACTACACGCTGTAATAATGTCTCTATTTTAAGCTAATCCTTATTGCTATAAATAGACAATAAGGACCTATCTAAATCTAAGCTCTCTAGTGTTTTAATAAAGCAGTAGAGGATAATGTTAGAATTAAGTAGATAGATACCTGTTACCTTAAAGGACTTAAGTATTAGCTTTTTAGTAAAGCTACACATCTACGCTAGCTAGAATAGGTAGAAGAAGTCTACTCTAGTAATAGGTGCGTTGTTTTAAGCCTTATAGATGTATGTTATAACTACTTTTAAGTATACTATTAATAGAGGCTTAAATAGCACTATATTAAGCAGCTAGAGCGTTTAGGTTAAGTAAGGGGAAAGAACAGCTAGGAGGATCTTATAGTTATTATAGTACTTAATAAAGTCTATTATTACGTAGGATGTGTGGCTATCTAGTATTAAAAGCCTCTACTTTCTTTATGCTTTCTCCTTAGTATAGCAATTAAACACCTGCTTAAGCTAGGCAAGGCCTATATCCCTATTTGTCTACCCTAAGAGAGATAATGTAACTATTACAGAGTGTTTTCCTAGCTTAATTTTAGCTACCTAGTCTAATTTAATACTAGCGTTAGCTAACTTATAGATAATGCCTAGTAGTAGTACTATTCTATTACTACACACACACGCTATAAGCGTCTGCTAAGCTTAGTTACTATCCTAGATAGATGCTTTAATCTCTCCCTTTATCTATATACGCTTACTAAACATATGTTTTATTCTGCCTATAATACTAATTATAAAGCCCTTCTTATCTATATTATATGTGTAGTAACCCTTAATAGAGTATTTAGAGATTTTGTGCTATAGTAGATTAAAGTAAAGCATATATTTATTATAGGAATTAGTATTATAATATAGTTAATCTATCCTAGTAGAGTAACACAAGATAAGATAGATAGAGTACTTGTTAATAAAGCAGGTAACCTAGCTCTCACTAACTGGATTTTAAGCCACTAGTAACGCAAAATTCTAGATTATCTCTCTAGTAGGTAGTAAGTAACAAGTACTAAGCAACTCTATATACTTTATAAGCCCTATCTCCTGTTATAGCATTAAACGTTGCTAGTTAATATCCTTAGTCTCCTAGGAGTCCTAAACGTGCTTGTGTCTCTAAGCTAGAGTTACGTAGTTAACGCTAAACCTAGTAGTAAAATACTAATACACAAGTTTTTTGCCTAGTTTTAGCGCATTAATTGCTGTAAGCGCTTTGTTAATAGCTGCTATAGTTGTTAAGTTACAACACGTTAAAGTATGGTGTAGTTGTAATGATTCGGTTGTTGCGCGACTCTGGTTGTTGCGCGCACGGACACGGTACAATCCCTGCAAGAGCGCATCACGCTACCCCGCCTCAAAACCTTCTAGAGAATTCTCGCCGACCTGGCCGCGCACCAGAAGCTGTTTGCCCGCGCTATGTAGGATCATTAGGGGTAGATTAGGCCTTGTGTGCAGAAGATCAACAAGAGGCTGGGGGAAGAAGAGCGGTTTGGGATGGAGGAGAGCTGTGCGGCGGCCAGGGAGCTGCAGAGGCAGAGGCTGATCATGTTCACGGGGGATGGGAAGGTGATGCTTACGAGGGATGCAGTGTGATTGTGGAAAGATAGCTAGTCCACATCTTCACGGTCATAACAGGATTAATTAATGAGATTTCATTTCTGCATGAAGTTTCTGGAGGACCAGACTGAGGCAAGTTTGCTGCAAAACTTCAAGTGTCCACTACTCTGTCCGTTACCTTTCGCCCAATCGTGCTTTCACCAGACGTCCATCTCTATATCCTGTACCGGTCGTGCAAGCAACCTTGAACCCCCTGTTTGGTCTTCCCAGTCCTTCCTTCGACCTCTGCCTTCGTCATGGCTCTATCACTTCCAGCGTGCTCCCCTTCAGGAAGCCGTGTTGCATGCGCTCGGTAAGGGCATCAATGCTTTGTGTCCATCTGAGCTTTGGAGATTGCAGCAATCGACTCGGTCTTCGTAACACTGCTTGCTTTCCTCAGGGCTGTCTCGCACGGAGCTTGCTCTAGCAGCGACTGGGTGGTGGGTGTAGGAGGTGGCACAGATGTCGTGGTCATGACTGCCCTGGAAGAGCTGTCCTGCGTGTGCATCGTAGCGGGAGCTGCTGTCGTTGCAAGGTTCATGCGCTCAAAGTCACCAATGTCAACCTTTCCATCGTTGTGGCCCTTGTTGCGCTCTTCTGGCGGCGTGCGACCGGAGGGCGAGTTATCCGCGTCGACATCGTCAGTCTGGCGCTGCGCAGTCATTCTCTGACTAAGGTCGCGCAGAGCCGCGTGGAGCTTTTTAGTGAAGTTGCAGTTGTGCTGGACGTCAAGCCGCAGAGGTGAGTTGGAGCCAGTCCTCAGAGGGTGGCCTTGGGCGGCAACGACGTTGGGGGTCGCCATAGCTGTAGCTGTGGTTTGGCTGTAGATGTGCGATGGCTTCTTTGAAGTTGGTGTGTGCAAATAAGATATGGGAGACGTTGTGAGATTGGTGTACAGCCGTGCGGGCTGCCTTCTCGTGACGGCTAGTGCCACTAGTCGCTCCTTCACCTCACCTCGAAAGCGCAATCGCTGTCTCCACCTATTCTTCAGTTCCTTCCCAGAGCCAATCCTTTCCAATTCTTAGGTAACAGCCACCCTTTTTGCATCGAGCTCCTGTGGTCTCGAATTTCGCAGCCGTTCGGAGGGCGGTGCGTCCGTCTGGTTTCACTGAAGTTTTTAAAGCCAACAACGCCTCAGAAGTGCCTTCTCGATATCGCACCAGCTTTGTATCACTGATACGAGTTCCGAGATTCTCATCGCCTCCATAGACAACGACTGCGCACCGTGTGTGCTTCTTGATTTTAGTCATCCATCCGTGCAGTCTGCAAATCCCCTTTCACCACAAGAATGGACACTGCGAAACATCCTTTCATGTCGCCAGGCAGCGTCTTGAGCTTCGACAAAGTCAATATCATGCTCCAACTGTGAAATTGAGTAACATGGTCCAAAGATATCTAGTATACAATATTTCGCAAAGAAGAATTTACTTGCGTCTTAGATCAAGTCAAAGAATGCTGGTGTCGAAAATCGCCGGCACAAATCCTCAGGAAGGTTCCAGGCAACAATAGAATATTGTTTGCTATGAACACCAAACGACAGCTCACAGCGCTCGCCCGCCCTATGCCATGAAGTCGTTTGCGGATTTCACATGGAACGACCTTGATAATGCCCGAGCCACCAGGCTCCTTTCACCTCAAATTAGAGCCTCCCACATCTTGAATAGATGGTCATTGGTCTAATGGCCCTTCTTCGCATTCCGCTGACTGTTCCATCTCGGTACATAATCTCGTTGGGCAATTTAGCTCGCTCCTTGTAGCTCCTTAACTCTGCAAGACCTTACCGTCAACCACACAGACACTGCTCTTCAGCAACAACAAAATGGCTTCAAATGTAACCACTATTTTCAATCCATTGTGAATTAACCAACTGACGAAAGCTAGACTCCTAATCTGAGCTCTCGCCCCGTAAAAGGCATTTCGGAGGCCCCACAACAGCCTTGCTCGTCCTTCAACAAGCGCCCCAGATCTCACGTTGCCTCTTCTAGCCCGGTAGTCATTGACTCAAGCGAAAACGAAACTCCATCTAAGCTTTCTGCCCTGAGCTCTAAGCGCCAAAAAACTAACTGCACGACTGACGCTCCCTCTAACCACTACGAGTCTGATACCTCGGATGACGAACCGCTCATCAACCGCACCGCTGCGAGAGCATCCCTCACAGACGATAATAAAGGCGTAGTCTTGATGTCGCAGGTCTTTAGCCGTCACAATACCGCGTCTTCTCACGAATCTACAGTCCTGGCAAGCGCACGACCCAGCTTAGCTAACGACTGCAATCTACACGACGATTTTCAGAACGTTGGAGCAGTTGAGCGTCCAGCCAACCAAACTCCGGCGACACCAGCTACTAAAGGCTCGGTGTACGGTAAGAAGACCAACCTGACGACAGCATTCAAGTCAGCTAGCAGCGGAGCGAAGTCGTCCTCTCGGCCCAACCCGTTTGCAACCAACTTTCTCGGTCTGAGGAATGTTTCAAGTGCAGACCGAGTGTTTACGAAAATGAGGCTCCAGGAGGTAAAAAAAGAAATTCTCACTGTGAGGAAGGCCCAGTCCACTGGAAACAACGATCGTGTTCCACACCCTGATGGGGGCACGGAAAAGAACTCGAAAGATCCAGATGCGCCATTTGAGGAGCTTCCTGTAGTTCAGAGTCTGGAGGTGCCGGAGGAGGCCGCCATGGCTGATGCAGACCGTCCTGAAGGATTTGAGATCTACAGCGGCACTGACGCTGACAGCACTGATGATGAGAGTGATGGCACTATGGCTGCTGACTCCGAGGATGAGTACAATGCTTCTCCAACGGCCGCCAGGGAGTCTAGAATGGGAAAAGAGGTGATTTAAGTCCTCTACGGCGTGCTCCGACTCTTTAATTGACCAAAGCGTAGAATTTCGCTCTATCAACGCCCCATACTGGCGGTCAGATTGCTCGTACCCTTCGCCATTCAAAAACAACACTGGGTGTGCGTACCCAATATGCGCAACAGCAGTCTCACATTGATCGCATCGCACGCCTCACTCCAGCCACCAAAGTCATTGACTTGACTGAAGACGAGCCCTCCGTCGCATACCCAGATGTCCCCCCCTCCGCCGCCCCGGACCAGGACCTCCCTCTTGCAGAACGCCTCTTTCCCAAGTCGCCGACTCGTCCTCTGTCTGAGCGTCTAGAAACAACAGCGACCCGCGAAGCCGCCTTCCTGCGCGGCTTCCATACGCAGTGGTGGGCCGGCGGCCTCTCCCTGCGCGCCGCAACCCGCAACGTCAACGCAGCCCTCACTTTCCGAATCCACCGCTTCAGCGAAGAAGAAGGCAAACACCGTCTCCTCGCTCTCTCCGCAAAGCACGCGCTAGCCATCCGTCACGGGCTCGTGTACCACCTCGACTGCGACCCAGGTCCAGACGCGCCAGCGCTGACACCAACGCCACCAAGACAGAGCGTGCATGTCTCTTCGGCTCAGAGGTTACTTCAGGAGTGCCGCAAAGCGGAGGTGTCTTCCGGCCGCCCTCCGCACGGCAAGATAAGTGAACAGAGGTTCAGGGTCTTCGAGATGAAATTACACAGCGCGGTCAAGATACAGAAGACGCTATTTCAGGATGGCGTGGAGCTCGTGGAGAGGTGCACCAAGGTGCTGAACGAGTGGATGAATAAGAATTTCTTGTTCAGTGAGAAAGAGATCAGGGCTGCGTTTGCGAGTTTGGCCAAGCAGGGCAAGGTGAAGTTCGAGGGTGATGTCGTCGCTTTGTTGGCTTTGGACTAGGTAGGGTCTTTTTTTGCTAGAAGTCGAAGAATTCAGGTTTTCTAAGACTTTTTTAGACGAACGGTTGATGCTATTCATGTCCATAAACCTCAGTAGCATATACGATGCTAGGAAATAGCAGGATCAAGCAAACAAACCAGCGCACCTAAGAAGCATGAGAACTGTCCACTTCAAAAGCAAAATAGGTTGTAAGCGATGCATTACTAGCCTTCAGCCAATGACGCTTGATCTAACGGTCCGCTCGCCGCGCAGGCCTCGTTTTCATAGAGAAAACAAGGCAAGGGATGGCTGTAGGCAGTGAAATTTCTCCAGCATGTTCCGAAAGGCCTAGACCCCTATTCTTATCTGAAAGGGTTCATTAACCCCTTACAGATCGCCCGCAAAGTTTGCAACAACCAGAAACATGGCGCAGTGACCAAGGCGCTCCAGTCACATGCCCTGTTGCCAGCATTTCTTCTAACCCATCATGAGCTTTGAACCCAAGAGGGCCTTCCTCTGAACTGGTACTCTACTTGTGAGGGGTAATCGGACCTTCGTACAGTATTAAAACATCAGCGCCACCCCATCGCCTATTTTCACGGTTTACCAAGATACATTCTCGGACTTCAACAACTGTTTCTGCCTTATTCGTCATCAAACATCTGAATTGGCCCACCAGACCAAAATTAGGGCTTGGCTCTGTGCCCTGCTCATCAGACTCGTCCTTCTCTGGCCTGCAGGCGACTACAGGAGTTTCGATACGTGCCATGCAAGTTTTGTTTGGCCGGCTTTGGAAGCCGAGAGACAAGATGAAATCCCGCTGGCGCAAGGGCAGCAGTAACTCTTTGTGCAACGTCTCAGCCCCACCTGTACAACTGGTGCAGAAGGACGACCCGGTCTCGAAGCGTCACATTCATGAAACCGCGGATCTGGATGTTGAACGAGTGTTTGTCCAGGGGCTGCCATTTTAAAGTAAACAGAGACGAGTGTTGGATATCACTGCCACACACAGCAGAGGGTGTTCAAGCGCAACAAATCTACCGAAACCCGAAGACGCGTGGATCCTATCTGCTCAATGCGCTGATATGCGAAAAGCCTTGATATGCATGCTAATTCTCTACATACAGAGACCTCGCACACGCTTGGGCCTTGCGCTCTACTTGCTGACTGCAGCGTCGACATGACGCAAGGGCGTAGCTCCTCACAGCAATCTGTAAACCTCCGCAGCTACCTACCCTCGCATTCGCTTATGGCTGATATCCACCGAAGATATCTTGAGCGTACACATTGGACTTTGTTCTTAGCCAGCATCATTCATGAAGTACCTTTTTTGAGTTTCTATAAAAAAGAAACCCTGGTAAAAAGAGGTCTCTATACAATCATGGAAGTAATAAAAGAACTTCACAACACAGTAACGTAGCTAGACCACACTGGCGAGTCCCTCGCAGAAAAACTTCTTTGACCGGTCAAATACAAGACTGCATCGTCTTAGATCTTAAAAATAAACCATTGGAGCCTCACGGTCATCGTTCCGCTTCCGCAGCCTCAGCCAATCTAAGACATGAACACGCCATTTTTTCCAACTGTCGATCATTCGAACGAGCGACGAGTGGTTGAACGCCTGCTCAAAACCGTCCTGCACCATGTTCACGTAGAAATAACGTCATTTGGTAGCGGATGCTCCATCGCGCAACTCAGTTCTTGGCATACCGTCTAAGCTTCCGTAAAGCTGCATGTTACTGGCATTCTTGAGGGTGAAGCGGCAGCAAGATTGTAGCACAGGAGCTGCTAGGCTGTGTACGGGGCTAGCGAAGAGTCCAGGCACCAAGCACGGAAGGCGGAGTTCTGTGAAATAGAGCAACAAGATGCGCACGGAAGTGTCTCCTTCGGCATAGAAGCCGAGTTAGATCTGCCACTGCAACGCTAGCAGGTGAATGAGGAGAGGCAATCCGTGTGACGGAAAGCACTGTAAGCGTTGAAGGAAGTGCTAGATGAACGAGGAAAGGGAGGCGTTCTCGGACTTTGGAAGTTTATACCTGGACATGATATGATGTAAGAAGGATAGTAATTTACTATATACTGCAGTGCTATCTACGTTACTAACCAGCTGGTCTTGTTTGCCTGGTCGAGCTGCAGTACTGATTTGGTCCGTTTTCTGTGTCTTCACAGCTCCGGGCGAGCGGTGTTGTAGCTGCATGACATTGTTGCTGCAGCTCATTTGTATAAACTAACAGAAGGCAATTGCAGATGACGAGGTAGAAGAGAAGTGGAGGGTCTTTCGAGCAATGCAAGTAAGGTTAGTGGGAGATGAAGATGGGGAAGTGGATCTGCAGCGCTGATTCTCCTCGCTGTTAGCGTTCTTAACTTTGGTGAAAGAGGGGTGTTTGTGCAAGTATCAGCATGACGAGTAGTTGGTGGCACTGGGTAGATTAGGGGCGGCGAGTGGGAACGGTAGTGGATCGCCTACCTGAAGGAATGAGATGGCAGAACTGGATGTTCATTTAGTTAAAGAGCTTAATTACAATTCCAATCTCCTTACAACCTTCGCCGTGAGTTTATGAACGCGAGCTCGACACGCAGTGGAAGCGCTAGCCTCGCAAGCAGCATGGCAAACGACTGTTTGCCAGCTTTGTGCGAGTACGTGTCTCTTGCTTTAAGACTAGAACCGTAGTTCGAACTAATCATCTGCTACTGTATGTAAATCAACCTCTCTCTAAGTATATATGCGGACGCGGTCTAGTTCACCCTCCATAGGTACCAGGTTTAGCGTACTTCACAACATCAAGGGATGCTTTGCAACCTACGCCTCACCCCACCTCGGCTCAACACGTGCAAACTAAGACAACCTTGTTGTCGCAGCGAGTGTTATGGCACCCTCCACGTGCATTCTTTGACCCGAAGCCTCAGACAGCTCTGACTACCTTCACCCTGCCAGTCCTCCAGACAATTACGGCTCACAAATTTGAACAAAAATGAACATACATACTACGCCTATAAGATTGCCCGTTTTGTCTAGACTAAAAAGAGACTAGGAGCCGCTGCTAAGCCTCCTGCAGGACCTCCTAACAGAGCGATACATCCAAGTAGTGCACGCATATAACACAGCTCCAGAACACTCGATTAAGCCCTCTCGAAACGCGTTCAATGGGAGCACAGACAGCGAGTCCATAACCAAAGCGCCCTCTGCCAACGAAACAGCTGCCTCCCTTTTATCCAAAGATGGTTTCTGGCCGCTCCCTCACAATAAAGGATACAAATGAGCAAACTAGCGTATCTTAATTGATAGGCGCAGTCTGTGCCATTTGCGTTACGATCGTTCTACAGCTCAACAAACTCATTATAAGCTGCTGCCGTATCTCAGTTCTAAATCGCCAACGCGAACCGCTCTGACGCACCCTAGGCGAGAAGATCTGCGACAGCTGCCACTATTGGCGGCTTCAAGCACGGTTGGGGAAGATTCCTGCACTAGTGTGCAAGATCTGAATGCATAGGGTGCAGGGAGAGTAGAATCTATAGAGGAGGAAGGACAAGGAGGAAGAGATAAGGGGGGAGAAGGACACGCGGGAACATATTGATAGTTTTTCAAGCGGAAAGTAACTCTACCGTGAGGGAGGGGCCGTGGAATGGGTGGATGCCGGCTGAACTGACTGATTCAGTGTCTCGATAGTCGTTGTCTGCGACGTTGCAGCGCATGGGGAGATGCTGACTGAACAAGGATAATACTACATTCCAGCTCACTTACGCCATGCACAGGATGACAGACACCATCAGGGCAGGCTGTTTTCAACGCGATGGGTAATTTTCTTGGTGTACCTAGAGCATTAGCAAAACTTCTCTTTATGTAGTAATTGTAGGTAGGTAAATATATGAAATAATTCGTGCGTCTGGTGATAGGAAATAAAGAAAGAAGGGAAGGCCAAATGCTAGTATATGGAGCGGTTGAGGTGCAAAGACAAGAGCTTGCATATGAGCCCTAAATGCAGATCTACCTAGACATGTGCAAGTGTAGAAGAGCTGTGCAAGATCTAATATTTTGCAGCGGCGTAGGTCACCTCCTATTGACGTTGCACATCGCCGCGCTGTACCTGAGTGTTTGTAGAGAAACCTAACCAAACTGAATATTACGTGCAGGGCGCACTCTTAATTCCTTAAACGATCATGGATGCATTGTCGCTGCGATTTGGTTTAGCTTGTGTAGTTGTTACACATATGCGCACAGGCGTGCGATATCATAGTTAGCAGTGCGCGCCGTTCGAAAAGTGCGTCCCAAAAGCTTTTTACTTCTGCAAGAGTAGTTTCTGTCACCCAAAGCCGCTCTAGAGGTTGAAACTCACTAGAGTGGTGCTTATTAGAAAAAGTTTCTTGCTCTCGTTCTATAAGTGAAATTAGAGCTGGCCGTGAGAGGTATGCTACGCGAGACGACAGCTGCAAGGCCGATGCAGTAGAGGCCTAATCGGTAGCCACACGCAATTGCAAGGAAAAGATGGCATCGATATAAACTACACATTAATAGCGCGCGTCACTCCAATCATGTCAGCCCGTTAGCTACCACCCGTCACCCATCACCATAGCCACAGCCACAGTTTCCATCCCAACCCAGCCTTGCTAACCCCTCTGCCCGCCATCAAAAACACAAAGGCATTAGGAGAATACCTGCCAAGAGCCTTCATTGTTTCGCATTGCACCACCAGAGCGGTTTCTCACCCCTCAAACACCGTCGAGCCGTCCATCTCGCCCCCATCGTCTTCCCATAGCGCGAGCTACAAGGCCGCAGCAGAGAACTCTCTATGCGAACGCCTGCTCGAACTGCTCACACTCCAGCAAGTAATAAGGCGACGAGATAAAGCGAAGGTAGTGAAAGGGCATACACGCGCAGGCCTTAGATATCGCTCTACTAGCGCGCTTTACGTAAGCATAGACATGTCATCACAACTGTGCATGGATCGCGCGCAGGAACACTCCTTATTACTATCAAGCTAGCTGGCGTTAGGCTCTTAGCCTCAGACTCTCAGCCTCAGGCATGTGGCGCGTCCACCTCTGACCTGTGATGGCAATAAGTACTGTTCTGGCCACAGTCTCACTATCAAAGTGAGCATTGTTACCTTTTTGAGGCATGCTTGGCACGGTGGGCAGAGCCGTGGCCTTGACAGCTGGTTTCCCCAGCTCACATGAATCACACACACCCTGCGCTGACGCCATATACACGTTCCAACACGTGTAGCAAGGCGTTCCCGCACCACCGCCGCGTCGCGCTTTGAACAGTCCGTCCAGCGTGGTGCGGGGTAGAGCAGCAATCAAACAAGCGTGGTGAGGAGATTGTGTGGAAAGGGGTGCCTTGCTTACTGTACTGTGCAAGCAGTAGTAATCTCAGCACGTCTAGGCTACAGGACTAGGTTGTATCACCGTCAACGCAAGCAATAGCGTTATGGAACTGCACAACCAGCCTGAACTGTAAAGGCAGTTTGCTGCATGCGATTCGTGGTACGTCGTGTGACGTAGTCATGGCTCAGCTTCGTTGCTGGCGCAGGCGGATAGGAGTTGGAATACGCTGTACCGTTAACAAGTAAGCTAAGTCAAGACATCTTTCTTGGATTTAATGGTGTCGTGTTAATAATATCACCATCTTCAACAATTTAATCGCCGCTACATACACACAAAATCCTATTACAAGCTTAACAATAGTTACTACTTACTAAGATAAGGCCTATAGTGACAATATCGTTAAAAGCAAACAGAGAAGCTCTACTACGCACTAAGTCCGTGACACAGAGCGTAAACTAACATAGTGGTACAACGCTATTGCCAGGACAAATCCTATAAGCGCGCTCTTGTGGTGTGAGGAATTAGTGTTGCTAGGGACTTTGTTCGCTGTATAGGATGCGCGATTACGCCTTAGGATATATAATATTGTAGATGGCATGTAATAACCGTCTGCCTGGGCAAGCGCAATGTTTAGCAGTTCCATCTCTCTCAAGCTGGCGCATAGATCTGAGGGAGGTCTGCATCTAAAAGTCCTCGCAGTTCGACCCCTCACCAAAAGCGACGACATGAACCGTCGGTTTACCAGCTTTTGGCTGCAAACTCATTGCCGTTCCTTGGAGCACACGCAAAATTATGATGATTGTGTACAAGGGCAAAGTACTTATCCGCCGATTTTCTGGGCCTACGAGAGTAGAATGAGTGCAGACGTTAATTTCTAGCAGGACCTCCTCAGAGTATCAAGGCCAGATGTAGGCTGGTACAGCGTAGTTTCGAAATGACAGTGCTGCTGTTTTTTTTTGAAATGAGAATTTTGATGAATCTAGCTCAACGGTTCCCTCACTGACGACTTCACTTCACTGCGTACTGGGATCGTTGTGGGGCTGCTTATAAGATAACCAATCAAGTCTATTGCTTTCTAGAGAGTGACATTGCTGCCTAAGAAGCCCTGCGAGCAGCCTGATTACGTCGCACCAACGCGAAAACGTGACAATCTTCTTGATCATCTAAACAATCTTCCACTTCCGACCCTCTCTCCTCTCACTCTTAACCTCAACAACGAACATCTCCAACATGTTGGAACCCTCCAACTCATCCTCCACTCCCACTAGTGCGTCCTTTTATGAGGCCACTGATGGCGATATTATCATCAAGAACCTGGCGCCTCTGCTCGTTCAATCCGCCTACGCTTGCGGAAGTTCGGTTCTCGTGAAGGAGCGCACCAAGGCTGGGGAGGAGGGCATCACAACCCCAGTGACCATTCGCTGGGACGGTGTGGAGCTTACCAAGAAGCTGACCCTGCCACCTTCTGAAAACACTACAAGCGTCAAGGCCATTATCCAGGACTTGCTCGAGACTTCACAGCCTGCCAGCTTCGGGTTTAAAGGCCAGGATGTGGTTGATGAATCATACAGAAAGGCGCCTAAGCTTGACCCTTCTGCATTCTCAACCAACTTTTGCCCTTACACAGCCGGCATCATCGATACCATAGGTTAGACTCTGCTTCCGCTACCTCACAAGAAGTCGCAAGGCATTCGGGCGGAGCTGTACAAGCTGAATGTGAGACTATTCTCATCAAGCTGTTTGTATGACGGCGCTGACCATCCACAGATCTACGAAGGACCGTCTGGAATGTTCAAGCCCCACCTCGACACTCCACGGTCCGAACTTCACTTTGGATCGCTGGTCGTTTGCTTACCCTGCGCTCATGAGGGTGGCCAGCTGGTCGTCCGCCATCAAGGTCACTCGACTGCCTTCGACTGGTCCCAGGACAGCTCCAACATCCAGTGGGCGGCATTCTACAGCGATTGCGAACATGAGGTGTCCCAGGTCACCTCTGGCTACCGAGTCACCCTGACCTATAACCTTTTCCTCCGCTGAGGTCTTGGTGAGATGGCTGGGGAGAGTCTTTCACTCGATGTCACCCAACTTCCTGCTCATAGCGAAGTCAAGGCTACTCTTACGAACCCGCTCTTCTTCCCAAGTGGTATGTTCTTTATCGTGTGTATAGGACGCGTTGCTAACACAAAGTAGGAGGTTTCCTCGCAAAGTACTGCAGCCATGCCTATGCCTATGCTACAAACGAAGGTATTCGTGCACTGCCAGCTGTCCTGAAGGGGTCAGACATGGTGACTTACGAGGTCTTCCAGTCGCTTGGCATCCGAGTTCAGCTGCGTCCGGCACTGGACTACGGTCATTGGGCAGAGGATTTCGACGACTTTATGGAATACGATCGTATCGGCAAAAGACTGACCGAGCCCATTGGAAGCAACGAGGGTGGTTATGAGGACTGCGATGCTGAGACGATTTTCGAGTACTTTCCGCAAGACAAGCTTCATGTGAAGTGGCTGAACAAACCAGTTACAGACAACGCGAACATGCAGTATACGTTCCTTGCCGTAAGTACCAGCAATGCACATTGATCCGCAATCATTAACATCCCCAGTATGGTAATCAAGCCGAGCTCAACTGGTCATACAGCTATTGTGTGCTGCTCATGCGCATTCCGTCATACTCTGAGCGTGTTCAGGTCAGCAGCCAATATCTCCTTGATCATTTCATTATGTCTAACACGCTTTAGTCCACCAACTAGCACTTTTACACTCGAGATACCTCCATCGCAGCTTGAAGTGGTATTTTCGTCACTAGCGTCAAGTTTTACACCTGCGACGCAATCTCTGATGGGGTTCTAAGTCACGACAGAAAGATTCAGCAACGCCAAATTCTCAATGCAGTTCTCGCGGTGCGTTTGGAAAGCATCTGATTGGTTCTGGTATTTTGCTACGTAGCTGATAAATGAGTACCGAATGTTCGAAAATCTCCACGCTGCTGGCTTGAAGAACCTTTTCTTATGTGCCTGCTGTAATCACGTTATCATGCAGACTTCTTCTGCAATGCAAAGAGTTGGGAACTAGTATATCCGCGTGCGTCGGTCATCTCTGGTGGTGGGTGTTCATAGATCAGGACCCCCAAGCCCCTGCAATGCCGCTCAAACATTCGATCACGTGAGCAGTACGTGCGCTGCCGTCTGGTAGTGATGTTTTGCATTGTGGCTTGCCGAAGTGACGCAGAGAAAAAAAAGTCTTGAGTTGAAAGCAGCAGGAAGGTCACAGCAGAGACGAGGGCGAACATGGTAGCAGGAACGATGGACGAGAGCTGAGGTTATGAACTTGTGCTAGACAGCTAGGCTCAAGGAAGTTGATTTTGCACCTTTGTGGCAGTTAAGAAGATTGAGATAAAAGCGAGGAAATGCGCTGGTTCGAGATAGCTGCATCGCGAATGGGAAGAGAGGCAGTTTGCAAATATGCTTATGCAGAAACCAACGAGCAAGAAAGGAAACGCTGTTGCACTGTGCAATTGCGTGTTGGATACGCAGGAAGTTGGGACTCCTAGGTAGCTCGTAAGTACAAGTACAAGCTGCAAACAACTGCATGCCATAGAAAGGTGCAGCACGCCAAGCGCAACCTGCATCTGGTAATCTGCAAATAGCTTATTTCACACCACCCATCCGAGCTCCTGCGCGACCCCGGGTATTCGGAACAACGCCTCCCCTGCGTGCTGGAAACGGCTGTAGTGGAACCCCAGCAGTGTCCGATCCAACCATTCTGTCGTCATCCTGCTTATGCCGAGAACAATGCAAGCCTGATTGATGGGTGGCCTTGGACAAGGCCACCCAGTTAGGGTCTGGGGTAGTTGCTCGACCCCTGTAGCGTGGGGCACCGTACACCCCGCTTTCCTTCTCCTTTTAGCTTGAGCGCTGTACCATGTCCGTGCGCGTGATGCACGGATTCGCGTGATGCACGCGATCACCAAAATACACCAATCTCCTCAATACCACAACTCAACGCCACAATGTCAATAGAGGCTGCCCTTGCAGAGATAGATGCTCTAAAGCCAGGCGAACAATTCACGTATACAGCAGTTGCAAAAAAACACAGTATTATAAGATCTACATTGTTGCAAAGGCACTAAGCTATTTGCGCAGCTCCTATTAACAAGAATATTAACTAGCAACAGTTAACGCTATAACAGGAGATAGAGCTTATAAAGTACATAGAATTGCTTACTGCCTGTTACTTACTACCTACACAAGAGATAATCTAGAATTTTGCGTTACTAATAGCCTAAAATCTAGTCTCTAAGAGCTAGGTTACGCGCTTTATTAACAAGTACTCCATCTATCTTATCTCGCGTTACTTAACTAGGATAGATCGCCAACGTTACAACGCAGATTCCTACAATAAATACAAGCTCTATTTTAAACTACTGCAGTATAAAATCTCTAAATACTCTATTAAGAGTCGCTACACATACAATATAGATAAGAAGGGCTTTATAATTAGGGTTACAGGTAGAACAAAACACGTCTTTAGTAAGCGTATGTAGATAAAGGGAGAGGTTAAATTATCTATCTAAGATAGTAATTAGGATTAGTAGACGCTTATAGCATGTGTATGTGCTAATAGATTAGTAGTGCTACCAGGCCTTATCTACAAGTCCTCTAAAAACACTATTAAATCAGGCTAGGTAGCCGAAATTAAACTAGGGGTACACTCTGTAATAGTTACATTATCTGCCTTAGGGTGGTTAAATAGGGATATAGGCCTTGCCTGGCTTAAACAGGTGTTTAATTGCTACACCAAGGACAAGGCACAAAGCTAATAGCGGCTATTAATCTTAGATAGCCATAGATCACACGTTACGATAGATTTTATTAACTATTGTAACAACAACAGGATACTCCTAGCTGTGTTACCTCCTTACTTAACTTAGACGCTTTAACCACTTAATGTAGTGCTGTTTAAACCTTTATTAACAGCATACTTAAAAGCACTCACAATGTAGATCTATAAGTCTTAAAACAAGTTATTAATTACAAGAGTAGACTTCTTTTAACTATTCTGGCAGGCGTAGGTAAGTAGCTTTATAGAAAAGCTAATACTTAAGTCCTTTAAGGCAACAGGTATAGAACTACTTAAACCTAACGTTATCCTCTACCGCTTTGTTAAAACACCAGAGACCTTAGATTCAGATAAGAGCTTATCCTCTGTTTATAGTAACAAAGATTAGCTTAAAATAGAGTTGTTGTTGCGGCGTGTTACCAAAGATTAGGGCAGCAGTGACGCCAAAAAGATGGGACAATCAATCCACCACATCTCAGTCAAAGCCTTACTCCTCCAACATGAGGTAGATAGCCTCAAAAAGACGTTAAAGACGCAGAAGAAGCACAAGAAGAAGAACAAAACCTTAGATCTACAACAACAGGAGGAATACTATAGTAGTGCTGTGTTTTAGTCTCCTTTAAAAGTAAGAGAAGCACGCTTCTGTAAAAGGATAAAACAACAAGAGGAGAGAGAGGAGAGGCTTAGAAAAGCGACTAATAAGGAAGTAGCAGCCGCCAAGAAGCTTGTTAAGGAGAAGGAGAAGGAGGAGAAGCGTGTGGCGAGAGAGGTGGCCAAGGAGGTGCGAGAGAAGGAGAAGGCTGAGGCAGCGATCCAAAAAGCCGAACGGCAGGCTGAAAAGCAACGTCAACAATAAGAGCGCAATACTGTAAAAGCTACACAACTGTCCTAAAAGAGGAAAAGAAAAGCTTTACAAGCAACCTAGCTAAAAAAGCGTTAAAAACGTGGTTAAAATAGTGATGTTGGTGATGGTAGTCCTGCGGCGCGGCCCCTATCTCCTCCACCCAAAACCACAACACGTGGCCACAACGTCAGACTACCAGCAAAATTCAAATAGTACATCTTTTTCGCAAGCAATTAATTACTACTACACCTTAGTTTCTTGTGATAATAGCTGTTGTGGGTGGCTTAATAGCCTCACCCTGTTTTGGTGTGATTTGGTGCTGGCGTGCATCACGCGAATCCGTGCATCACGCGCACGGACATGGTACCACTTTATATATCCCACAACTGCTTTGTTTGCTTCTGGTTTCTATACTTTATGGTACAGGGTTTGAATGTCTTATCTAGGCGAAATTTTGTAGCGCTCGTCCCGGACGGCTGTGGAGCCTTCGAGGCACTTTGGTGCAGCTTCTTCGTCTGATTTTGTGGAAACGCTGTTGTGGAACTTTGTAAAGGTGTCGTCGACGCATGCACTAACGGCTGGGATAGTGCTGCATGGACGACGCTGCCGACGTAAGCAGAATCTAAGGTAAGCTTCAGGAGGCTTTGTACGATAGACCTGATGCTCTAGACCTGTTTGTAGAGCGAGAGTCAAAGAGGTTGCGTAGATGATCCCTCATTGCCGACAGGCCCTGGCCCTGGCCAACGACATACGCATAGATGAGCTCTTTCATGTAAGAGTGAACAACACTCCAATGGATGAACAGAGCAACCTTTAACCGGTAGCCGCAGGTAATGCAAGTTGAAATAGCTCTGTGTAGTCTATTCGTTCTTACGCACAGACGAAGAAAGCTGCTGTGACTTTAAGCTCTACTGGACAGCAAGATATGTTATGGTGATGGCTCCTCGGTAGACTTGAACAGCAAGGTGGCCCTGCGTGTGATGTAATGAAGTGCTTCGCCATTACAACACTCTCGGTGAATCGATCCAAGGCAAATTTTACAGCACAAATTTGTCGTGAGACACTGTGCTGCCATGATTAGGATGCTGGTATAAGGCGCGCTAGTGCTAGCGTCGATCAGTCAACGTCCAGCCTGTTTGCCATCCACCTTTCACACGGCCGTCCACTTCTCCACCCGCGACATTGCCACGAGAAACCATCGAAATCAAAGCCTTGAGCTTTTTCCACTGCAACTACTTCCCCGCCCAGCAACCACCACCCTTGCACTGAGGTCGCGCGTCTTTCACTCGCCATCAATCTCTACGCAGCGCGGAAGCCTTGCACCAGCGCTGGAGCCTCCAAACATCGTTTCACTCGAAAACTTCTCTGCTAGACTCATCTAGCCCACGAATAACATTATGCATTGTCTTGCGCTCTAACATCGTTACAATGCATTCGTACTCAACCCAACCCGCAGAGGCTGACTCCTCGCCGCCCTCTCAGCGATCCGACAACTCTCCTGCTTCTCAGCTTTCTTCCAACAGCGACCCTTCTCCACCAAAATCTCCGAGCAGGCACCGAGAGCGTGTGCTTCCCATCAGGTCTGAGCGCGTTACTGTGCCTTCAGCTCAAAACCAACGCCCTGAAGCTTCCAATCCCGCCGTCCAGCGCCTGTCTTACAACTCACAGGCTGCACTCAACCACTACCAGGCCTTGTACAGGAAGACGTCCCGGGCTTCCAAGTTTCTTGTAGAGCTTACCCCCAAAGAGTACACCGAACTCCAAAACACTCTCGAGTGCGACCCTCCTCTCTGCGCCTTTGTTCGGTCCAGTGTTTGCACCAAGTGGACATTGGAGACACTTATTATTCTAATGCCGACGGAAGTACATAAAACTGTCGTCGTTGGTGTTCGCAAGAAGCTCCTCGCGCAGTTAGAAGCAGTCCGAGATGCCGCGTCTAACACGGGCGAGGTTTCTAGACTTGCTCAGCGCGTTGAACTTGTCGAATCGACACGGACAGTCAATCTTTTGGCAGTTCGGTCCACAGACAACGGTCCCGCTCTTGAGCCCTTGCGTTTCATCCCCGACGCCTCCTTTACCTTTAACAGGCGAAAAACACCTCTATTAGTTCTCGAGGTTGGCTACTCTGAGGACAAAGCCTCTATGCATGCAAACGCGATATTGTACCTGCAAACAAGAATTGACAAGGATTGTATCAAGACGGTCATCTTGATATCTCTACCCTATCAGGAGCCTGAGGCTCGCAAAAGGCAGGATTGTCCTTTGCCTACTGAGGGTACTTGCGTAGTGTACCGAGCAGACCGTGCAAGCGGAAAGCTTGTTATCGACATCAAATGCAAGAAATTCATGAACAAGAACCGACGCCCTGGTCGGGGCAGAAATCTTGACTTGCGCCTGTCTGACTTCTGTCTGCCCGAATGCGACATACCCATATCTATCTCTTCGCAAGAACTGGTAGAGCTCTTCGAGAAGGGCGTCACTGCGGAGTTGGAAGACGATGCAGATGACGCGGACGAAAAAGAGTCGATCAAAGCAGCCAAAAGGGCTCTCGAAGATGACCAGGATCCGCCTGTTTCTGACTACCACACCGTCTGCACTGGCGATTCGATTTCATTGCCGACATCGGAAGCCAGCGACACCGAATCGGATGTCTCACCTTCGTCGGAGCCAGCCGAAACCTTCAACCTCAAAGCCTGAAAAACCTAGTCGTGAGTACCTCCAGTCTGTCTTGGTTTTCTCGGGATTTTGACATTTCAGTCCAGTCTCTCAACGCCTGATCAACGACGTGTTCGGATTTTTAGTGTATCAGACCATCATTTCATGCACAGCTGATGGCATACTGATATGAGCGACTACCTCCAGGCTGTTTTTTTATCTTGAAAGCCACGCAATCAACATCTGAGTAGCTTTTATTTTTGCTTATTGGACACCTGTTTTAAAGCGAGGTGTTTGGAGCTGTTTGACTGTTTACGCGGTGTAGACTGGTGTTTCAAAGAGGTACAGCTGCTTTACATTGAAATTAAAAAAACATTTGATGTCCTAAAGATGTCTACGGATCAAAGATGAATTGTGAGAAAGCGTGACATTGTTCTTTTCAGCATGAGAGAACCAAACTGAGAATCAAGCGTTGCAGTTACAACTGATCGGGCTGCACTTGGAGCTATTTCCTACCACCTCACGCCTTGGACATTTCGAACGGGTTATGTAGTTGCACAAGCATTCAGGTAGACTCTTGGTATTGACCCAAGAGTGTACTTGATCAAGTACTTGATCGAACTGCTGCTCCTCATACTCTTTCGAAGAGACAATAATGCCGAGCGAGTTTTGCACATGTGGTTGGAACTTGACTGGTGCGGACTTGCGCTGTTTGAGAAGCACCGCTATGGATTCGTCGGTGTCGTAGTACGTGGTGTTGGTTTTTGGATTGCCGCGTTGCGGACTAGAGACAATTCTTGACCAATTTGTCTCTTGGGAATGTAGATCCTTGACGAGCGAGCGGTCTTTGATCCAAGACGTTGGAGACTTTGGTTGGAAGCGTTTTCCAGCGTGCATGTTGCTTGCGTATGCAGACGGGTTGAAGTATAATTGCAGGTGGTAGTAGGGCAGTTTCAGTCACAAGTAGTGTTCATGGATTTCTAGTTTGTTTTCACTGTTCTTGATCAATGTTCGGGTATAGAGAAGCCCCCAAAAATGAACTAGCCTGGCTTCCAATCACTGTACCGCGCAGACCTTGTCGACCAACATGGTACTTATCGAAATAATTTGACAAGTGAGATACAACAGCTGTGTGTGTTAACAATTTACAGTTTGGGCTGGTTTGAAGTGGGGGACCAGACGATCTAGTGCGTAACTTCTGACGGTTTGATGGCTACGTTAAAGCCCCGGCTTCATGGGGGTACCAAGATCACAGCGGGCACAAACCGTGAGGCGAAGCTTTCGTGGCGATTTTGAATCAAGGTAACTCAATCTTTGTTAACATACCACGTCCATCGTGCTGCATGACCAGTCATCGAATCCAAGACGCGGCATTAAACTCCTTCAGTTGACTTTGCCCTACAGAACCTTGCAACTGAGCCGTCATACTTCCCATCCTGCGCTATCAGCGCTTGGTCAAAGTAATCATCTCAGGAGATGGAAAAGAGAATGTAGCGGAAGATCAGCTCGGTTGGGATAATTTGTCAACAATGTGCGTTTGTCCTCAATGATGACCACCTTTGACTCTGGCGAGTTGCATTCGAACGAGACCGTCGTCCGTTCAAAGCGTGATCACGTTTAGAATAGGCGCTCGATATAACCTTGTGGTGACTTTGTCGCTGAGCTTGACCGTGTTCAGGTCAGTGGAGACGAGACGAACAGGTCACCATGATAGACTTCAGAAATTATTCACAGCCGCTCAGCGCTCAAAACTAAGATCTTGTACCTCTTCAATATCAGTTTGCAAAGTGGCGTCTATACTTAAAGCGCGCAGGTGTAAAGGTAAGCATCAATACTTCCTCAGTCGGATATGGTCCGTAATCTCGCCCTCAGCTGCGCGGGTGTCAGCGTGTGTGACCACTTGGGTCCAAAAAATGCAGTGTCTTCTGCAGTATAGCTCATGCCCATCTAGTACAAGAATATAGAAGGTATCTTCGAATAGCGAGGTTGACGGACGATTGAATTTGACTGACGTCTTGGGGCACATGAGTGCGCGCTAACAATGCCCGCAAGCGCTTGCCACATCATTTTCATGGCAGGCACCTGAAGTTTTCTTTCGCTCTATTTCATTCCTTAACCACGTCAAGCGACGTGTATCTGAGCATCTCCGGCTGTGGTTGCACACACAACGGTTTGATCAACAGCTTAATAGGCAATTGCAGCTTTGAACAACTCCAAGAACGTTGGGCTACGCCTTACTAAGTTTATGCACAGGCAATTTAACGGTTAAAGAGTTATTGCAATTAATACTTCTTGGTTCTTGAGGTTGGTCCAGGAATGAGACCTGAGGCGAGTCCAAAATGGGATACTACGTGCTTGGCGGATGGTAGATACAAGTACGCACTTAATCATATTGTGTCTACTAATACACACATTGGTAGACGGTCCCACAGGTACAGGCCGAGTAGTTATTAGGCACGTTAAACATGGGGGATACATTGGTGCATGACTATAAAGGTCCTTTTGGGAGAACAAGCAAAACAAGGAAGGCTCCGTGTTTCATTGCGCAGGGCTATGATTCCTTCATGAGGGCTAAGCGCAGCCATTATCATCAACAGGCTGTTGTTGAAAGGCTGCTCTGCTGTGCATTCGCGGTCGCGAGCTGCATCACCCCACATCGCGAGTTTGCAATGTCGATGCTAGGATCAGTCAAACACGAGAAAAGCAATGCGGCTCTGAAAGTTCCCTAAATAGGCAACCCTGATGAAGTAGCTAAATAAGACATATTGTGTTGGGCACGAGGAGCGCACAAGGAAGTTTGGTACTCGGCGTAAGGGACCTCACCTCCTCCAGCCATCTGAACAATCAAGATCATGCCGTGCCACGCGAGGCGGCTGACCACCAACGCCGCCGAAGAAATCAGAGGAATTGTTTTTCTTGTTGATCAACAATGTCTCACTAGGGCCACGGTCTGTCGAGCACAAAGTAGAAACAAATCAATCCACTACATATCTGATTGATTTGATTTAATTTGATTTATAAGTTTAACGTCCTGTGTGAGTCTAAGACTATATAAGACGAGAGCAGTAAAGCTGCTCTAGTAATTTAAGGAGCGTGATTGTAAAAAGGTAGTAAATATAGGTTCAGAGTCCTGTAGTAAGAGCCTATGCTCTAGGGGGTTAACAGCATTTTTTAGGTGTCTGTTGTTTATTGTAGGTACCACTTACAGGTGCCTATTCTAGTGTCTAAAATAAAAGCTAGAGTAGCTAGAAATCCCTAGGTTATGTGTAGTAGTAGTTATATTAAGAGTTATTGTCCTTATAGGCTGTCCTGTATTATTTTTCTTACTTATTTGTATTCTTTATAGCTAAGTAGGAGGTGTTAAGTTATTTATGTGTAGCTGCAGATACATCTATTACTATCTACCTTTTACATATTATAGAGGTATACTTTGTTATATCTATATCCTAGTTTTAGTTAGTAGTAGGCACTTGCCACCTCTTATTTAGTATTTTTAGGTAGTTTTATCCTATTTATTAGTTCTAGCTAGTATTTTACTATATAGGTGTCTGTTTTCCTTAGGATTACTTTAGCTTTATAGGTAACTAGTTTGTAAACCTATTTGTCTGTTATAATAGCTTTTACTTAGATTCTAGTTATAGTAATGCTTATAGTATTAGAGGTAGGCCTCTTTTTCATTACTTCTTTTGCTAGAAGGTCTGCTTTCTTGTTCCCTGTAATGTCTTAGTAGCTAGGGGTCTATTTAAGGCTTATTATGGCTCCTTTATCTTTAATAGTTTTAGCTGCCTTTATATAGCGTATTTACTAAGCCTGTCTAGGCTTATTATAGCTCCTTTATCTTTAATAGTTTTAGCTGCCTTTATATAGCGTATTTGCTAAGCCTGTCTAGGCTTATTTAAAGGAGTTTTTAGTTATAGGATAGCTGCCTAGTTATCTATAAAGACTTAGACGTCCTGTCCTATAGTAGCTATAATAGCTACAATTTTAAAGCCTCTTATTATTTCTTCTAGTTCTCTGTTGTATACAATTTAGCCTTTACTAATATTATAGTTTATATTGTAGATTTCCTTAGGCTCTTAGTTGTAGTCTAGGACTGTAATTCCTACTCCTATCCCTAGGCCTCCCTCTACAGAGGAAGCGTCTGTGTAGATAGCTAGTAAATTACTTCCTACTTTCTATAGCATCTATGTTTTGTATGCTTTTACTTCTTCTTCTTTTAGTAGTTTTAAGATTTCTGTTTAGTATGCAATAGCCTTGTTCTAGGGGCAGAAGTAGAAGTTTTTTAGTTTCTCTTCTCTTATACTAGGCATAGCTTTTTCTATAGACTATGTAATTTACATAAGCTGTATAAGAGGTCCTATTCTTAGCCTAGTATAGTTAACCTCTCCTTACTCTATGCTAGAGTTTAGGTCTGTGTTTTGTAGGGTGTATTTTAGCTGTGTTGTAGCAGTGTAGATAGGGTAGTTCTTTAGGAGCTTCCTAGCTCTAAAGGCGTACTTTCTTATTACAGTGTTTAGCCTTATTATAGGAGGGGCTAGTGCTGCCTCTACCTCTTAGGGAATTATAGGTAAGGTTTAGAAGGTGCCTAAGATTTTCCTAAGTGCTAGGTTCTGTAGTCCTTGTAGTTGTTTTGCTATCCTAGCTTGTTACTTCTAGAAGACCTAGTATCTATAGTCTGCTATGCTAGTAACACAGGCTAGGTATATTTGTTAGATAGTAGTAGGTGTAAGGCCTTTACTGCTGTTTGCTAGTCTACATATTCTATAGAAGGTGTTTCTTACTTAGCTAATCCTTGTAGCAGCATGCGTCTTAAAGGAGAGCCTGTTGTTAAAGTAGATTCCTAGCTATTTAACAGTCTTTTTTAGTGTTATAGTAGAACTGTCTAGCAGGGTAAAAGTGTAGTTTTCTGCTTTTTAGCTTAAAGTAAAGTAGATAAGTTTAGTTTTTAGCGTATTAAACTGTATTACACAGCTAGATCCTTTTACAAATAGGCTGGCTATATCTCTTTCTAGTAGGTAGATGTTTTTCTTTAGGCTAGTAGACAATACTGTAATAGCTAGGTTGTCTAGGTAGGATAGTAAGTAGTTTATAATTAACTAGAATAGAGGTCTAATATATATTAGGAATAGAATAAGTAAGACAGGGCTTCTTTATAGGATTCTAGCGTTTATATTACTAAATTCTTCTATTTCTCTATTAAAGGATAGTTATAGTTAGCGTCTAGAGAGGAAGGATTAGATCTAGGCTATTAGGCTGTAAGGTAGCTTTAGTTGTTGTAGGATAGTAAGTAGTTAGCCTAGTAAGACGTGGTTAAAGGCTCCTTTAATTTCTAGGAACACTATAGTTGTTTTATACTTTAGTTTCCTTTATTCTTACACTTAGTTTAGCAGCAGTATAGAGGCGTCTATAGCTAATTTTTGTACTTTTCTACCTAGTTATAAAGGGTGTAGTAGGGTAGTTGTTTCTGCTAGTATGCTAAGCTGTTTAGCAACTAGTCTTTCTGCAACTTTGCCTAGGCAGCTAAGGAGAGCAATTACCCTGTAGGCTTTAGGGGCTGCATAGTCTAGTTTGTTTAGCTTTTTAAGGATAACTCCTGTTGCTCTTTTTTAGATTTAAGGGTAGTATCTATAGTTAAATAGTGTAGAAAACATATAGAAGAATATGTCTATTTCTGCTTTATATGCTGTAGTAATAATTTCCTAGTTTATTGCATCTGGTCCTAGGGAGCTACTTTAGATTTGTGAGGAGCAGGCGTGTTCTAGCTCTTCTTTAGTAAGGGGTGGCTATTCCTAGCTACCTTCTTAGTAGGTCCTCCACTCTATAGGCTAAGAGGAAGGTAGACTAGAGAAGAGGGTGTCTCTTAGTGCTGAGCACTTGCCTTAAAAGGAGTTCTCTATTCCCCTAGGGCCTTGTATAGCAGGTATGCTTTAGTTACCTACAGTCCTAGTATAGGACAATGCCTTAAAGATTAATTTTATATCCTCTTTTTCTATGAATTAATTCTAGTAGTTGCGTTTTACTACTTTTACTGTTTATAGGTAGTTATTTCTAGTAATTAGGTAGTCCTTTTTCCATATGTATGTAGTTGTAGGGCTAGTAGCTAGTTCTCTCTATAGAAGGCGTTGTTTGTTAAGCATGTTTGTCCTTAGTAGTTTTAGGTCTCGGTTCTACTAAGGCTTGCTTCTTGCACTAGTAGAGCTTTATAGGATTGCAGTCTTAGCTGCGTTTGTTATTGCTGTAGTAAGCTCCTTCCCTAATGCTTTAAGCTGCTTTTCTAGCTCTCTGCCCTCTCCTTAGATAAGGAGTAGAGAGGTGCTAGTAGAGTGTCTAGGGCTTATAGTATTTAGGGCAGGGCTTTTTCCTAATTCCTTTGCTAGCTCCTTCTAAAATAGGACCTAATCTGCCTTCTTAGTGTTAAACTAGGGAGTAGGGTTGTTTAGGAGCTGTGTTCTAGACGTAGTAATTGTAAACAGGATGCCTAGGTAGTCTAAGCCTATACCTGCTAGGGTTTACTAGTCTTCTATCTAGTTTATAAGCCTATGTGTAGCAAAGGTAAGGTCTAGAACACTTTCTCTACTTATGTTTAGCCTATAGAAGGTACCTGTACTAGGGTTATTTAGTAGCTCTAGGTTTTACTCTTCTATCTAGGCAATAAAACTACTAGCTTTTAGTGTTATAGTAGTTATAGTAGGGTCCTACTAAGGGTAGTAGGTGTTAAAGTCCCCTAGTAGGATTAAGTTAGGCAGAGTTTAGCTATTTAGAAGCTTTCTTTCTACTGTTATTGTTTCTTATACGTTTGTTTAGTTATATATATTATAGATTATAAGGTTTAACCTAGCCTACTAGACTATAATAGCTAGAAAGTCTAGGTTAGGGTTTAAATCAGCTGTTAGGGTAATTTGTACTAGTGTTAAACGTAGGACATAGGCTAGAACGCGTAGCCTTATGCTATAGTCCTATAGTAGAGGTAGGATTTGTGTAAAGGAGGGGTGGTTTATAGAGCATGTGTCTAAGTAGTCTAAAGGTTATTATTAAGTAGGGGTAAGCTATAGTTCTTGTACTAGGATAAGGTCTATAGTAAGTTCTACTGTAAGTTATAAGGGGCTCTCTATAGCTTATACACTCTTATTTAGATTTACTTATAGGATCCTTAGGTTGTCTAGTATTCTAGATATGTTTGTGTGTTTATTATAGCCTTATAGGCTACATATTAAATATTATCTACTATATATGCTTCTTTATAGTTTATACACTTAGGTATAGTATATACACAAGCTTTACTAGTAGTACTACACATGTTACACTTATTTAGTGTTGTCAGATTGGATGGTAATAGTAATGAGTTAATAATAATGTATTAATGATCTGTTGTTGTTCTATGTAAGGGTGATTTTCGTCTTATCTAGGTTCTAGTAGGGGCCCCTGCACAGTTTCTTAGCAGGTATATTGCCTAACCTATTTCTCTAATACCTTTTATTTAACACACCCCCTTAGCTTAGAATCCTATTGCAAGCTGCGCAAACTAGCTAATTAACTCTTTAACGTAAGGTCCTCTAGTTGCTCTTACATCTTCTTAAGCAGGATATCCCTTAATGTACCCTTCTAGCCCTTAACAAGTCCTAACTAATTAAGAAAGCTGGCCTATTTGCTAATTAGCAACGACTTTGTAAATCTATCTACAATTATGTTATTAGATAGAATGTATTCTACTTTAATTATTTTACAGTTAACTTCTTATTGTAACTAGTAGTTGTGTATATTAATATGCTAAAGTTTAGTTTATATCTTAGTAATATCTATAGTAACTAGATGTATTGTCTGTATATTGTTACATTTAATTGTTATTATTAGATTGCTTAGGGTTACCTAAAGCTCTTTTAATAGTTAAGAGGTGAATATTACTTCCTTAGCTACTTAAGACAGTGCTAGGAGCTTAGCCTTAGTGGTTGACGTTGTAACAGTATCTTGTTTATTCGCTCTCTAGGTAATAAGTCCTCTAAATAGCTTAATAGCGTATCCTTAGGAACTCTTCTAGTCTATAGTGTTGTCAGCAAATAATGCGTTGCTTGCAACTTTAAGTTCTTTACCCTATCTAAAGTTAAGTAACAGATTCCTTATCTTCTGTAGGTACAGGAGCACTTAGTTAGCAGCGTCTTAGTATTTATTACTTAGGTTAACTAGAAAGCGTGCAAGTTGCGACGTAGCAAACGCTATATTAGGTTAAGTAGTTACTGCTACAAACAACAGGGATCTAATCTTTTGCTGATATTAATTAATCTCTAGTAGTTTAGCTAGACTGTTCCTAGGCTTAAGTTTAATTCTAGATATTAGCGTATTATGCCTCACGTCCTGTATAGTTGCTAATTAACTAATCTTATTAACGTATGCGGCTTGTAACAATTAAATTGTCTATTACTATCTATTACGTTAGACTTCTACACTAAGGAACTATTAAAGGTTGTCTCCTCTAGTGCACAGGTATTGCTCCTGTATCTGTTTAATAGCATTATCTGCCTCTTATTTGTGCTTTAGGTAGTACGCAATTATAATGTTGTCTATATAGAAGAAGATAATTATTCTATTCTTAAATATATAGCATAGCTCTTATAGTACTTGTTTAAATCTAATTCTAGCTAATATTACTGTAAATTCCTTCTACTATAGTAGAGGGGAGATATAGAGTCTGTATAAGGCTTTCTATACCTTTAGTAAGGTGCCTATCTTCTAGTATCCTCTTAGTATCCTTATGTATATTTTGCAGTTAATAGCTATATAGACAAACGCATTTATAACGTCCTATTATTTTAGTTTAAGATTATATTTTATAGCAATTACTATTAGTATTCTAAGTAATTAGCCTGTAAGTGTTACTATATACGTGTCTTATAACGTGATATTATGTTATTAGTCTCCTCTAACTACAAGCCTTACTTTACACTTATTAAGGTAGTAGTGTTTGTTAAACTTGTATGTATAGACCTATATACAGTTAAGTATTTATTATCTAGACTTCTAAACTAGAGCTGCTAGAACTTTAGTCTATAACTCTATTTATTTATAGCTTTACAGGCGTTTGTTTTCTGCTTATTTAAATATCTTATAGAGAGGGTGCTCCTCTAGCTTTAAGTATGCTGTAGGTAATAGCAGAAGTTTGTTCTAATACAGCTTAATTCCCTTTGCTATAATCCTTTTTAATTAAGCTTTATTAAAAGGTTTTCCTTTATATTAACTAAGGTGTTCTGCCTTAGTGCCTGCTATAAATGCAGCTGCCTACAGCGTTGTTACAGACGTTCCTTAGTCTTGTTTAAGTTAGTCTGTTGTCTTATTATAGCTTATCTATTTAGTTAGGAATGCTGCCAGCAGAGGAGTTAGTAGAGGCGTTAGGTATGCCTCTATAATCTTCCTGCCTTAGTAATATTAGGGTTGTTTAGCACGCAGAGTATTCTCCTGCATTGTCTTATCCTTATAGAACGTTTTAGTTTTAGATATATAGCTCTATATAGCTAGGAGTTTAACTGTACTAATCTAAGTCGCAATATCCTCTAACGTGTTGTGCATAAGGTTATCTATAATATCCTCTGTTTTGCTGTTAAATATTGTTTCTTTATTAAACACTACAATACAGGTGCTAATTACTTTAGCTATTAATAGGACCTAGATTTGGTATATGTTGGTAGACTTGTATCCTACTAAGTATCTAATCTATACCTTTAGGTCTAGTCTTTATAGCCTTAATTTTCTTTAATAAGTATTATTAGTTATAGCAAATGCTTTGCATCTGTATGCTCTTAAGTAAGCCTAGTTTAGTTTTTAAGGTCTAGTAACTATGCTATTTATAGTGGCTACGCGCGTAAAGAATATTTTGTACAGTAATCTCTACTTATTTTAATAATTTAGCGTCTAATTGTATAGGTATACTGCTGTTCTAGTAATTTCTAGCTAGAGTTCCTATAGTAGATTTGCGTCTAGTTAAATTACGCATACCTTCTCTTTTATTACACCCCCTAAGTGTTTAGCTCCTTTATTTTAAGCTTGTGTGTCTAGAGCAGAAGGCTTAAGTCTTATTAAGAGGGACGTGCACTATCTCTTAACCTCTTGTTTAACTATAACAATTTTGTTATCTGTCTTAATTACCTTAACTATAATGTTAAACTGTTTCTTTAAGAACTAGATAAAGATCCTAAGTAGACAGATAATAGATCTTGCAGGCCTGTTGTCCTTAAAGTAGAAGTCCTACACGTACCAAGAGTGTTAGCAGGTAATAAGTATTTAACTCTTTTCCTTATTAAAGCTTCCTACTTTATATTTATAGAAGTCTATAGCTATTTATTAGCCTAGGCCTTTGTTTTTTAATTATAGGGTTCTTTATATTTAATGCTTTAATTTTAATTATCTATATGCGTTACATTGTACTGTTGTAATACCTTTAATCTTTACCCCCTTAGATTAATGTATAAGGTACTTAATTACAGATAGTTCTAAATGTCTAAGCCTCTTATGCTATATTATAGCTGTTACTTTCTATAGTAATCTTCTATTGCGATTTATACGCATATAGAGTGCTACTGTAGCTATATTTAGTTATTTAATAACCTACTGTCTAAAGCTTTCTGTTAGGATAGCTATAATGTTGCTGTTTCCTTAACGTAGCATTGTTAGATCTTCTTAGTTATCCTACTATATTCCTTGTCTTTAGAGTAACCTAAATAATACTAGGTTGCAGAGGAAATCTAGGCACTACGCAACATTGTCTAAGCGTAGTACTTGTTTACCTTAAGATCCCTCTGCTAATATATTAACAGTACTATATCCTTATGTCTAGACCTTAGAGTTCCTAGTCTAGATATAATCTCCTATTGCTAGCTAGCGTATGTCTCTAAGTCTTAAGAGGTTATTGCAGATATGCATAGTTAAGCTAGAATCTAGGAGAAATGCCTCCTCTAATAGATATCCTTAATTGCTTGCGCTATATGCTGCTTTTATACTACCTTTATTAACCTAAGCAATTTTTTAGCTATCTAGTTACTTAATAATCTTGTCTAGTGTTTAAGACGTCTTAATTTGTAGAGTGATTAATTAAGACGCTGTTGTTATTTGCAGTTACTTAGTCCCTTAAGATATTGCCTATATTCTCTTTTATAAGTTACTGTTATATTTAAACTTATACTATACTAGTTTTACAACACCTCTATTTAGCTTACACTACCTAGGTGCCTTAGCTGTATTTACGTAGTAGTAGTTAGATATATTATAACGCTGTTTACAGGCAGGATATATATCTTTAGCTCTTACCGTATTCCTCTCTAGGAACTGCTTAGTTCTAGCACTTTAGCTATCTATCTTTCTTTTGCTTTACCTAGGGTTTCCCCAGCCTTAATAATTGTTGTTAGATAGCGCTCTTAGTTCTCTACTAAAGGCGTTCCTTTATAGGTTTAAGTTAGATTTACCACTTACTGCGTATAATGCCTCTTCTACTGTAAAGGCGCTCTTAGGCTTCCCTCTTAGTAGATGTTAAAGGCTTATATAATTATAGAAGAGTTTTATTATTTTTTCCTATTTATAGCTTTCTTATTGTATTCTAGCCCTTAGAACGCTGCAGTCTAGGTTAATGCTATCTTAGATACAGAGCCTAGAAAATTATTAATAACAGCTTGTGTTTGCATAACCTTAGCTACCTTAAGGGTTTTAGCTTAAGTTACTGCCTAATTATATTTACTTAGCTATGTCTCCTAATTTGTAGTTATTTGTATTAGTCTAAGTGCAGCGTAGTATCTTTCTTATACTTACGCCTGTTCTTTGTCTACATCTACTCTAACAGTGTCTTAGAGGGTAGTTATCTATTTGCGCAGCATTCTGTTTTCTGCGCAGCAGCTTAGCTGCAGATATAGTGTTACTGTTGTAAGAATATACTTAACTATTCTTAATATTTTACTTTTCTTATCCTAATAGTATTTCTTGTGTATCTTGTATAACTTAAGGTAAAGCTTATAGTCTTTGCAATCTTCTTTATATACCTCTTGTCCCTTTTCTAAGAGGTCTAATACCTATATTAGGATTGTAGGTGTTTAGAGCGTAGTTGTTAACGTGTCTATTACTTTGTGTGTTGTTCTACGCGTTCTACTTTAACCTGCTTAGATAGTCTATAATAACGTAGTTAAGGTGTTACTTATGCTTATTACTAGTTTACATTACGTAATTTCTAGAGGTAGTAGCGCCTCTAGTTGTATGCGTTAGAGTTGCACCCCTTTAGAGTCTACTAGCAGCTATATATCTTACAACTAGCACTTAGTCTTAAGTTAGCAGTACTAGGAGACCTAGTTGCTTAAGTTAGTAAGAATAACCGTCGCGTCCCTCTAGCTTTAGCTAGTTGCTATTTTACTTGTTATTAGCGCTTATTGTAGCAGCAATAAGACTCTTAATTGTTAGATTAGATAGTAATAGTAATAAGTTAATAATAATGTATTAATAATCTGTTATTGTTCTATGTAAGGGTGATTTTTGTCTTATCTAGGTTCTGGTGGGGGCCCCTGCACGGTTTCTTAGCAGGTATATCGCCTAACCCATTTCTCTAATACCTTTTATTTAACAAGTGTTATAGGGTGTTTGTCTGCGCATATCTTACATATAGTGCTATTAAGGCACCTGTTCTTTATATGTCTAAATTACTGACATTTTTAGCATTATATAGTAGAAGGTGTAGTAACAAACCTCTCTACTCTTATACTAGCTCCTAGTAGGTATAGTCTATTCTGTATAGCTTGTTATACTTCTTTTTCTATTACAAACGCTATATAGACAGATCCTAGTTATTGCTTTTATCTCCTTTTATAGCTTGTTAGCTAGAATAGGTTTCCTACTATTATTAGGCCTTTATTAAAGGTAGTTATTTCTAACTTAAGCACCTCTAGGTCCTAGTTTATTTCTAGAGACGTAGAGATGTTATGTAGGATTACTTTATACTATAGTTCTATTAGGAAGGCTTCTTTATAGGTAGTAACTAATTGCTAGATTACTTAGTTTTTAAGTAGGTATTTTACTGTAAAGGAGGGCGTTATAGTAAGAACAATATTGTTCCTTCTACTTAGGCTAGCAGAAGCAATTATAGAGAGGCTTACTCCTTTATCTATAAAGGCCTTATTAAGAGTATTATACATCTTTAGGGGGGTAAAAGAGGGTAGTTCTTACTCTAGTATAAGAACTAGTTAGCGTGTACTTAGAGAGTTCTTTATAATAGTAGGTTGCTTCTTCTTTATAACTGTTTGCTAGTCTATGTTCTTAGGAAGGTTAGCTAAAGCTGCAGATGCGTATAAAGTAGGCTAAGTAGAAGGTTAAATAGTAGAAGTCTTAGTAGCTAAGGTAGGTTTCTAAAGGAGTTTTGCTCTTATTTTAATTAATTTAGACACTATTTTAAGGTTAGGTACTTAAGAAGCTAGGATAGAGAGGCCTTATTTGTTTATCCTGTTGTTTTCTGTATAGTCTTAAAAGATTTCTAGAAGGTCTAAGAGGTTTAATTGTTCCTTGTTTAAGGTAGCTAGGGAAGAAGCCTAGATAACTATTGTCCTAGTAATAGATAAAGCTTCTTTTACTATTTTAGTAATAGAAGCTTAGTTTATAGGTCTAGTAGCTATATTAAATTAGAAAGGGGGAAGCCTAGGTGCTGTTAGAGTAGCAGGTCTACTAGCTAGTTGTTTAGAGGGAGCAGAGGGTAGAGGTAACGTTATAGTTCTGTTAAATATACTAGGTTAGTGTATTCCTAGAGTAGATTTCAGGTGTAGTGTTAATATTAAGGGTATAGACAGAGGTCTAGGGATTAGTGTAGGCTAGTACATCTCTTCTAGAGGGGTTAGGGAGCTAGGAGGGCTTATTTCTATTGTCCCTGTGTTTGGAGAGTAATCTCTATTAGGTAGTAGTTCTAGTTCTATAGTCCTAGGTCCTGGTCCTAGGTAGAGGTTTCCTTCTCTTTTTTTTAATTAAAATAACTAAACAATAACTAGAAGAGAGCTTGTTTTTGCACAGAAAGAGGTACCTAGTCTCTATCCGCTTTTTAGAGCTAAAAAACAAGGAAAAGGCAGTCTTAGCTTTACTATTCTTGCCTTTGTTCTATTCTTACTAGCCTAACTAGTAGACCTCTAGGAGTAGAAAGAAGGGGTTCAAAGCAGAAAGCTAAGGAAAGGCTTATTGCTATCTAGTAGGGATAGGATGTTTTATTAGTTATTATGTTTATTAAGGTAAGATCTTAGAAGATAAGATAAAATAAGATTGTTATTATAGGGGAGGTCTGTGCTCTGTAAATCCAATTTTTTTTGCAATAGATTAGGTTAGATAACTAGGCAGCGTGCAGCAACCAGACGCCTAGAGGCTCTGGGAAGCTTAGGATAGAATATCCTCGCTGGGTTAAGATAGATTCTGATGTTTTTTCGGTGTGCAGGGCCCTATGTCGAAATTTTGCTTTGTTGTGTGTAATCCACTACATATCTTTGTTAGGTAGGCATGATTTAAGGTCTTAAAACACAAACTGAACACAATGAGGTAATGGCATTCCATTTTCAGACATGAAGCTTCAATATAGCTATTACACAGCTCGAAACCCCCTTGCAAGGCTCTAACCTTGCAATCAACTTAATTGGAAACCTAACAGCCAGCCGCTCCACTGATCCGGAGGCGGCCAATGCGGTCTTCAAGGAACAGATCCTTAAAGTCCCGCTCAGCAGAAATACAAATTAGTAGTCTTTTCGCAAAAATATCGTTCCACAGCGCCTTCCAGCGCAGGAGTCTAGCAGCTCTGAAACCTGCGCACTGCCAGAGAAACCAACGACTATGAAAGCCCTCACGCCCTTTACCCGCAACTTAACAGCTTGCAATAATTCCCAAGCGCCGACTTCCTTGTCAACATCAACAGCTTGACACACAGAGCATCTACAGATGCGAGGCGAATCCCTTTGCACTACACCATCCCTATATCAGCTTAAGAACTACCTTAGACCTGGCTTTTCACTTACAGGCCGCAGATATTGATGGTCACTTACAACATCGCCATGGCTGTGTAGTTGCGTTTCAATGGAACGGCGTGTAAAGGTTCATACTGCTCTGTAATAGTCTTGAGAGTGATGCAGCGCGTGGGCGCGTCAGGTTAAGCAGGGAAGGTCGAGGGGTGTTTGTAGGTTGTCCAGTTGGAGGAGGTTGGTCTACTGAAGGCGATGATAACGGCGCGGCAGGTCTTGCTTGGGGGTTTGGTGGTGGCGGCGTGGTGGCTGCTGGAGGGTTGATAAACGGTTAGCAGAGAGGGTGGCGCTGAAAGTATCAGTGGGAGTTTGATGGAGGTTAAAAGAAGCTTACTGTTGCGTCTCAGCGGGTATCCTGTACAATTCATGGCAAGCGTCGTTGAATAGATTGGATTGCTGATGGTGGTGGCAACCGGTGAGTTTTTGGAGCAAATTGCGGGATGAAATCAAGAATTTGGGCATTGACTGATGTAAGACGTCGTACTGATGGCCCTAAGCAAGAGCGCTGAAACCTGCCTATTGTTGTGGAATCATTTCTACACGCCCTGCGCATGGTCTCAGGTACTTGCAGCGTAGGATTGCAGGTGTGTTTCCGGACCCAGTGTAAGCGCATGGACGATGAGAGAGGATTCTGAGCTGTGTTACGTAGTTAATGTTCAAGAAAGATTGCAACAGAGACTACACCTTCTGGAAAGGTAGAACTCCAGTTTAACTGGAAGCTCGAAGTTCTGCGTACAGGGTGTTGTGAGTCTCAGTTAAACGCTCCTAATTGGCTTGTTTGTTTGGCCCCATGTAGCTAGACTCTTCTCTCATAACAGCAGCTTTGCGAGATTGAATGAGAATTACTGAAAGCTAACAGTGGAGCACGCGAAGAAGTATGATCCACCATGCACTGTCTGGATGCATTATGATGCTGTCTATGTAATCCAGGATTATACGTTCTGTCTAGGTATTAAACATTCTGCCTATGGGTAGATGGGTTGATGCATGGTAGGATGGACATCCTCCCGTGACAACGGGTCAGGGGTGAGTGTAAATTCAATTTCCGCTCCTAGGAGCAACGCATCATTGCTGCGTCTGTTTCAGCTCACGCCTGTAGGGACAGACGGCTTATAAGGACTTTGAGAAGCGGCTGTGGTGTAGTCAGATCTTGGTATGGCTGCTGACATTGGAAGATGTGCTTCTCTCCGCCCTTAAGACACGTTCTTGCAGTCCGAAGGAGGTAATTTGGAGACACTGCGCTGGGTGAGAAAGTATGACAATCATTGCACTGCTTCTCTAACTGGGGGCGAAAACGCGACCCAATTCTGTGTGTGATGCGGATCTAAGCTTTTAGTTTCCAGTGGTACGGATACGACAAAGAAACACTCACCGAATTTTCTTTTGATTCAGAAACAACGACTCTTGACCCCCTAGTAACTTGGGCTCTGACGTCGTACCAGGACCTGTATCTATGTCTTTTTATTTGATGCACGGCTAATGAGCGCAATATAAACGTAACGCCTACATCTCAGATCAACAACCACGATTGGTCCCGTCAGGATCGGTGGCATAACGGAATGCTGCGCGATATTGCTGGTGTTCTGCTTTGGCGGTTCAACATGTCAAAACGTCATCTCGTCTTTAGCCTACAGAGCCTCACGCGCTAGACCATAAACGCTGGTTACGTTCCGCAGCCTATCTGAGATTTTCTGTTGCTCATGTTTTGGAGAGAATGCTACTTTCTAGTGGCGGAGTCTCACGAACAACTGAAAGGTCTGCTTACTCAACTGTCGGGCAGGGAAATGTAGGGGCTGTGCCGTGCCGTGCCGTGCCATACCGCAAGTGTACGGGAAGGGCCGCCGCTACGACGTGTTCTACCGGTAGCCACCAACTCAAATGTCAGAGTTGATACACTAATACATGTGATCGAATGGTCAGCGTTTATTTCCACGCCAGCTACAGACTGCATTTGGAGCCGTTGCATATCCACTAGAAAACTGGAGTGTTGTGCCTCTGGTTACATAAGCAGACGTGGATGACATAAGCGAGTAGATCTTGAGTTGATCGGCGCATTGTTGTCAGAGCCAGCGGCCGAACATAGCGCTTAGCACACCCAAACAACGCCTTTAGCAATCTAGATTACACGCTTTGTGCTACAGTTTTAATACAGAGCTAGTGGCGTAGATGATTGCAAAGTCGAGTGCCTTCAGGACTGGCTCACGGCTATGAGATGGTCAGCTTTACGTGTCGAGTGATGCAGGGTGGTCTGTGCTCTGTTGGCGTGCCAAGTTCACGTGATTGCGCGGTCGCGCGCTCTCGGGCACCAGCCACCCCCCGCGACGTTCACAACGACATGTCCACCTCCACAACACCTCCACAACACCTTCACCTCCACACCTTCCCTGCAACACCATTCCTACGATAGTTCGACCCTCTACGACCGACATCATCAACACTTCCACGTCGAACAGCGTCGCTCTGCGTCACCGCTTGCGCCTCCCGTGTCAGCGGCCGGTCGTTTGACTCAGTCCATCATCCTTGCGAACTTCACAAGGCCTTTGGCGCGCAGTGGGCACGGCGACTCTGCTCTGGCACAGGCGCCGGTTTTCTGCCGTCATCGGGGTGGTTCTCAGGCCTGCACTGGCCGCGACACGGCGGGGGCAGCGGTGCATGCGAGCGGTTTGCTGCTACGACAGAGTCAAGGCTGCTTGTGACAAAGCCTGGGTGGGCGGGTGACCTTGCCGCGACTCGCCGCAAGGGGACATGAGCGGTGAGTGAGGCCAGCTGGGTATCGCAGAGCTGACCACCATGACCAAACCCAAGGACGGCAGGAGGGTCTTTCCTGTAGTTGCGTGTCCAGCGGCAGAGCCCTCGTCGCTCTGCCCTTGTGAACTGACCTTCAGGTACCACCGCGGCCGCAAGCAGGCGTCGATCGCGCTCAGAGTCGCCGTAGCTGTTGATGGCGCCGACGACATGCACACATTTGCTGCGCAGTACGACGCTGACAACCTGAGCACGACGGCCTTCGGCGCTGCTACCGGCTCGCTGCCACAAGCGAGCCGCGACCGCATTGCGCGAGACGCAGACCCTGAGATGATGACGCTCTTCCTGTGCCTCCAGAACCCCTGCACACTGTGGTGTCCAGCTCTGGAGACCATCGCGCCCAAGCCCGGCTTCGAAGAATCCTTCAGCCGGCTCGCGCAACTCGCCAGGGCAACGGCGGTGCACATCACGCTGGACTACGGCTGGCTGCACAAGGACCTGCGAGCGCCTTTCGAGCAACTCGTCCAGGGGCAGGCCAGGCTGTTTACCACCGGCTATCCTCTCGGCGACTACTACCGTCAACAAGGGCTGCGGCCTGCCGACTGGACTGTCGTCAGCCCTGTGGACGCCGCTGCTGCCGCTGCTGCCCCTCCTGCCCCTCCTGCCCCTCCTGCCCCTCCTGCTTATCACGACGCAGTCACGAAACGGCCCAATCAAGGTGGGTCCCTCATCCCTACCCTCCACGTTCCGCATCTAATGCACTCGCCACCACAGATTCAACACTCTCGTCGCCGCCCCGCAAACGCGTCCTCCGTGAAGCTCCCCCTTCGCCCACCGAGTGCGCCTCGTCCCCGGTGGCTGACAAGGTCAGAACTGCGACAGAATGTGAAGAGACTGATTTCCAATTTCAAGCCATCAGCCATGTAGTCAAGCGCCATCTTCCAGACGCCCTTGAAGCACTTCTCCCCGCACTTCTCCCAACCTTGTTCGTTACCTCGGATCCTGCGTTGTCCTCGAGCGGCCCTCAGACGTCCCAACCGCCGAAGCTGACGCCCCTGGGCCAGTCCTTCCTCACCCAGCTCATTGCACAGCTCCAACCCCAGATCCAGCCTCAGCTCCAAGGCCTGTATCAAGACGCGCTCGAAGAGAGCGGACAACTGCGGGACCATGCGGAGCTGGAGTTTTCGGAAATCGTTGAGGATTACAAATTAGACGTGGCCCAGCTGAAGGAGGACACCGTGGACGACGTGCAGCGTCTCCTCACATCTGCAGTCGAGGACGCGAGGTGTGAGGCGAGAGACCTGGCTGAACACCTGTCCGATGAGTCATACCAGGCTGTGATTGACAAGCTGGACATGCTAGAAACGGTAAGATTGCGGAGACTGTTGACGTGGGAAAAGTGTCCGTGTGGGAGTACACAGAGGACCCCGGACTGGCGGCGCGTAAAGTGGGCGAGAGGCAGTTGGGCTCGGAGAGCCGGGAAAGGTGGGTATCGAGGGGTGGGGAGGCGTTGGAGCGTCTTGAGTTTGTCGTGAGCGCCTGCGGTGTGTTGCGTACTGTTGACGTGTTGAATGATGAAGTCACGACCTTGGATAGCACAGCCTGCACACCTACATTTGATCTTGATTGTTACACGGCGCTGCTTCAATGCTCTCATGACCCCGAACATGGTCTTGATACACTAGTTACCTCCCATATTCCTAAAGCCAGCCGCAACGCGTCATCACCCAGGCCGTAAGGCAACGCTCTACCCAACCTCGTAGTAACCCCACGCACAATGTCCAGGCTAGCACCAATCGGGATTTTATTGTTCTGCGAATCCCAGCCTCTTCTAGCGCTACGTGGTCTTTCTGTCCCAAATTGCCTGCTGATCAGGGAGACGGGGAGAGACTATCTGCCTCGCTGGTCGTGTCCGGAGTCCAGGCTTCAGCTTGCGCCGACACGGCACCCAACTGAGATCCTGACTCCTGTGGATATCAAGGCCTTCCTCTTAGCATCAAGTGGTCTTCGCGTCCCCGGGTGCTGGTCACAGGGGGGCAAAGAAAGTCGTTTTTCTACCTCGGTCGTCCATGATAGAGAGACGACCCCCGTGCTCTGCGCTTTCTTTTCACCGTGCTGGGATTCTTCGCTTGGGCTTGTTTTTGTCGACCTCTCCTGCTGCGGTTGGTGGCGGGAGGGTGCACTTGTGGTACACGGTAACAGAGGGCTCGTGGTTCCAGCATCGCGCTGCTTGTTGTCTTATCGCGAGCCCTGGTTCCTGCTGAGAACACAAAGTGCGCACAGCTGTGTGCGATTTTCAAATATTCAACTTTTGATTATAAATGATACATTTCTGCCAAACCTCCACATACGACCATAGGACGTTGAAAACAAGGCTTCCCGTTCGCTCAGCCCTATTTAAGCAACGTACCGGCGGATTAGTAGTTAGGTGGGTGACCACTAGCGAATACCCGCTGTTGTATGTTTTTTGCCTATGAGTGAGGTTAAACGAACATTGTTTTTGATGCGCTCGCTGGCTGGTGCGGTGATTTTGCTGTGCTTTGTGGAGGGTAAATCGTATGAGATCGGATTGAGGGTGAGATGAGAGTCTGCAGAGCTGTGAACTGAGAGCAGGCTTAGTTTC
This sequence comes from Ascochyta rabiei, assembly GCF_004011695.2. NCBI lineage: Eukaryota > Fungi > Ascomycota > Dothideomycetes > Pleosporales > Didymellaceae > Ascochyta > Ascochyta rabiei. Next base: position 166,896 of record NC_082407.1, read on the forward strand.
GGATATCCACGCAGTGTATCCTAGCTCCAGTCAGCGGTCTGAATGCTGAATATGTCTTGACTTTCGGCATTCGGGGATTTTTACATATTTGACTAGGCTCTTTCACGCAGCAGCATGGTGGTCTTGTCTGTCCAAGCTGCGTTGATAAACTACTAAGATTCGATATACTAGAGCACCAAGCCTAGTATAGTGCATATTCTTCCCTTAGGAATGCTTGAAATTCTTGTAATTTTTTTTTTCCAGAGCTATCCATCAGAGAGGTTCGGACGTAGTCCTGCACGATCTAGCACTGTGCGCAAAGACTCGTGTTTGTTTGTCTGAGGTGTCCAGCTTTTTTCCTTTGTTACATCGTCGGCCAGGCACATGGCATTTTGAGAAAGAACTAACACAATTGGAGTATACCTATCGTATCGTTTTGTTGTCCAAAGCTCGTGTCTGTCCGTCCAAGAGGCACACTACCACGCAGAGCGGACAAACTCCTATTTTTAACAACATAAGTGATTCAACCGAGACACCAACTTCGAACCAAAATTTAGGCATAGCGCAGGACGACTTAATGGCAGCGCCCACTCAAAGCTCGCGTCCGTCGTCGAGCAGCGGTTCACGTGCAGCCGAAGTTGCAGAGCCGCAAGCCTCTGCATTCAACACTTCAAATACTTTTGCTAAAACCCCTGCCCTAGAACGTAGGTATCGTCCATCTCTAAAAAAAGATGTCTAATCAACGATAAAGGCAACACATGAGACAGCATTATTCATGCATAGAGGCCGAACGAACTATGACTTGGAAGAGATAGATGAATTCAACCTCCTCAAGCTACTAAAGCGTAGGCGCACAACGCGCAAGCATCAGTACTGAACCTATCGCTCCGAGCTAGATCGCATTGATAAGCTACTGCCTGCAACACAACAACGACAGGCTGCAGCGAGGGCTAAGCCTACAGTCTTCTCAACGATACTGCAGGAAGATCTGAAAACCGCTTTGCGGACGATCATAGGGGATTATTAAAATTAACTTTCAGAGCTAGATATTCCAGTACAGAACCTTGATGAGTTGCAAGAAAAGGAAGACAGTCTGATGGGGTGGATATGGATCTGGATCGGCGACTGAGAGATTATGTGATGAGTGTGCCGGAGGAGGAGGAGGTAGAGATTTTTCAGCGCGATCATCTCCATGCACTGAGTGGCGATTATTCAATTAAGTAAATTCAGGCGGGACTGTGTCGACACTTCTAGGACCTGGCCTTCCAACGTCTAGACTAAGATCGCAAATGAAATCAATGACAGAACTATGGGCGCCAATATCATCCAGCGATTCCCACGATCGAGGATTGAGTTCTTTCATATCTCGTCGCGGTGGAATAAAAGGTTCTGGAGGTATATCGCTAAATACATCTCGATGTATTAGCTCAAACTGCACCCTGAATGTACTGAGACTCGTTATAAACTGATGGGGAAGCTGAATCTGAAAGAACTCACCCGGGCCTTGGTTACGGCTAGCGCAATTCTTTCGGAAAGATCTCGAGTCGTTTGTTGGGTTGCGAAACGGGTGGACTGTGGGTATTAGGTGATCCCCCGTGATTAAGGAAAGAGATGTAAAAGTGCGCATATCCCACAAGGCAGTTTCACTGCACAGCCAAGCCTCTGATGAGATACAAGGGCATAACTCTCTGACAGTACCTAGTAAAAAAAAAGTTTCGTGGTCTTCTGTAACAGCTGGAGTATTAGCTGTTACCTGGTACAGTAGGACGTGGCTTCTATTTCACCGCTGTGCCAGAACCTAGGACCCACAGCCTCTTAGAAGGAAGAAGTCCTCGGTGAAGTCGTCAGGTCGTTGCGAGTCGACAACGCTATCCCGCGGGTAGCGATAGGGCGAGCTAGGAGCAGCAAGGCAAGACCGTTGCCTTTTCTAAAGCCTATGGAGCTAGACGGGCTGTTAACACAATGAAGCTGATATCGCTCGTCGGCCGTGTTGCCTCAGTGTCGTGAAGTTGCAGGAAATTCCGTGTCTCAGTTTTCGAGGCCGTCATCAAGTCATTCTTGTCACCAACAACATCGTCGCAGTCGGCATCAGTAGAGAGAAAGGGAAGTGGCGGAAAGGTGCATGTGCGGGGAACATATTAAGGTGGTGGGTCGGCGAGATGTGCGCGGCGGGGCGGAAGCGCGCGCCCAGAATTGGCATCCTGTATCTTCGTCGCCAAGACCGACATTGTCGATAAAGCTGTATTGGCACGAAACCTTATTCAGGGCACCTGATTTCACAATTATATCTCGAGAGATGGATCCGATCCAGTAGTATAAATATATGATCGTGAATCTCAATGCCTCTTCTTTCTGTGAACAGCTTCCAAGCTTTCTCCATCTCTGCCCTGACGTGGGCGACACATGATGGTGGAGCTGTCCATTTTCTACACAGAGTTGAGTTTGTTCCTGATGACGATATTTGGTTATTCGTATCCTGGATGAAATTTGCACGCGAATCTACATGATTTCAATGCTCGCAGTACGCATGCTAATTTTACGGTTCTCCCAACGGCCGTGGAAGGACGCGCTGGCCTAGGTGAAGGGAAGCTGGTCGCAGTGAAGGAAAGTCCAAAAGCAGGGAAGCCTCATAACCTCCAGCCTACGCAACCATAGGCGCACTCGCACAACATACAAGGTGACCACTGTTTACTCACTCATTATGAACCAAGAGAACGACTTCCTCATCAACGTACGCAGGCTTGTAGCCGCCTACAAGCCCGCAACCGACACTTTCATACGGTGGGCGCTCGACAGTTGTAGCCATCCAGCTGTGCCGCACACAACAGAACAATCACCAGAAACATGCCTGTTCGAGTTCGAACAAGCTGTCAACGAGCTACATCGCCAAAGTCGCCGGGTGCCAGAAGACGTGCGCGCCGACTTCAAGCTGGCTCTCGACTGCCGTCACCACGCCACGAGATTGTTCGCCCAGCATGAGCGCAGGCAGGACGGTGAGATCTCGACCAAGACTCGCCGGCACACCATGTTCAACCAGCGCCTCTCTGAAGCCTATCACCTGCTCTGCCCTTTACCCTCGCCAGACAACAGCAAAGCAGCGGGTAGCACAGCGCACAAAAATTCCTTTGCCGTTCTTGCGTCCGATGAGCGCATCGATAAACCCGCCGATGAGCTGTGGGCGTCCGGACACGATCACCTATGGGACCATGAATGGCCTTCCTTGACCTCGAGCTCGGTCTCTGCTTCACGCCGCTTGCACAGGGCGAGATGCGGAATGCAGTAGAGTTATCATCATATGCAGGCTCCCACGACGTCCAGCAGACATCAGTTGTCGTTTAGCGGCGCGCCGAGGTCTACGTCATCTGTGTAGGAAAGTAGTAGACGTGCGAGCTGGAGTCGCCGGTAGGGTTTATACCCATGGCCAAGCACTTCAATTAATCGAGCTGAGTGACCTGAAAGACTCCACCTATAAGTTTACGCTCTCTTTGATTGTGCGACTGGGCTGTGTACGTCTCCACGGCTGTAGACAGCCTCACCTTCAATCACGCCCCCAGCAACGACATGCCCAGCGATCTCAATTGCAGTCACATACGTTCATCAATTCCTTCAAGTCCAGCCGATGCACCTGAGCCAGACTCTTGCCATCGATAGATACCATACGCATCTCACCATCGATACATAATCTTCTAGTACAACGAATACCTCCACTACTGTCCATCTGGTAATGGGACGCCTCTTTCGAGAAACGTGAGGAGAGCCAGATACAACAAGATATGTAATTAAATTGCGTCCTGCAGGGGGGCTTGTCGACTCACAACACACTTGTTTTCGTCTTCATCGGTATCGTTAGTTTGCACAAATGGGTTGGGTTTCCATTGTTGATCCTGTGATTCTTGCTCTGTGTTGCGCATTTGGATCTGTTCCGCTCTCACCCGGCTTCGGGTTGGTGGTTGGATACACAGAGGTTCATGTCCTTGCAGATACCTCGTATCTTTTGGCGTATGCGTTGCATCATCTTGTGAGCTTCTCGTCAGGAGAAGCTGTTGATTGATTGATTGATTGATTGATTGATTAATAAGTTTAACGTCCTGTGTAAGTCTAAGACTATATAAGACAAGAGCAGTTAAGCCACTCTAGTAATTTAAGGAGCGTGTTTGTAAAAGGGGGTAGTAAATGCGTGTTTAAAGTCCTGTAGTAAGAGCCTATACTCTAAGAAGTTTAACTAAGGTTTTTAGGTGTCTGTTGTTTGTTGTAGGTACTACTTGCGTGTGCCTACTCTTGTCTCTAAAATAAAAGCTAGAGTAGCTAGAATTCCTTAGGTTATGTGTAGTAGTAGTCTTATTAAAAGCCTTTGTCCTTATAGGCTATCTTACATTATTTTTCTTACATTTCTATATTCTCTATAGCTAAGTAGAAGTGTCAGATAACTGACCTTGCCGAACCAAGTTGGGGGTTTTGGGGTTAACCTCGGTTAACTCAGGGGCTAGCGGCACACGCACATAAAATGAGCCATTAAGACAGATAATTATTAATTAATTACCTTTATTATTATCTTTGCACATTAAGCATATTATCTAACAATTAGGAGTCTTACTAACACTACTAAAATACCCTTTTAATATATTGCTATTAATAATATATAATTTAATAATAATTCTTATAGATTACATAACCTATATATCTTAGTTATATTAACTATAGACCTACTGCGCCTCTCTAGACGTATAGGAGAAGATAGACCTAAATTAGACTATCTCTCTAAGGACTAAGCTATAAGTACCTAACACCCTAGACATTACTAACTATAAGAGGAGGCTAGCCCTTAGTAATAATAAATAAGGAAACCCTTAGCTTCTAGAAATCCTATCTAAACTATTAGCTAACAGCCTAAAGGCATAGAAGGAAGATAATAACTATTAGAAGAGCTGCCTTAAATCCTACAAGATAGAGGATAGAGACTACTACAAGGAACAAACTAACCTAGACAAGGTAGTAATGTTTATCTAAAGCTTAGTATTACCTTACCTTATAAAGAACTACTGCTAACTAGGTAAATTAATTTAAATATAGCTTATTAGCCTTAAACATATAGTTAGTATTAATGCTAAAGAAGAACAATTACGCGCACGCTACTAATACCTAGTAGCCCTTAAACTAATAAGACAACCTAGGAGCTAGAATACCTAGCCCCTTAAGTATAATTATACTGTAACTAACACTAAAATAGAGAGTGTTGCTAAAATATATAATATATAAGACACTGTCTAAGACTTCTTAGATTTAGTAATAAAAATAGCGCTAACCTAGGTAATAACATTCTAGGACTATAGTAGATAAGAATAAAATATAACTTATAAAGAAATAATAAAACGCTTTTAAGAGTATATAAGTAAGTACTACTCTAAGGGGAGATAGTAAAAGGGCGCCTTTACTGCAGGGAACAACTTAACTCTTACTACTAGTAGTAAATCTACCCTAGACACTAACAGGGATACCTTTAATATTATTAAACACGTATTATCTACTCCTACTACATAGGGGAGTTAGAGAAGACCTTATTAAAAACAGAATATTAGTTAAATAACTATATCTAAGCAGTCCCTAAGAGGGGATACAGCAGTAGCTAGAGAAGTAAAATGCCCTGCTTATAGACAACGCTATAGACTAGAAGATTACTACTATATCTATAAAGGTAAAGCACTAGAATAGTTTACTCTATATAATAGAATTGCTAAGATAGTATAATTTACAATAGAACAAAATACTAACCTTTAAGATTAGGTTAGATCTGCAAAACAAGCTTACACTAAGACACTAGCTATTAAGACATCCTAAATACTAGAGGCACCTCCAGAATAACTATAGGGATAGAAGATATTAATAATTAATATAAGTCTAGTTAAAGAATTATATAATATAGAGCTACTAAGCTACCCTCTTAGGAACTCCTTTCTCTTTAACTTAGCATTAACAATCTATATTATAGATAACAAGGGCTAGATATAAGACCTTACTCTACCTGTATTAAATAACTACCTATAGGTAGGAAACTCCTAGGTATAGATATAGGGATATAGCACTGTCTATCTCTATCTATTAAATATAAGCTAACTAACTACTCTTATACTATATAATGTAGCATAGTACCTAGACATACTTTACAACCTTGTCTCTTTCTAATAACTACGTTGATAGGGCATCTAGTGTGCCGGTGCACACGGTGACTTCCTTAGTAAGAACCAGGATGCTTAGCTAGTGTACGTAATCTGGCTGGCAGAGGGGTATAAGAGACCTTAACAGGAACTATTAAGGCAGGACACCTACAACAACAACTGGTAACACTTACTTATAGAATTTAACTACTGTATTACTTATCTCTTTAACCCTTAACAATAATAATAATAAGTATTCTTCCTAATATGCCTGCTAATAAGATACTTTAATACTTATACTAGAACAAAATAGTAACCTAACTAGGGGGCACAGTATAGCAGGCAACATTGAAATTCTGCTACTCTAAAGGCTAGGGTACAGCCTAGGAATTATCCTGTTAACTCTGGACTAGGACGTTATTATCTGAATATCTGCCACTCTGAAGGCTGGGGCACGGCCTAGGAATTATCCTGTTAATTCTGGACTAGGACGTTATTATCTGAATATCTGCCACTCTGAAGGCTGGGGCACGGCCTAGGAATTATCCTGTTAATTCTGGACTAGGACGTTACTATCAGACCTATTATTTAGAAAACAAGAAAAACAAGTTTAAAACAAGGCAGGCATCTAGTTAACCTAGAAAAGCCTTAGCTAAGGGACTATCTTAGTCTAATTTCTAATACTTATTATATACATCATCCGCACAGTTCTACTCAGCCCTATTCCTCTAGACTTAGGACAAGAGGAACATAAAAGACAGGGACTAAGCTGCTCCAACAGACAGAGCAATTAAGATTATTCTAATTATAAGAAACTATTATCTTCTTAATATAATAGACTACTAAGGATTAATGTACACTACTATAGATAACCCTTTAGACTCTATAGAGACACTGTCTTCCCTAACAGGAAACAGCTATTAGGTTGTTATTCTAATAAAGGGAAGGTCTATCTAACTATCCTTTAATAGAAAGGAGGTTATAGAGTTCCTTAATAACTATAACTGTATAGCAGAAAACAGAGGGTTAAGTAACAAGCAGAAGGTTAGGGTCCTCCCTAACTACTGCTATAATTACTGTAGAAGGTTTATTAAACGCCTAAAACTATACGCTTTAGACAATTAGGTTAAGCTTTAGATTGCTATAAAGGATTACTAGAAAGACTAGGACACTGCTTAACGCATAGGCAATTAAGTGTTCCTTAAAGCCTATATTAAAGAAACCTCTTAAGCCTTCCCTAGACTATTACACTACTATACTAACTTTATAGTATACAGTAATATATATTAGAAGAATAATTAAATTCTAACCTCTAAGGAAGGATACTACTTCTTCTTAGGACTGCTAAAGGTTAATAAGGACCTTATCCTCTTTAATATGTAAAACAGACTAGACATAAAGGATTAATCTTTATTTATACTTAATAACATCTATAATTTTATAAAAAGGGGGTATAAGCAGCGCTAAGGCTTAAAGAAATTAGTGCTTAGAAGGGATAATAAATATACTAAGGAAACCTAGCGCCTTATAAACAGCACTAAGGAGCTAATTAACGCTAAGTCTATTGTTACCTAGGCTAAGGATTAACTAGCTAGTTAGGGTAGTAAGAGCAAAACACCTCTACCTCCTAGTGTTAATAAAGACGTTAAAGAGCTTATCTAGGCAATAGGCGGATAGAAGCTATCCCTAGTAGAGGTTAGCACCCTTATAAACTCTAACAATTAGATAAGAGAGATCCTTTAGTCTCCTACTAATTACGCTTACTTTATTTCCTAAGTAACTAGAGCTAGTGCTACCTAGGAAAGGAACAATAGCTCTTACAGTACTAACGCACCTAGGAACGTTAATCTAAGATAAGGGGTAAACTACTCCTAAGGAAGAGAGTATAATAACTCCTGTAACATATATAGAGAACTAAACTACTAAGCCTATAAGTGTGAATTATACAGAGCACTTACCTGTATAGGGTAGTGTAGTTTTTAACTTAACTAAGATAGTTAACACAGATACTACTTTAGTCCTACTTACTATTAAATTAAACCTATCTAAGGATCTGTCCTACCTACTTATTAACTTAATTAGTTAAAACAGAAGATTTAAGAGTACTTTAAAGTTTTACAGGATGTCCTAGACTAGCCAGCCTCTGCAGTTAAGCCTGATCTATTTAAAGGTGTAGACTCTAGGCCTAGAGGGGTAATGTATGGATCTAGGCCAGGCCTAGACGTACAGGGAAAGATTATTAGGAGTGTTAGCGCACTAACTATAATAGATAATTACAAGCTAGACTATAAGTTATTACAATCTTTTTAGAACTTCTAAATCCTTAACAAGGACTATTATAAAGTTTATAGTCTTAATTATATTAATAATAGGGATATTATACAAGGGGCATATAACGTTAAAGATAGCTCCTCCTTAAACGCAGTAACTAGGTTAGATAAGGCACGCAACTGCTAAGTTAATGCTGTCCTAGAAAGAGCTTAGAGAGCTGCAGTTAGGAAAGAAAGACCTTTAATATTTTAATAAGCTACAGTTAAGTAAGTATACAATAATGCTAGAGATAGGTTAGTAGTAGATATTAAAGACTTGTTAGCGTTAAGCCCTTTGCTAATAGAGAGTAAGTAAATAATACCTTTTGCTAGTTAGCCTTATAGTTAGCTGTATGCTATTATTAAACTACTATTATAAGAGAGGGTATTAGAAACTATTCTACTATTAAATTAGTAAAAGAGGAAGTATTTAATAACTAGCTTAGATAATAGAATAGCAGACTTACTTAAACTATCTAAAAACAGGATTCTAACTGCAATTCTTTGTTAAGAAGTACAAGATATTATTATTAGAGACTTAGTCTCCTAAGGTTATATCTAAGTAATGTTCCAGAAGCTTATAAAGGAGTTAGACTCTAACCTAATAGTTAGCAGGAGCGTCAACGTGGCAATCCTAGGGGCTAGGGGTTTAAGCCAATCAGGAGTTAACAGGTCTTACTAGTTAACTACTAATTAGCTAGAAATTATAAAGGTCTGCACTAGCGCTAAGTTTAGCGAAAATTACCCTGCAATTAAGAGCAGTAGGGCTTAATGCTTTAACGTTAGATTAGAGAGGAATGCTTGCAGGAGCTACTAGGTAGAAGCACACAGCGATACATAAGATAATAAAGATCCTCTAAATAAGCTAGTAAAAACTATAGAAACTACTAGGTTAGAGAAGCTAGTGTACTAAGATTTACTAACATACTAGGCTTACGTTAGGTTATATATAGTTAGCTGCTTAATTAACACAGAAGCTTAGATAAATTTAATAAGGTTTAGTGCTTCTTAAGCGCTAGGAATAGTGTACAAAGAAATAACATACCTAATAGGAAAAGAGCAGGCCGTTATTATGGCTAATAGTAGCATAGATCTATTTGTTGGAACGTTGTAGAATGTCCTAGTCTAGATTAAAGAAGTTACAACCTTAACGCACTTCAGACTTATAAGGAACCTAACAAGATTAGTTATCCTTAGAACACTATAGTGCTTGTTAGTAAGACTAGCTATACAGTACAACGTTTTTAGAAGAACTACGTGCTATATTATATCTAATAACAGTAGAAGGAACGCTACCTTTATTGTATTAGACCTATCTCCTTATTAATCTACCCTAGTTAAGCATAACTAGGATAAGGGAAAAGTTAGGGGAACTCCTTAATTAGGCTGGGATGTTCTAATACTAGTAAAGACCTAATAACACTAAAGTTCTGTTACTTAGTAGAAGTAAACTACTACTTCCTACGTACAACTATAGATTTAGGAATCTTAAAAGGCCTAAGTAGTTTTATCTTTACATAGAACAATGCTAGCAGCCTCTAATAGATCTCTAAGGGAGGGGACCCTAGGCAGGTACATGCAGATAAGGACTTCCTTATCTTACTATCCTAAATAAACTTATAATTATTAAGGACAAGAGGTTAGCATAAAATACTTAAAAACTAAGAAGTTAACACACTCTATAAATAAGTAAGGGTAAAAGTTTAACCTATTAATAATCTATAACCTAATAAACCTATAGAACTTAGTTAGGAAGACTAGAAAAGAGTTGCATATAAACAACAGCAGCTAATACTTAGTTTAAGGCTATATAATATTAGGCCTTTTAATTACTTATTTAAAAGGCAATATACCCTATTCCTAAGAGGAAAAAGGGTCACTCCCTAGAGAATAAAAGATTAGAAGTTTGGCAATACTCTATTCCTAGTAGAGATAGCACTCTTTAAGGAAATAATCCTAAACAGAGAAGCAGCTATAGCTTTCACTTTTTCTAAATCTAGGCAGATTTAGAAGGAGGTTTCTCCTCTATACTAGATTAGGACAATCCTATACAAAGCTTAGTAAGTTAAGACCTTCCCTATTATAAGAAGTCTAGAAGGAGAACTCATTAAGATGTTAAATAAAAGATTAGAATAAGGAATACTTAAGCAAACAACAGCTAATACAGAAACCTATAGCATTTAGTGTCTAAGAAAGACAGTAGATTCTAGTTTATTAACAACGCTTAACATATAAACAGGGTCTCTATTTAAGATATAGGAACCCCTCTAACTATAGACAAGTTCTCTAAGAGGTTTACTAGCTGTAAAATTATATTACTTATAGACTTCTTCTCTAGTTATAACTAGATAATACTGCACAAAGACAGCAGAGACATAACAGCAGTTATAACACTAATTAGCCTTTTATAATTATATACCCTAGTTTAAGGGGCTACTAACTTAGTAGCTGTCTTCTAAAGAATTATAACAAAGATTCTTAAGGATTACTAGCTAGATACAATTCCTTTTCTTAATAATATTACTAGCAGTAGTCAAAAGACAGATTATAATAGTAAGGAGGCTTTACCTAGTGTTAGGCGATATATGCTTAAGCACATCTAGCAACTAGACAGGGTCCTTATAGACATAGAAAGAGCTAGAGGTATAGTGTTAGGACTTAAATGCTACTAGGGACACGATTAATTAGGGGTAGTTAGCTATAAAGTTTTAGCAGAAGGACAATATCTAGCACAAAAGAAAGTTAACAAAACTGCAAATTAGCTAGAGTGTTAGAACCTAAAGGAGGTCTAGATGTTTATAGGAATTATAGTTTACTACTACATCTAGATACCCTTGTTCGCCTTAAAAGCAAAGCTACTATTCTAGTTATTAAAGAATAACGCAGTATAGTAATAGGGCAACGCAGAATAGAGCTTAATGTTACTCCTAAAGGAGCATATTATTAACGCACCTACGCTTATAACAATATCTTATAAAAATCCTAGTTTAGTATTTCTCTTAGTTAATGCAAGTAATAAAGGCGCAGGAGCATGCCTTAAACAAATAGGCCTAGACAGAAAATAACACCTATGCAGATTTAAAAGCACTGTCTAGTCTAACGCAGAAAGTAGGTAGCACTTAACAAAGCTTAAATGCAAGGCAGTTATTTAGGTACTTAAGAAGTTTAGGATGTAGCTATATAGTATACACTTTATTATTAAGACTAATACTTAAATATTAATTACCTAGCTAAACAGGTTGTTATTAGACCTTCTAGGCTTAGTTCTAAACAGAATGCTTGCTGCAATTCTACTCTAGAACTTTAAAATACGCTATGTACTAGGAAAGATAAATATAGTTGTAGACGCACTATTAAGATACCTAAAGCTAGAGAGATAGGAGAACCTAGACAAACCTAAATCTAACGTTAAAGAGTTTATTAAAAACCTAATAGCAAACGTAGAGTTAGGTAACCAGGTTAACACAAGGACTACCTAGATTCTAAGAAAGGAATACTCCTAGGAATTAGAGGATATTGCTGTTTTTCTACACTCCCTAAAGACCCTAGTTAGGTTAAGCAGGAAAGAGTATAGGGCTTAGAAGAAGAAAGCTATAAACTTCTTTAAGAGGGACAGCTACTTATTCTAAAAAATATTAAGGAATATTGCTATTAGGCGTGTAGTTAATAATGTAGATATCTAAACAGCAGTTATATAGGATATCTACTAAACTATTAGTTATAGAGGCATAAACGCAGTATTCTCTATAGTCTCTTAACAGTACTACTAGCTTAACATGTATAGGAGTGTTAAGAGGAAAATCTCTACGTGTAAGGAGTGCTAACTTAGAGTAACTAAGATTATAAAGGATATGCTAACTAGTACCTACTCCTATACACTGTAGGAATTAGTTACTATTAACGTTGTGCACATGCTAATAAGCAGAGGCTTCTAGTACCTGGTTACAGCTAGAGAATACTTAAGTAGGTAGATAGAGGCAAGGGCGCTTTATAATAATAAGTTATTAACAGTAGCAAAGTTCCTATACAAAGACATTGTCTATAGGTAGAGTACTACAAGAAGACTTATAGTTAACAGCAGACTAGACTTTACTAAAGTAGTTAAGAGGCTTACTTTAATCTACAGGATTAAGAGGGTACAGGCATCCACATATAACCCTTAAGTAATAGGAAAAGTAGAGGGTAGATATAAACCTATTATTAACGCACTTGTAAAGCTTAAGGGGTTATAGGTAGACAACCTCCTAATAGTGCTCTTAGCTAACAGGATCTCTATACAATCTATAGGATACTTAGCATATTAACTTATTACTAGCTAGAACCTAGTTCTTCTAATTAAACTGTTACTACTAACATAGCAAACACTACTATTCTAGAAGGTTAAGAACAGGGCTTAACTACTCGCAATTAGGGCTATGCAGTTGGATCTCTAGGATTAGTTCCTAAAAGATGCAGTTAGCATAACTAATTAACTAAGAGCGTTAAAAAAGGAATATTAGGACAATAACAACAAAGTTTAGCATAAGCAGATTAACCCTAGAGACCTGGTTCTACTATAGGACTTAGTGGGACAAATTAACATGTCTAGGGATAAGAAGTTAAGAAAGAAGTAGCTTAGGCTATACTAAGTGTTACTTAATAGAACGTAGCTAGACAGAGGCACCTATTTACTTAAAGACCTTAACAGAACCAGCATGCTACATACAGTACTAGGGTAGAGAATAAAGAAGTTCTATAAGCGTTTACTAGAGGATATTTAGTTAGAAGAGAGGGGACTTATAAAGGTATAGAGAGAAGATACCTAGAATTAAAACTATAAGGATATGTTTCTACAGAGCAGACAAAATAAGGCTGCTAAGAATTTGCGCACCCCTATTCCAGCAGGTAAGGAAAGAACACCTGCTAGTCGCAATTTACTAAGTATTAAAATCTACTCTTAACCTCTTATATAGTACAAAAGACTGTAATACAAAATATATAATAACTTGTCTAATTTAGACTCTAATAATAAGGAATAGCAGTGCAGTCTATAGGACGGACTACTGAAGATAGGGGGGTAACATCCTAACTGCCAAAGCCACAAGCTAATTAGCAGTTGCCAGGTCTTACTAGTTAACTCCTAATTAGCTAAAACTTAACGCTAGTAAAAATAACTTAGCCTAGGCACTTACTAAGTACAGAGAAAGGTGCAAGCTAACAGCTTATAACTAAAACAACTGTTTATAAACAATTAATAATTATAGCAAGTAAAAGTAAGTAAGTAAAACTATAAATAGTAAGTAAAAAACATAAACAGCAAGTAAAAGTGCAGAAGAAAAGCAGGCCTACAGCTGCCTAGGACACTCTTAAAGCAGAGCCACCCTGTTACTTCTAACTCTCTCCCTTACAACATTAGCTTATAACTTCTTTATATCTACTTAACTACATATAAAGTTCTTAATGTTATAGCAAAGGGCAATTGCACAGAAAGAGCTAGAACTAGAAGAAGGGGTAGTGCGGTAGTTATTAGTCTTAAAGGCTATTAAGAGTAAGAACATTACTAAGGTTGCTAATATCCTAATGCTATACATAGAGGGGTCTACAGTTAGCTAGTTTATAATAGAGATTACTTAAGGAGAGCTATAGGCGCAAAGGGAAAGGCTTAACTTCTAGATAAGTGCAGCAGTTACTAAGTTTAACAAATTAGCAGCTATAAAACACTTAATATTAGACATTATCTAGTAAACCCTAAACCTAGCTGCATAATATAGAGGCATAAGCAACTTTAATAGTTAATACCTAGCAATCTAATTAGCAACAGACTACAACTAGAGGAAGATAACAGAAATAGCATAAGCTATAAAGTACATCTGTAAAAATAAGAATAGTAAAAACATTCTAGTAAACGTAGGAACACTATACTGCCTACAGTCTACTATAGAGCATATAATACTTAACTTAATTACATACTATATCTACTAAGTAGACGCTAACAACCTTACTAAGTTTATTAACTTAGTAATTTACTAACGCCTATCTATACTATAAAAGAGGAGGGACAAGTTCTATAACTTAAGTAACTAGAATACAGTCTACTAAGCCCTTACTATACTCTAGTAGGAAATAATAAACTTTATTACGCACCTAAATAACAAGACCTACCTACTTATAGTAAAAGTAAAAGCACTAGGTAAAGGCGTACTAAAGCTAAAAGCAACAGAGTAGAACGTGTTCCTAACTAGGGACCTAACTTTAAAAATATACTAATAGTAGATGTAAGCACTTACACTGTAGAAGACCTAACTACTAGTACTAATCTTTAACCTAAAAGGTGTTAGGACACCCTACTTGCTAAAAGAAAGGATTACTTAGGAGTAGGCAGTATTAAATGCTATAAGGTTTAGCTCTAAGAACTTCCTTATACTAATATAAGCGGCGCTAGAGTATATTCTTAACAGAGTTTAGACACTAGCCTCTTTAGCATTACTATCTAGGTTATAGTTACTTACTAAGCCAGCAACAAGTATAAGGACCGCAGGCTAATTAAGTGTTTCCCTAGGAGGATTATCCCTTACTCTAACAAGGCCATAGACTAATACAAAGCTATTCCTAACAGGTAACAAATTCCCTAAGGATGTTATTAAAAGCATTAAACAAGAACACTAAAGGGACCTGTCGTCTGCAACACCTAATAACCTTAACTAGATAGCCTTTAAGTTAGGTGTTAATAAAACAGGAAAGCAGCGCCGCACAATAGATGCAATTTAAGAGCACTAACAGTCTAGGGGAACGCAATTTAGCTCCGTCACTTTAGTGCTAGAGGACTATTAGACTAGGGAACAATTGTTAATTAGGCTATTAGAATTTAGATTATTTTAAGACGTTATAAGCCCTAAAGTTAACTACCTATTAATATTAGACGTTCAGTCTATACAGGAAGACGTAGAGATTAGTAAAGACATAATAAATAATATCTAGGATAGCGCTAAGTGCAAATGCACTAATAGCTAATCTGCCTTTATTCTCCTCTGTAGAAAGATTAGTTAGAAGCTCCTTAAGGATCTAGAGCGTGCAAAGCTCCTAGATGCATAGGTCTAAGAGTGCTGTAAGGGAGGAGAAACTTAAAAGGAGGAAGGTGCTAGTAGAAGAACAATTACCTACTATACAGTTAACCTGTTATAAGTTTACTTTCCCTATTCCTAGTACACTGCTAGTAAACTTAGCTTACTACTCTATACTCTTAACACTACTATAATATCTAACCTGCTTATACTAATGCACAAGAATAAGACTAGCTAGAGAAAGTAGAAAAGTAACCTAAAAACTAGGATCCTGTTTTAAGAACAGCTCTGTGCACTAAACACGATAGATAGTCTACAGTCCTATTAATTCTGCCTAGTTCCCACAGTACTTAACCTTAACTAGAGTAACTTTATCTCTAAGCACCTATCTTAACATTTTTAAGCTAAGGCAGACAGTCTAAACCAGAAGGGCACTATTGTAGTCTCTGTGTTTGCCTCTATATTTTAAAACAATCTAGAACTCTAGAAAATAGTAGACAAATACTTTAACATATATAACTATTATACTTATATAAAGTATAGCAAAATTAACCTAGAGTAGTGTAAGATTATATACTACTCTGTTATCTAACAGCTAGTAAGGGGCAATCTGCAGTACTAGCTTTACTATGCAGTACTCTGTTAATAAACTAACTTAATCTCCTACCTATACTACACTAAATACCCTAAGCCTAGGGATTAGACGTTCTTTAAGTATATAGATTGCAACCTCTACAACACTATAGAGTTAGGTAGAGGAATAGACATAATATAGGGCTTAGTATCCTTTAACAATAAAGATACAGACAACTACACTATTGCTCTAGAAGGCTTCTACAATTTAGTTCTAGAATACTTAGCTTAGAGGAAAGATAATAGAATTAAACAACGTAATAGTTATATTAAGGGGTAGGTAGATATAGATAACTACCCTAAGTTAGCACAAGACGTAGTAGGTGCTAAGTAGAAGAAGTATCCTTGTAAGTATAGGGATGTTAGGATCTTCTACCTAGCACTGCTATATAGGTCTACTAGACTATCTATAATAAGGCGCAGAACTATACTCCCTTAGTACGTGCTGGTTACAGAGGACAGAGAAACTATAAAGATTCTAGAGATGGGATTTTATAAGGACATTGCCAGTTCTTATTAGATGCTTATGCTAGAACCCTTATTACTGTTAGGTTATTTAAATAAGTATAGTAGTGCTCCCTATGCTTTCCTAGCAGATATAGCACTAACTTTCTCTTCCTAGATTTCTAAAGCTATCTATTGCTAGGCTTAGTACAACTCTTATCTAGTCTAGCAAGAGATACTCTGCATTTTTAGTCTTAATAACAAGGAGCTTATAAAGTTTCTTTAGAAGAGCAGGGATAACAACGTTGCTATAGTAAAGAGGCATTAGCAGTAGGTAAAGATGTCTAAGAAGCATTGCTTTAGAGCTAATAAAGAGTTAGGTATCCCTAATTAATCCTTCTTTACTAACAAAGGAGTAGTACTAGAATAAAAGAAAGGATAGGAGTTATAGAACAGACAGCATACACAGGGGGGTGCTCTTAATAAGTTATTTAACAGTCTAACTGTTAAGGCAACAGAGGCTACTACCTAGATGACATACGAATTAGGCAGTGCCTTAGACTAGGGTTTATTAAGACACGTACCAGACTTTCCTACCCCTAAGCTATTAGGAGACTCTAGTTAATAACCTACTTAGGAAACTAGGGCCTTAACAAGATTGCAGAAACAGGGAGGCAGCAAGGGAAAGGAACGAGCAGAGTAATAAGGGGGGTTAGTGATTAGTTTAGAGTTTAGTTTTAACTTAGTTTATTTGCTTAATAGGGCTAAGCTCTTAGGGGGGGGAGGTTTATGCTGGTGCACACAGTAACTTCCTTAGTAAGAACTAGGATGCTTAGCTAGTGTACGTAATCTGGCTAGCAGAGGGGTATAAGAGACCTTAACAGGAACTGTTAAGGCAGGACACCTACGACAACAACTAGTAACCCTTACTTATGGAATTTAACTACTGTATTACTCGTCTCTTTAACCCTTAACAACGATAATGATAAGTATTCTTCCTAATGTGCCTGCTAACAAGATGCTTTGATACTTATACTGGAACACTAGTAGCACACAAAAGGAGATCTAACTTAGCTTAGATAAGTAGACAACATAGCTATTATATCCTTAGATAAACAACATAGATAATAGGTACTTAGAGAACAGCTATAGACAGCATTTGTAATATAATTAACACAAAGCTAAATACCTAAGACTACTACTACTCTGCTATAGCACAAGCAAATAGGGCACTCTAGAGCTGCTACTATTAAACACCTTATCTAATAATCTTAGGGGGTAAGAGTTAGGGGTATTACTACAGTCTAATGTAATACTTACAGACAAGCTAAGACTAAGAGGTAAATTAGTTAAATACTACAAATAAGTACTAAAGGACTAGGAGAACGTATAGTAATTAACTTCTACTTATATAAAGAAGGAAGCTTTACTAAGAAAAAGAGCTAATTGCTTACTATTAACAGGCAATCTAGCTTCCTCTAGGACTTCTATTTTAAAGATAATTAACTAGAAAAGATAATTAATCTACTTCCTAGACACTCTTACACAATTCCTGTTAAAATAATACAAGATCTAGGTTAAGGTAATTAAGTGTAATAGTAAAATTACTATAATAAAACTAGAAGTATTAAGATAGTGCGCTGCATAATTAATTAGGCTTAAGCCTTCTACACTAGACACCTAAGCACAGAACAGAGGTGCTAAATACTTAGGGGGTGTAATAAAAGATAAGGCACGCACTATAAGATTAGATGTAAACCTACTATAGGAAATATAGCTAGAGATTATAAGGGCAGCAGTATACCTACACAACTAAATACTAAGGTTATTAAATAACTAGAAAACGCCCTATAATATGTTCTTTACCTATATAGCTTAACTAGCTAGCCTAAATATATAAAGTAGGAAACTAAACAAGGCATATCTAAAAGTATATAGATATAAAGCCTTTACTCTTATAAGTAACACCCTTTAAGTAAAATTATAACTCTAGTAACTAGACCTAAGAGCATAGGTAGGATACCTAGTAGGATACTAATCCTTAAATATATATTAGATATAGATTCTAACCTTAGTAAAAGTTATTAGTATAAGAGATATAATCTTTAATAAGGATACTGTCTTTAGTAGCTAGACTTAGGACCTAATAGACAACCTTATGCACAGCACTCTTAAAGAGATAGCAACATAGACAAGAAGCGTAGAGCTTCTGCCTCTACCCTAAAATAAGGCTAAAATCTAGTTATTCTATAAGGATAATACTATTACACACTTAAATACTACAGAAGATTAACTAGAATATAATAATAGACAGAAAGCTAGACATATATATATAACTCCTCCTCTAACTCTACTACTAGTTACGTTGTTGATAAACATGTTGTTGTTATCCTAGTTAGCAAGAGGTAACAGCTAATTAGGAGTTAGCAGGTAGCACTAGTTAACTGCTAATTAGTTAGAATTAACGCTAGCGTAATTTTAAGGAACTTTACAAACTATCCTGTAGAAAGCTGCATTTATAGCTAGTATATATAGCAGATGCATAGGCATATACTAGGGCAATAATATTAATAAGGCTAAATTAAAACAAATATTAAAAAAAGGGCTTAAGCCTTATTAAAGCTAACTCCTACTAGGGCTAACAGCACAATTAAACCTAGAGGACTACCTGCTTTACTAATAGTTTAAAGAAGCTAAGCAAGAACACCTTAGCAGCTATTAGAACATAAAGTTATAGTCTAAAGTACCCCTAATAAAGACTAAGGTAGTAGGATACTAGATACTTAATTATATGTAGGTATATACGTATAAGCTTAATAAAAACTACTACCTACTTAAATATAAGGCGCAACTAGTAGTCTAAGGTAACTAGTAATAAAACATTACTTCTAAAGATACCTACACAGTAACACTAGCTAGCAGGTCCTTTAGAATACTTATAGCAATTTTAGCAGCACATAACCTAGAACTTAAGCAGTTTAATATTGTAACTGCTTTTATTTATATATTAATTAACAGAGAGGTCTATATAAGAATGCTACGTAGGTATTAGAAACTAGGCATAGTCCTACAGCTACACAAGGCACTATATAGACTAAGAATCTCTCTACTCCTCTAGCAGAAGGAATTTATATCTACTCTAACAAGCTATAGATTTACAGTTGTTCCCTATAAACCCTACTACTTACTTAAGAATAGACTTACTACCTTCTTCTATATAGAAAATAATATTATAGCTTATTAACTAACTAGAAGATATAAGGCGGACAAGGCCCTTAGCTATATTACTAACAAATACTTAATTATAGAAGGAAACAATCTATAATAGTTCCTAGGAGTAGAGATAACCTAAGACTAAGATAACCTAAGGATCCTCCTCTTACAGGCGTTATATATTAACAAAATTAGCTCCCTAGCACATAAGACAGACATATAATATAAGACACTAATATTAAGTATTAAGCTTCTACTAAATAAAGAGGAAGCTGCAGTATTAGAAATTAACAAATACTAGAGAAAGATTAGATCTCTCCTCTTTGCTGCAGTTACTACTAGGCCTAACATTGCCTTTGCTACATCTAGGCTAGCACAGTTTCTAACTAACCCTAGACAGCAGCACTATAACACAGTAGATTAAGTACTATTATACCTATAAGGAACACAAGACCTGTCCCTTACCTTTAGAGGCAACAAGCACCTAGTAGTTACTAGTAATGCATTATTTGCTAATAATACTCTTAACAGGAAGAGCTTCTAAGGATATACTATTAAACTATACAGAGGACCTATTACCTAGAAAGCTAATAAACAAGACACAGTTACTACGTTAACAACTAAAGTAGAGCTACTTGCCCTAGCACAGGTAGCTAAGGAAGCTATCTTTATCTTATAACTATTATTAGAACTTAGCATACACCTCTTATAATTAATAATTACTATTTAATATAATAATACCTAGACTATCTAATTAATTAATAAGGAAGTCATAAAACTCTAAACTAAACTACAATATATAGACATTTATAACTACTAGCTGTAATAAGAGGTAAATAAAGGCACTATAACAGTAACCTATGTCCTATCTACTAAGATATTAGCTAACAGACTTATAAAGGCTCTGCCTGCAAGCAAGTAGGTAACCTTCCTAAGGCAGCTAGGACTAGGGAAACATACTAAACAAAGAAAGCCAGCTAACACCTAGATAGAATTACTTAACTAAAAGCTTACTAACCTAGAGGTATAATAAGAGCTAATTATGTCTAGCTTTAAGGAGCCTTAAAGCTAAGGCGGTGTGTTAGATAACCAACCTTACTAAACCAAGTTGGGGGTTTTAAGGTTAACCTTGGTTAACTTAGGGGCTAGCGGCATACACACATAAAATCAGCCATTAAGACAGATAATTATTAAAAAAATCCCCTTTATCATCATCTTTACACATTAAGCATATTATCTAACAAGAAGGTGTTATATTGTTTATACGTAGCTATAGATATATCTGTTATTATCTACCTTCTATATATTATATAGGTATACTTTGTTATATTTATATCCTTTAGTTAGTAATAGGCGCTAGCTACCTCTCTTTTAGTGTTTTTTAGTAGTTTTATCTTATTTGTTAGTCCTAGATAGTATTTTGCTGCGTAAGTGTCTGTTTTCCTTAGGATTGCTTTAGCTGTGTAGGTGTCTAGTTTATATTCCTACTTATCTATTATAATAACTTTAACTTAAATTCTAGTTATAGCAATGCTTGTTAAGTTAGAGGTAGGCCTCTTTTTTATTGCTTCTTTACTAGAAAGTCTGCTTTCTTGTTCCCTATAATGTCCTAGTGGCTAAAGGCCTATTTAAGGCTAATTATAGCTCCTTTGTCTTTCATAGTTTTAGCTGCCTTTATGCAGTGTATTTGCTAGGCCTGTCTAGGTTTGTTTAAAGGAGTTTTTAGTCTTAGAGTTGCTGCCTAGTTATCTGTAAAGATTTAGATGTCTTATGCTGTAGTAGCTATAGTAGCTGCAATTTTAAAGCCCCTTATTATACCTTCTAGTTCTCTATTATATACAATTTAGCCTTTACTAATATTATAGTTTATAGTGTAGATTTCCTTAGGCTGTTGTTTGTAGTCTAGGACTGTAATTCCTACTCCTATGCCTAGGCCTTTCTCTATAGAAGAAGCGTCTGTGTAGATAGCTAGCAATTTACTTCCTACTTTCTATTACATCTGTGTCTTATATGCTTTTGCTTCTTCTTCTTCTTTTAGTAGTCTTAAGATTTCAGTCTAGTATGCTGTAGCCTTGTTCTAGGGGTAGAAGTAGAAGTCTTTTAGTTTTTCTTCTCTTATACTAGGCATAGCCTTCTCTATAGACTATGTGATTTGCATAAGCTATGTAGGAGGTCCTATTCTTAGCCTATTATAGTTAACCTCTCTTTGCTCTGTGCTAGAGTCTAGGTCTGTGTTTTATAGGGTGGACTTCAGCTGTGTTATAGCAGTGTAGATAGGGTGGTTCTTTAGTAGCTTCCTAGCTCTAAAGGCGTACTTTCTTATTGTAGAGTTTAGTTTGCCTAACACTCAAGTTCTGTACTGAAGCCTGTGGTGCTACCAAGCTCAAGCCCACCGGCAAGGAATCATGGGCAAACGACTACATCTACCGCCGCCGCAACTATCAACGCCAACGCTCCTTGCTCAAATGACCACCTTTAGCCAACAAATCCTTTTTGAAAATTTGGACGCGGGATTGGATCAGCATGGCTGCCTTGCAGTCACTGCCACGCAGTATGCGCTGTTTTCTAATACCGGCCTCGAGGCGCTTCAGCTCAAACCTCGGAGAAAAGTTTCCTTGTTGAACTATGATTCTTTGGTCAACTACTGGCTCTATCAAGACAATGACTGCATGAAGGCACTGGCTAGTGTAGTGTTTCCCAAACTTCGACGACTTGCGTCTCCTGAAAAGCACATGTCACCTCTCAATTTTCAGAACGAATGCCTTGTCCTACTGCTTAGTAAAGGAAGTCCGGGTTAAGCACAAATTGGTCGAGAGCATTGGCACTCTCGAATGCATTCGAGGAGCCAATATCGATGGAGTGTATTATCATGATTTCTTGACTGGAGGTGTCAGGCCCCAGAAATTTCAAGCTAAGATACGCTCTTTGCTGAATTGGACCTTAAGGATTGAGTTGCTGGAAGAGGAAGATGATGTGATAACGGGAAAAGAATGCAAGTTTGGGTATGTATCCATAGCGCAGCTGCATTAGAATTAATTTGCGAGAAAGACTGTCTTCATAATTGGAAGCGACTTGACAGCTTTAGCTACATAAATTGTAGCAGGAAGCGAAGCACTGGTTTATCGCTAGAAGACCTGAAGTCGTTTTTCAAATTACTACCCTGCGCTTCCGGCCGTCTGGGTATAATTACATTCAAGTCAATACCGCACACCATCGTTGCACTCTCGACCCACCCAACAAGCTCAAACGTACCTTTCAAGATATCGGTCACGCTAGAAATCAGTTTTACGTTCGGGCATCGCTGGCTTCGCAAAGTAGAACCTTTGAGGGCCCTGGTGAGTGCATAGCACAATGCGATGTCACTGCAGAAGCTCGAGATCCGGACCATGAGATCTGCGCACTACCGTTGGCACGACTACATGGCTTGAATGGGAACATACACTTGGTTAGGTACTGCGTCGTTTGCAGCACTGTCCACCGCAGTCTCAACGACAAGGCTTGGGTCGCCTGTGCATTCAGCAACCGACACAGCAGCAACTAATGTGACTGAACGTGCTGAAGACGGTAAGTAAGGACTTTCTGTACAGGGCCACTGGAAAAGGGGTCGGAGGGACTGCTTTCATTGCTAGTGCAATCAGTTGTATCTAAAGTTCGCCTCTGCTTTAGTTCAGTTTACCTTTGGCTTGATTGGCGGGGGCTTTTCTCTTGTGCTTCGCTCAGGTGTGTGGCTGTTACTTGAGCGGGTGCATAGCCATGCCAATCCACTGCTTTGACGATCTCTTCAGACCTTTCTGAGTCCCACGCTAGTATGTTCTTGAAGTCTCTTGACACTTGAGAAACTGATCACACAGAGAAAATCGCCTCAATGTCCACGTTGTGTATGTCCCGCATCCACCACGCATGATATGAGCACATGCAAGCGCAGGAGTCACAGCGAGGCTGAAGCAGTGATGGATGAGCCACATGCTGCATTCAGCTTCTCGACAGCTCTAATACCTGCAGACTTGCCGACATGATATTTTGCTCTTTCCGTTTCAGAAAGGCAGCCCGGCCAAAGTGCACCATGCTCACTTGTTGCTGAAGCCGAAGAGACCATTGCCTCATTTAATATTGATTGCACAGTACCGCAAGCCACCGTTACTGAGCGTATCTAGCCTAACCAAGAATGTGACCAAAGTTTGCTAGGCTGTCCCACATGTCAGTAGCCAAAGATTGCTATACATGCTCATTGGCGCTGAAGTGCATGCACATTGGCGCTAAAATGCATGCACGTTGACGCTGTAATGAACGCGAGTATTCTAGCGCCTGCTGTCGTATTCAACCTGAGTTCCTGAGGTACTACTCTTGAAGTTCACCCCATGGTGAACCTCTCTGAAAGGATCGAGAACGCGACGTGGGAGGAGCTAAGCGGAAGTGTGAGTCCCCTTTCTCGCAGTAATTTTCTTGCTCACATTCCGTTCATATCTCTCAAAGCTACTCGAAGAGAATTGTCCATTTTGCCTCTCCTTTACTGTCCTATACACAGGCTCTAACATCAGTTACTCAGGAAGTCATTTGCCGTATGCTGGACCCTAGCCGGTGCTTTTACAATTGTATAGAGCCGGATTTCGGTTGCTTGAAGACCGCCTGCTATAACTTCTGTCGCGTTGCCGTTTCAGCTGCGAAGGCATCTTGTAAAGTCCCATTAGCATTGCACTAAAGTCGTAAAGGCTCCAGAAACTTCATAAGGGCGAATTCTGTAGCAGCAGAAAGAGTGAAAATTCTCCATACATCAATGTGTGCAAAATAGTCCTTCCCTGTACTTGTCATAACCTCTTCTCCATCATCGATTTACAGTACGATATTACTTCCGTCGCCTAGATCATTACCCAATCTGGTTGAGGCTCTTCGCCGGGTCGCTGCTCGGCCGGTGCAGAAGACGAGAGGGCAGAGAAGCTGAATTGATGTGCAAGCCTATATTAATTAGTGTTGATGCCAACGTGTATGGCTTGCTCACCAGTAATAAGGTCTGATAAAGTCGATCACTGATTATCGCGTTCGGGATTGAATGGAAATAGACAATCAAAGCAGTACCAAGGTGACAGGATGCCACCACTGCATTTGAAAGCACGAGTGCGATGAGAAGCCTCCTAAACCCTGTATGGCTCCCACCTGCTCTTGCGTGTATATAGAGTGGCTCAGCTAAGACTGTTGCAGCAAGAATTGCAAGGCCAGCAAGATACAGGTATGTTTCATGCGTTCGATCCAGCGCTAAAGAACTAGACTTGGTTAGTTGGAGCTGTACAAAAAAATCCGTGACATCTTGCCGTATATTATTTGTCAAATTGAGCCTTATATGGATCAAGCTTGATACGTAGAGACATACTTATTATAATGCCCACACATTCCTCTGAACGCCGTGCCAGCGGCGTATCGGCGCTGCGGTGGACGAGTCTGATCCACTAGTAGTGTACATCTGTAAGCTGTTCATTGGGCCTACGAAGGTCAGACGGGATATTAGCAACCGAAATCCGACACTACATAACGTCGGCCAGATCGATGAAGCGCCGATAGATGCCGTGGCAAATTTTGCGCTTAAATCTAACAATAGTGCCCTGAATGATTTAGAGTGAGGATCTTCCCAGAACGGGTTTGCAACTCTGTCAAGGTCAAATAGCAAGTCATGTAATAGATCTTCAGCAAAGGCACACCAAACACCAACTTTTTATAGTTGGAGAAAGGTCGATTTCTATCGATTTTTCATCCCAATATTACGAACATGCCTTCCTAACATCTATTTCCAGCGTCTGTTTTGTAGTGCAGGCGTTAGAACAGGCGCGCTGGCTATTGTAAGCTGAACAGAGTGGTTATCTGGTCTTAGTTGAGATGAAATCTCTGCAATAGCCCGTGCGTCTGAAGATTTAGACTGGTTAAAGGCAACAGAGGACTCCTAGCTATAGCTATTGCCTGCCTAGCAATTGCTACACAGCTATTACTTTATTACAAATACCCCCTATTATAACTAGCTATACTGACCTCCTATACCTAGACAATATTAACTAAGCAACGGCTTAAACCTACCCCTATACGACTACTCTATCAACAAAGCAACGGCTCTCCCCTTAGGCCTACAGATACCTGTTGCCTTAGTGAAGCAACAGGTCTATATGCCTAGCTACAACCTATACAAACACCCCCTATTATAACTAGCTATACTGACCTCCTATACCTAGACAAAATCGACTAAGCAATAGCTTAAACACCCCAGCAGTCTATTACTAGCAATAGTATTAGACAAACAAACAACAACAACAACAATAATAATAAGAAGACTATCTACTGCAATAGCAATAGCTAGCAATAGATAACAAACGCTAGAACTACCTACTTGTAGGATAGTTCTACACAACCCTAATTTAACAGAGCAATAGCTCTTCTTAACAACCTAGGGTATAGGCCCTCACTATTTGACTACAAGCACACATTTACTATCCCTTTAAACAAATACACTCCTTAAATTACTAGAGCAGCTTAACTGCTCTCGTCTCATATAGTCTTAGACTCACACAGGACGTTAAACTCATCAATCAATCAATCAATTCAGCAAGGGCAAAACGAATAAGCGTATTCTGGCAGGTTTGATCTATGGTATCGTGTAGTTCAAAGGGCGAAAACTGGCGTTCCTCACATAGTGAGATATGTAAGTACCTCTCTCCCGAGATTCGAAGAGAATCCGGAGCGGCTCTTGCCGCGTCAAAGCTTATTCGTGCACAGCCTGTGGAACGAAGTGTCGGCAAGCCACACCAAGACTCGCCGATGGAACTATGCATATGTCCGTTTGGTCAAGCGAAAGAGTTGAGCGTCTAACGAACAATGGAATTAATAAGCAAGGATTCAGCTAGAAGTAATACTTACGTCCCGAGAACACCCCATGGTCATTTCCCTCACATCACATACAATTCAACATCGTTTTCAGCTAGAAAGATACTGTTGAACCCGTTCGCCAGAGATTATATTTCAAAGATCGACTCCCAAGGGATTTTCCTAACAATCCAAATCCTGAATTGTGTTCCCGTGTCTTTAACTCTCAGGACCAAACATCCCTCAAAGATATCTTGCGCTTTGCTCTAATTGCTTTCCCTGAACACACCCTCTTGACCAAGTAATTTGGTAAGTGTCTCACCGTGAAAGCGCACAGCTGGCATATGGGTTTCCAGAAATGCCAGCGCCGGTAGTTTAAGCAAGAGCAAGTTTGCCCATGCCCTTGCGTAGGTGTCCTACCAATAAGCCACAAGACTGACTTAGCTTGCGTACTGGAAAAGGCCCATCTCGTGAATTAGGCGTGCCATGTGGAGTACAGGGTATGTTGGACTTGACGACACCGCGGTCCCTGAGCCCAGCCCTGAACCTGCGAGAAGTAGCCCACCATCGCAGTCTGACCTGACTAAGTCACCAAACAAACTGAATAGTGACTCCCAAGCAGACGGCAGTCTACTCACGCAGGGGCTTCAGCTGCAGGACAACAACAAGCAAAACCCCACCGACGAAGAAGCAACAACGCTTCCACTTTTGGATGAGCACTACATCAGCACAGTCGACGACGCTATGATGCTTCGGCGAATCGACAACCCATCTCCCACCGCTGCCGCTGTAGCCGCCAAGGTCGACCTATCTCGTTGACGGGCGTCAAGGCAGAGCGCTCTCAGGCCAGGGCAATTTCGATGCGCTGTGGCAAATATCCACGAGCTTAACTAACAGGGTATGCAGGTTGCGTGTAGAACATATATCGATGCATCGCGCGGCTTGCAAGGACTTATTACCACCTAGACTAGTAGGCAGGTTCGTACACGCGTACACCTGCCTATCCCACAACGCCTTCTCTCTGGTAGTGCCTGCACGAGGCGTCTGTAATGCTAATCTGCGCTTTTCATCGTCATGGTGTGGCAGCGTTGTTCGTTCGTCTGGCACTACGTGGCGTTGATGCGCTTTTGACGCGTTACTGACACGTAGCTTCTCAAGGCGCGCGACATCGCAGTTGAAAAGCCTTTTGCCAAACCAAGATGTACCGAGAGATTCAGTTTGGGGCGCGACGAGTGATCGAGTTGTATCGGTCGTTAGTGTGTGCCTGCCATCGTCATCGTGTTTTGAAAGGCAAGAACGGTTTGCCAAGATTCTGCCGCCTGGTGCCAAGGTCGCTCGAGAATTCTCCCTGCACTGAGCCCCTTGCACCACGTATTCTCAAGTCTTAGATGTCATGATCACTACTAGTGAAAGTACTAGTCATGCCTCGATCCTCTGAGCTCTTCCGTGACCTGCATAGGTCTGCCAGATTGCTTCAACATCCCAGTCAAACGCTGAGTGTGACCGAAGTCCCCAATCACTAGAATATCAACCAGTTTTGACGAGACCGCTACGACAATAATCAACTAATGTTATGGTTTCGGCGATGGAAGGCATGCCAGAGGCGAATCTTACACAAAGCATTCTGAGAGTGGCTGTAGGCCTACGAATCGAGAGCTGGATCGGTTTGCAAGACGGACCACTGACTCAGCAAAGAGAAATATCAGCGCACGATTAAAAACGCTCATTTGCGATTCTTGGGCCTTCTGCGACCAACGCTTGCAACGGCCCTACAACAATTCTGTGTGTGTTTAGTGCTGCAGGGAACAACGATTGACTAGCCGTTTGCTATAGCCTAGATCGAATTGAGGATAGACCGGTATTCAGGTGACGATTGGTGCACATCTTGCTATTCTTCAAGGAGCGGAGAGTGGATACTTTGATTATTCAGGGCTGAAATGGGGGCTTTATGGTGGTTGGCATGTATGGACTTGGGTCGAGGGCAACGCGATCTCATAGACGCACGCATGGAAGAGAGGTATAGAAAGTGCAAGGGGCTTGTCTCTCTGTGCAGGACATAGTTTGCTACTCTATGATCGACGAAAAGATAACGGGACGGTATTCATATGATTTTTTCCTTGCAGAATGTAGCGTGTGGCATGTAATCAATAGCGTTGGCAGGAAGCAGGCAACCTGAAGACTGAGAAGGCACCTGTCCCGCGTGGAGATGTGCAATCGAATGTGAGAATTTAACACCTCCGTGGCTAAAGGGTGATGACGGGAATAATCACCATTTTCATGTTAAAACTGAACCCTCGGACCTAGCGGGATTGGGCGAGTCTGCAGCTGTGCCACCTGCGCCGTAATGTTGATACAGCAACCCTATAACGCCCTACCTCCACAACACCACGTATCGAAGGGTCTAAGAGACTTGTGTC
Source organism: Ascochyta rabiei (assembly GCF_004011695.2). NCBI lineage: Eukaryota > Fungi > Ascomycota > Dothideomycetes > Pleosporales > Didymellaceae > Ascochyta > Ascochyta rabiei. Next base: position 195,923 of record NC_082407.1, read on the forward strand.
AGACACTCTGCCGGACGGCACGATCTTTCTATGATGGAATTGTGACAGCTTTGCGTGGCTTGCACTACCTTCTCTCGCCTGATCCCCATGACAGCCTGTGGTGATGCTGCATCGGCTTAGCAGTAGTGTAGGTTGCTGAGCGCTACTCTGACCTTTTATTCGCTGATCACAGACAAAACCAATGCGCAGGAAAAGCTGAAGTTGCTGGGAGGTCGCTCGAAGCGCTTCGAGTGTTGATGTGTGGGTGTCACGACAAAGCGTACATATGCGGCGGCCACGCAGGCATCTGATTGGCAGCTGGCCGCTGCACCAGTGCCTATCACCCAGCACCGCTCGACGACGACGTCATCATCATTGCCAGCAGTCCTCATGTCGTCTACTCTCTCATTACGCCCTTCATCGCAGCTGCAACCACGCCTGCGGCTGCTTGCTTTTACTCCGTGATAATCAGACATCCGTCGTCAAACAAGCCACCTCGAGGCGCACACCAGCGACTGCGATACCATCGCTCAACGAGTTCCTAGCGTAGCGTCTCTACACATGGCCCCTCAGCCTACTCCGAACACTAGCTGTCTCGAAGGGCGAGTTGCCTGATAGGGATAGTCATCCGTGGAGCCAGTCTGCTGTCCTGGTGGTCTGGCCTGCCGGCCTGTGGATCAGAGCTACACGAGTGGTAATCGGTCCTTTTCCTAAACGTCTGATAGACATTCGGCTTTGCGCTAAGTTGTTTGATGGTACAAGGAACTACGAAACGAGGAATCTTGACTGACAAACGAAAGTAAACGGACTCTGGAAGACACCCAGTTAACACACTAAATTGAAAGCGAAATCGCAATAGCACCTCAACGAGGTAGAATGGCAGAGTATTAGTCGAGATGTAGAAGCGATTTGAGAAGCGGAACGCAAAGTGAAATATCTGATTTTCATTGCGTGCGGCTTTTTAACCACATGACCTGGGCTACTCCGCTCAATCGATGTAAACCGCACGTTGGCGACTAGCAGCAAATGGTCCGAATTTGGTCTTCATGGTTCAAGATGAGCCACGAATGTCCCTTTGCAATGAAGAGTGAGCCTGTCGCTATGCCATCCTTGAAGGAAACCTCTACACAACCACGTGATGGACCTAGCCACCACTGGCCCAGAGCTGCTTGCGATATCCTGACCAATCTACCTCTTGACAACGGCCTCGCTTGGTATCGCTCTGTCTGTCTCCATCCTCAGACTCGTAGTCGTCCGAGTACTCGTCCTCATACACTTTCCCCGTATCGTCATCATACGGTTCATGTACAGAGTCTTCTCGCTCAGCCAACTGTGTGCCCTCATTCTCCTGGCATGGATTGCTGGCGCCGTTGACGGTTGGAGACGAGCAGCCGTCGTCGCTGACAGCAAAGTCCTCGGCGGACGTGCTGTTGCCGCTGACAATGGCGATCTTGGGCGAGGCGGTGCCGGCGTCAATTGCAGAAGTCGCAGGAGCAGCAAGCTCGGCCGGTTGTCGCAGCATGCTCGTCACGGTGGCATAAGCGAAGTCTGCGGTCAAGTGCTCGACGGCAGACGTGCTGGTAGAACCGGGTGGAGCAGCTGGGGCACTGTCAGCAGCTAAGGTCAATGTGGTAGCGGAGGCTGCAGCGACGCCAGTGGTGCGAGTGTGGTCGTGCTTGGTTGCCCTCTGCGATGATCTAATAAGTACACGCTGTAGTAGTGCTCATAAAAGTGTGACGTACCCCCACATCATGCTCGTCACGGTCGACGGTGACACAGCAAAGCTGCTCATCCTCTGCCTTCTCTCGGACGTTCTCGTCTTCCGGAAGCTTTGCAGGCATGGCGTGCGCGGCAGAGTCCGGATGGTGCTTGCCGTTCTTCGACGCGGCAAGGTTGGTGATGGCGGTGAGCTGCTCTGGTGGCATCGTCTTTGACTGTTCGCGCGAGCGAGATTTGAACTTGGGAAATGCTGCCTACAAGAGTTTGCGTGGGTCGTTGTGGTGCAGATATAATTGTTGAATCAATGAAGCTGGGTGGACGGAGGAAATTTGTAAGTATCTTGATTGTGGTGAAACGAAAGCAAACAAACGGCGCTTAGGAAGAAACTCGCTCTTTCCGCATCCACCTCGATTTGCGCGAGCGTCACAATCTATATCCCACTGTCTGCGAAAGGCTTCTCTCGCTTCAGATGGCTTTGCTACTGTCTTTAACGTAGCTGAGGTAGCCAGACGGCATCACCACAACTGTGGTCAGGGACGAGGTTAAGCATGGAGCCGCCGCGGCGACACGACTGTACGGAGGTTGGTTTTAGCACTCGTCTAGTAGGTAGTGCTGGAGATTGCATGTGGATACAGGATGGCTAAAGATGGAAGACTTAGGTACTCAAGAACTGAACTGTAAGCTGTTGCTCGACAGGACTACTTTGGTACAAGTCCAATAATGGCAACTTTACTTTCGAGCTTTGTTGCACCTCTTGCTGGTGGAGACCTCGCTCCTTCCCATCAACTTCTTCAGCGTGCTGACTGAGCGATCCTGCACGCCGCTCTTAACATGCCCTACTTTTAGGACGTGGTATGTACTGCTTGCATTATCATAGATGTTCTTTATAGAAGGATATTATTCGCTAAATTAACTTGATTGCTGTGTCTCACGCGCGATCAGGCTAGTGTCTGAAGATGGACCGCCTTCAATACTCATGCTCGTCACTCACCTCTGCTCCCACTATATGACACCCATCATGGAATTTCGCGAGTCTCTCACTCAGATTTGCCGGCACAAGCCCCAACGCACAGGTATTCGCAGTGAACCTTACTGCGAGAAGCTCCGTCGCCATCCAGAGAATAAGCAAAAGAGAAAAAAGCGGTGAAATTAGCAGCTTGCGCCGCCCCATCTTTCTAAGAGGCACAATCCCATGACTTGCGCCAGAGAACAGCGACAGAGCATCGTCAATCGCTGCGACGACGGTCAGCAGCCGCCTGTTCTGTCGGTCACCGAGAGCAATCTGCGCCAACACACGAAATAGACCATCCCAAATTAGCAGCCCATCATGGTAAGCAACACGTCAACACAGTCTTCTGGTACCAGCTTTGTCTTTGACAACCATGAGCAGCTCAAGCAATATGTCGCGTGCATAGACTCAACCGCGCCGTTCCCCAAAGAACTTGCAACTTCATTGACAACGTTGTCGACAAAGCGTGCAGGGTGCCCCAATCACTAGCAGCCAAGAATCTACAAGACAGTACCGCTTACGCACATATGTTCAACGAATAAGGGCTATGAAGAAGCTTGCGTCAGATCTGATGTCCGTCGATGCTGTTGATGACGGAGGGGAAGAGCTCATTTCGCTAGCTCCTGCGCGCGCTTCGACATGACCTATGTCGCTCACCCAAGCACCCCCCGATCCGTCCTTAGTCAGCCCAGACCAAACAAGGCTAATAATGGCTACATTCCGAGTGCGCCTGCAGAGAAGTGCAAGACCCAGTCGGTCAGAGCGCACTACACTAAAAGAAAAGAACGAAAGCTACTGTTGGGTGCAGATGAGCCCCGCATCGAGCGTACCGTACTGTGCCCGTGGTTGACCGTCGAGTTCAAGGCGTTGGGGAACTTTGCTCTTTGTGGTCCTCGTGCAAGACCGAGATCCTGGCACACTAGAGGCAATTACGTTGCTTGTGAGCTGACACTCGATTTCTCCCTGTTCATGCACCGTTTGATTAATACGCGGAGCCAGTTTCTTTAAAATCTAGGGAAGAGACGCGTTGGATCCAAAATGGACTACTGTTCAATGTTAGACTTAGGACAAAGTAAGAAGGTCAGGGCTGTGTCGAGGAACGGTATTGTTTTCACCCCCTTCTGGAATTGCTAGAAGCGATTATGGGTTGTAAGCAAGCATAAGCTTTTCTACTTTATGAGATCGAAGATCCTCTCCACTAATCTTCGGTGAAGGTACCCGCTACTGTCTTTCTTGTACACTCAATGCCCGCTGTAAGCTCTTGCGGCACTTACCTGTTCAAAAAGCTTTAGTGGAAATCTACCGTGTCCGTGCGCGCAACGACCGGAGTCGCGCAACAACCAAAAACCACCTTAACGCTCAAAATTAGATAAGGCTATAGAGCCACCCACAACAGCTATTATTTTATAATTTTGTAGTGTAGTACTAATTAATTACTTATAAAAAAGATGTACTATTTAAATTTGGCTAGTAACTTAACGTTGTGGCTACGTGATGTGGTTTTAAGTAGGGGAGCTAGGGACGGCAATAGGGGACTACAACCACCAACATTATCCCTAGGACCACGTTTTTAATGCTTTTTTAGCTAGGTTGCTTATAAAGCTTTCTTTTTACCCTTTTAAGGTAATTATATAGCTTTTACAGCATTAAGCTCTTGTTATTAACGCTGCTTTTTAGCCTTCTGTTTAGCCTTCTAATTTACTGTATTAGCCTTCTTCTTCTTACGTACCACCTTAGCTGCCTCTTACGCTACACGCCTCTCCTCCTTCTCCTTCTCCTTAACTAGCTTCTTAGCAGCTGCTACTTCCTTACTAGTAGCTTTTCTAAGCCTCTCCTCCTTCTTCTTATGTTGTCTGACTTGCTTACAGAAGCGTGCTTTATTAACCTTTCTAGGTAACTAGAACACTGCACTACTATAGTACTTCTGCTGTTGCTATAAGTCTAAGGTTTTGCTCTTCTTTTTGTGCTTTTTCTGCATCTTTAGAGTCTTTTTAAGGCTATCTATCTTATGCTAGAGGAGTAAGGTTTTAACTAAGATATAGTGGATTAATTGTCTTATCTTTTTAATGTTACTCTTACTCTAGTTTTTAACTACACGCCACAACAACGTCTCTATTTTAAGCTAATCCTTGTTGCTATAAACAGACAATAAGGACCTATCTAAATCTAAGCTCTCTAGTGTTTTAACAAAGTAGTAGAGGATAATGTTAGGATTAAGTATATAGATACCTGTTGCCTTAAAGAACTTAAGTATTAGCTTTTTAGTGAAGCTACACATCTACGCTGGCTAGAATAGGCAGAAGAAGTCTGCTCTAGTAATAGGTGTGTTGTTTTAAGCCTTATAGATGTGTGTTATAACTACTTTTAAGTACGCTATTAATAGAGGCTTAAACAGCACTATATTAAGCAGCTAGAGCGTTTAGGTTAAGTAAGGGGGAAGGACAGCTAGAAGGATCTTGTAGTTATTATAGTACTTAATAAAGTCTATTATTACATAGGATCTGTGGCTATCTAGTATTAAAAGCCTCTACTTTCTTTGTGCTTTCTCCTTAGTGTAGTAATTAAACACCTACTTAAGCTAGGTAAGGCCTATATCCCTATTTGTCTACCCTAAGAGAGATAATATAACTATTATAGAGTGTTTTCCTAGCTTAATTTTAGCTACCTAGTCTAATTTAATGCTAGCGTTAGCTAACTTATAGATAATGCCTAGTAGTAGTACTGTTCTATTACCACACACACACGCTATAAGCGTCTACTAAGCTTAGTTACTATTCTAGATAGATGCTTTAATCTCTCCCTTTATCTATATACGCTTACTAAACATATGTTTTATTCTTCCTGTAATGCTAATTATAAAGCCCTTCTTATCTATATTATATATGTAGCAACCCTTAATAGAGTATTTAGAGATTTTATGCAGTAGTAGGTTAAAGTAGAGCGTATATTTATTATAGGAATTAGCGTTGTAACATAGTTAATCTATCCTAGTAGAGTAACATAAGATAAGATAGATAGAGTACTTGTTAATAAAGCAGGTAACCTAGCTCTTACTAACTAGATTTTGAGCTACTAGCAACGCGAAATTCTGGATTATCTCTCTAGTAGGTAGTAAGTAACAAGTACTAAGCAACTCTATATACTTTATAAGCTCTATCTCCTATTATAGCGTTAAACGTTGCTAGTTAATGTCCTTAGTCTCCTAGAAGTCCTAAACGTGCTTGTGTCTCTAAGCTAGAGTTACGTAGTTAACGCTGAACCTAGTAGTAAAATGCTAATACACAAGTTTTTTGCCTAGTTTTAGCACATTAATTGCTGCAAGCGCTTTATTAATAGCTGCTATAGTTGTTAAGTTACAACGCGTTAAAGTATGGTGTAGTTGTGATAATTCGGTTGTTGCGCGACTCCGGTCGTTGCGCGCACGGACACGGTACAACAACGCCAATGAAATCGCATCAACGCGGCACCCAGACGCCAGGGACGGACTCGCAATTACAGTCAATGACGCGCGCTCGACGATCAGAATCTCGCACTCTTCGGTAATTAATTTTCCCGGCCGATCTATCCTAGCGACCTCGACAACATTTGAGAGCAAGCCCCGGCATGACGAAAACCGCGCATCTTTTTAATTAGCCATGATGACAATCGCCTGAATTCCTGAACCAAAGAAACACAGTTTGACAAATAAGGGGGGTCCATTACAGGCCACAGCCGTACGATTGTTCATGTATGTACAGCGACGCTCTCATCCAATTCAGAGACTGACAGCTTCACGACAGCTATCGAACGATGCTCACTAAACTTCTTAGTTTGTCTGACAGGCTTCTGTTTCCATTTGGTTGCCTATTATTAGAGATCTAGGACGAGCCTTGCTTCGTTCAAGGGTCAGAGCCGGGACGCAAAGCCCAGCTGCGATATATACCAATTAAATTTGAACTTCCTCCACATACGACCATAGGACGTTGAAAACAAGGCTTCCCGTTCGCTCAGCCCTATTTAAGCAACGTACCGGCGGATTAGTAGTTAGGTGGGTGACCACTAGCGAATACCCGCTGTTGTATGTTTTTGCCAGTTTTTTTTTGCTGATTACCTCATCCATCACACCCAGCCGTCTCACGCGCAAACGAACGCGCTCATAGACAGTCTAAGCGACCCTGCCGGACCTGACCTTGATTCACCTTGCCACAACTACACTGCAGAGCTGGTGCTACACGCCCCTACCACACGTGACGTGTTTCGACGTTCTTACAACTCGTTCCGGTTATGAGCTGGACTGAGCGGAGTGGAGGGGAAAGGTGTCAGTTAGAAAAGGTAGAATTAGCTTGACAGTAGAAGAACACGGCAGTAGAATAGTCGCGCGCGGAGTGGGGTATTTTGGTGTGTTGGTGTGCTGAAGTAGTTATAAACTAATAAGAAGAGCTAGAGACAAGAGAAATAGCAGCAAGTTAGTAGATTGCTCAATGTATAGCCATAACGCTTTGGTACACCATGCCATGTTGGGAAAGTATGCAGATCGAGATGCACTGTGAACTGGGACACAATCAGGGAATCAGAAGCGCCGATTCTCTAGAATTATTAATTTTGTTTGGGTTTAAGGCATCTTACAGTTTTGTTTGTTTGATATAATATCATTAAACAAGATCAAAACAATATTATTAAATCCATATAATTGTTGACAAGCCTGGGTGTGTAACCAAACTGTCCCCTAATATGGTTCAGCTGCTTGCAATACCATGTTCAGTCAGACGACAACAAATTGACCGCAAGAGACAGGAAGCAAATAGTACTTTTCAACTTTACTGCGCTATTTTGCATCCACAACAATAGAAAGTAGAGCTGACCCATATCGCAGGGGCTGGTGATTGGTACTGTAAACAACGCGACCTCACTCCTAGGCGTCAAAAATCCCTTAATTTGTAATGGCCACCACCTGTGACAACACTTTATGTACACCATGATCTTGTCGCTAGACGGTTGGTTGAGCGCGCGTTTGATGCGGTACGGTTGATGCTGTCGCCGCCCCGCACCGTCTCACGTCGAACATGAAAATTTGGACAACGCCCTCCTACCGCTGCCATTGATGACGTTGCTGCCTTACTCTTGAGATGCGACGGTAGAGGATGCAATAAATCGAACGATGCGCCAAGTACGCGCCTGCTCCCTTTGTGCGATACTAACTGTACCAGACGCATCAGAAGCCTTCTCGCTGACGTCGTCCACGATGAACCTACCTCACTAACACCTCGTGTTTCAAGCTTCACTACTGTTGTTACTTTGCTGCCATTGCCAGTGTGGACATTCTCCAACATACCAACCACGACGGCACTGTTATGAGCGCTCCACCACGGCACACACACGTGGATCACAGCAACACTCTATCTCACCAGAAGGCCCCAATTGGCCGACCTCTGCTCCATGACGGCCTGATTGGGACTGTTCTACCCTGATACAGCAATAAATGAATGCTGCTCGGCTTGTTTCGCCGACGGCCTAGACCCCAACGCATACTAGCCTCGAAGCAAGGGCGCTGATCTGACCCCACCTTTATCTACCCGCTTGACTTGATGCAGTAATACTTCAGCATCGTTTCTCGGTATCACTGATTGGCTGTCAGTATGAGAAGACAAGAGACGAACACGCTAGCGTAGCAACCGGTGGCAATATGTAGGGTGGTAGCGTATCAGCAACTTTGTCGATAGTTCTGCAGGTGAGTTTCTACCTAACGACAACTGACAAGGCAGCTTTCTCAAATTGCGCTCACAGGTCAATATCAAAACGCATTGCGTAGAGAACAGCGTGCTGAGAGCTTGCGTGCAAATGTTTTTCGCGAAAGATGATCTCCCCCACGTTCGGCCCCCAGCTCCACTAAGTCCAACTCGCTCGCGTTTCGCAGCTATTGCCCAATCGGGTCTGAGAAGTGAGGGCTTGCAGTAGGTCGCATGCTGCGCCGCATCGTTTCCTACCTACTAGATCGTGATTTGATAAGACTTAACATCTCAAAGACAGTACAATCAAGCCCTCCGATTTGTGACATCAAAAGATTATTTCCAAGAACTCTAGTTTTGCCTTTCGTGACCTCGATCTTCTTTGCTGTATCCACATTCTCAAAAATAAACACAACCCGCCGCACATCATGGCAGTAACACTGGCAGAGAGCAGAATTTCTGATGTTGCTGTTGAACTTGTGGTCCTTTTGGTGCGCTCAAGGCCGCTACATTTTTTGGCGCTATGGAGTGGCTGCTTTTCATGGGTACTGCGACCTACACTATACTGCTCTTCTTAGGACTTCCAAGTTCTGATTCGCGGTGTATGAACCGCTGGGAGCATGATACCTCCAAGGATTTCCTGTTGAAACAAAGCGCTCTAACTCATTGGTCGGGTGTCATGATTCTTTATTTCGCGCAAAATTATTAACAGATCGAGATGAAAAATGTTGGTAGCCTCGTTCCGATACCAAAAAAAGAATTCGCTAGGTCCAGTAAAGTTTTAGAACCTGCAAGACGATAGCATATACGTCAGTTCCCTGGAAGAAAGGTACCTTGTGATGTGTGTGAAGAGAGACGATGGTTGGAAAGTGAAGTCAAGCCAAGCATGACCCGCAGGAGGAAGCTTACATTCTACTGCGCTTGTTATCAATTTAAGTGTGCGTCCAAAGTAAAAAATCGAGGCTGCGGTGAGTGATCCGCAGCTTATCACTTTGAGCGAGCTGCCGTGTTCATCGCCGAACTGCTGGAGGTTCCCAGACCGATGTATGGGCCCGAAACGTCGCTGTCTTCGGTGCGGAATGATGGCGTTGATCTTGCAAGCTGTCCTGTGAGGCTTACAGTCCATGCGCGTGTCTAAGTTTCATATTGAAGCAATAAATGTTATGTGTTCGCAGAAGATGCATAAGCAAGAACGTCGGGTAAGATAGGAATGTCTGAATTTTCCGGCCCAGCTCATGGCAGCGTTACATGCATGCTTCTCGGCGTACTCTTGATTTGAGCAGATTTTATGGGTTTCAATGGAAATTACCCAGAGTCTTTGCTACTTGAGCTATTTGGTGTCTCCCGCATCTTCCTATGCCCCTTCACAGTATTCTCACCAGTCTCGATACACATGTAGAGCAGCTTAAGTTTTTCCCTTCGCTGTATTACTGTTGTTTCTCTATCCTCTTTCCTAAGCTCAGGTGTAGATCCCGCCAAGAAACCCATCGCCTGACAGACCTAGTCTCGAAGCGCTTCCTTCTGAGCCTGCATGTCCTTGAGCAGATTCTCGTAGTCTTGAAGCCTGTCCTTGCACTCCTCTAGCATGTCTTGCATACGTTGGAGCTTAGACTCAAACCAGCTCTTGTCTGATGCAGAAACGTCTTGTTCTTCGTTTAGCTGGCGGAAATTGGCTTTGATGTGTTCCATTTTCGCAGTTACGTTGTTGATTATGCCTAGCATCTCTTCATGATCCTTGCTGAGGTTGCAATCATTGGGGTGGGTTGCAGTTGCAGCTAGAGTGAAAGACGCTCGGTGCATAGAAGACATGGCGCGGTATCGGTTCTAAAGTTTCTATTGTTGTGTGGTGGTTTGGTGGATGATTCAAATATGATTAGGTGATGTTCTGCATGTTGGGGGGAGCTTTTTGAGATAGCTATATAGCTTTTCTGCTGACGGCAACTTTGTCTCACAATGCATCCATGAGCTGGCTTTCATAAACAGCGCCCGCTACAGTAATGAATGGGTACATACTTGAAAGCTTTGTTTGAAGGTATTGGGAGCGTTGTTATTGGCATGCATGACTGAGGCTGCAGAACAATAGGGCCATCTCAAAGACACATCCCAAAAATGAAAGTGCCAAGCAAATATGTGAGCATCAAAAGGAAATTTCAAAGAAATGCACTGCACATGTGTTAGCACTACACGACTGCGATATGCCTGCCAAGTCTTTTGTGGGACAAGGCTGCGAGGCTCCGAAACTCTGAAGCTCCAGAGCGGGGTACCATGGCCTTTCCAATCCAGGACCCAGCGCTGCGACATTCATCGTCACATGTGTAACGAATAACAGCGCTCTTTACACAGAGATAATTCTGGAAGTCCTCATTTTATAGCTCGAACATCGACTACAATCATATCAATCACCACCAACATCTCCGTTTGATCTCCCTCCCTGTGCTTTGTTTTTATCGAGTAACGTGTATATCCACAAAACGTTAACCCATCCTTCACACCCAGCGCCCTCGCGCTACAGCTGCGAATCTCCCAGCTTCCCAAAATCAGCTTCTTTCTTTCTGCAGGTGCCGCACAAGGAGCATCAAACACGGTCACCAGCAAGCGCTAGTGCTATAGAACCCCGCTATATTAGTCGTAATGCGGCAGTGATAGGACTTAGGCATGTAGTACAGCTTCGTATTTTGTCACAACAGTCTGCGTGAGAGGCTGCAGTGAGGTTGCAGCGGCATCTGCCTCTAGAAACCACGCCAAGAGTATTTATGGGGAGTACCCTCAGGCCCACAAAGCCTAGCTTGTTAGCCATACTGTTGAAACTCCAGGCACAATCAGCCCTTTGCTACCGCAGTCGACATGAGCTGCGCAGGGTGAAATGAGAACGCGAATTTTCACTTTGCCTGTGCCCTTTTCACTTGCTTTCAAAAGCAAGAGCAACAGTGTCAAGAGATTCTAGTAACCCCCGCCTTTTAAAGAGCGCTCAGAGTTTCGACACCGTTCAGATATTTTTGTTGGGAGGGACAAGTAATAAAGGTGCCATCAGGCAGAGCGATCATGACAAGGTCACGTCTTCAACAACACTCTTGATAATTAATGACAAGGCGATGGATTGGAGCGCGCGAAGGATCGTCGCCATCCACCTCATTTTCGCCATCGCTGAAAGGCGCCTATCTTTCTAGTATAGTAGTTTGCATGAACGTCCTGATGAACTAAGGTGATAGGAGTTCGTTTACATGGCTGTGATCAAAACCACTAGTGCCGGTCAATTAGACATGAAATTAATCGAGTAGGTTGAGTTGTTTGTAAGCTCGAGACTTTCTGCACATGTAGCTGCACGTGTGTAGGAAGACCCGCCTGCACAGTGGACTAACAGGGACGGACCTTGCTCTTAATTATAACGTTAAGAAACTAACGCATACCATAGATGGGTTCAGAACCCTTGGATCAATGTAAGAGCTCTGGTATTGAGATGTTGATGGGCGCCTGTGTTGGCATGGCGAGCCTCTCGCCGATGATGCGCGTGTAGGTATGCTTGAGTGAAGTGCCAGAGACGGCTTTGTTCTGGCTTTACTGCCTATTTCTATTGATTTGCGTAAGAGCTGGTATAATATTATCTCCATCCAAGGGGCAGTAGTATCATTGGAAAGACGAGGTGCGTATCAAGGGGGACTAGACTCAGATAGACACTCGCGCGCTAGAAAGGCATTAATCCATTTCAAGCCGCTCTACCACTTGGAGACCAGAAGAAATGACGTTGTGATTGGACCAGATCAACTTCTCCGCTCAATCTCGTCAGACTGCACATTACCCAAAGTCGCGACAAGGTCCGGCCGCTCGCTTTCGGTCTCGCCGTGATGTCCAACCCCTTTGAGTTACCCTCTTTTCTCTACTTTTTAATGTACTCCATGAAAGATACAGTGCCTTCTGCCCACACTATAACCCTGGCATTTTTCCTTCTCTCTGTAGGGTCGTTGGTGGGTGTCTTTCTGTGACTATTGAAATATCCTAGTGTGCATCCAGCAAGAGAGGAGAAGAACAGCGCTTGCTTGGCAATGTCTTCACTATGCTCCTCTTAAGCTTCTCCAGTTACTTTAATGATAGCTCTTCGACCTTCATTAACACGCTTCTGGGCTTCTGAGATCCAGTATGTCACGTGCTGGGCAATAACACTTAGCATGAACACGTTGCTACCAGTAATGGTAGCCTACAAGGCTCTAGAGAAGAAGAGATTTAGAAAACCGTGAGTCGCGTATCTATAGAGCGTGGCAGCGCCATTTTCTTGCCACTTTTTGTCTATTAAAAGACTGTTGCGACCCATTACATTAATGCTAATCCTGCCAGCAGGACTACCCCCTGTACGGCCAACTGCAACTAAGTAACCAGTGCTGAAGATCAATACATTAACTAGGTACTCTTTGCTAGCAACAACATGGCCTTTTTCTGCAACGTAAGATAGGCCCTTGCTGTCTGTCTTAACAAGATAGATATATAGCTTATTTAACACCTATAAATACTTTGTTGCTAAAGGTAGAACATCTATACTACAAGGGTTACTAGAGATTTAGCGATCTAGCTGTTGTTAGAGCCTTAACAATGTTATCTACGCAAGAACGCAATGCCTTTATGTGTAGGAGGTCCAGCGCACAAAACTAGGCCGCTTAATAGGCTTTATTGTCTAGGATAGAGTTAACTTTGCCATACGCAGGTAATCTAATTACTACAAAGTTAGTAGGCATACTAGTCTAGCTGTCATAAACACAATTCTTTTAAGCTAGAAGCAGAGCATTAGTTACATGTTAATTTAAGTTAATCTGTCTTTTAAACTGCTAGCCTTTCTTCCCTGCAACAGTGCGCTTTAGACTTTTAATATTAGTAATCTGCTAATTACGTAGCTTAACATAAGCTAGTGTGCGCTAGATAACGTATAACTCTTTAGAAATCTAGCTAATAAAGGGATTGCGCCTACAGCAGTTGCAGCTGTGCTAATAATTGCAACTCACTTTTCGTGCAGCTTGTCTAAAGTTTAATTACCTTAGGACCTGCCTGTGACTTGATGGTTAAAGCGTAACGTGTGGAACATCGCTCCACAAAAAGACAAGAGGTCTGGGATCCTAGGAACCTGCGGTTTAGTGAAAACTCCAGCAGTAAGATAGAAATACTGCGGTTTAATTAGATAATTAACTAAAAGCTTAGACAGTCTGCGTGTCTCTACAATAAAGTAGTTTTAGAGTGCCTCTGCGTTATCCCGCTGCACATGCTTCACATCTGTTGCGGTATCAATTGGGTGTCAATCGGACCGTCTACCCACGGCAGACGGCCCTAGCTTAGTTGGTCTCGGGACAGGTATATATTGCACTCTCCTAGCTAGACAGCAATATAGCGCAGTCTTTCTATTGTTCCCTACAGCAGCTAGTTACGCCGCCACAGTTATAAGCCCAGAAGCCTTCAGTTAATTGCTGCGTTTACCCGTTTATATACAGCCTGTACAACTGGCTGTTAACACAACTAGATTAATTGTTAACCCGTCAAATAGAGCACGTCCTAAGAGATAGCACAATGAGTGCATATGAGCAGGACCTGCTAGTAACAAAGACGTCAGTTATACTTAGCAAGCCTAATAACTAGAAGAAGTGGTTGTTTGTGAGAAAGGACACAGCAGACAGAGACAACCTGTGGCCGTACGTCAACCCAAGTCTGTCAGTGGACGAGCTGAGGAAGCTACAAGATAAGAAGCTACAGGAGAAGCCTGTGTAGAGGTTTAAGAAAACTTAGGTATCTAAAGAAGAGCAGGACGATATTAACATTAAGGATCTGTCTGCTAAAGAGATATCAGTCTACAACACGTGGGCAAGGAGGTTTAAGCGTGAGGAGGCAAGATGGTTACAGAGAGAGAAGGCCTTAAGAAGCTTTAACTCTGAGATTGCCCGGACAATTGACGTTAAGCACCTGGATCTTATTGTTAGCTGCTCAGACCCGTACAGTCGATTGACAACGCTTAAGAAGCACCTCTGCCCATTAGTAGGTGAGCGGAATCACCAGCTACGCAGCCGCTACAGAGCTGTGTGTACGAGACCAAGGAGAGCAAATCTGGATACCTGGTTTAACGAGTAGGTGACAATCACCAGACTCCTGACGGAGGCCAAGATGCCCGAAGTGGATGGTAACCGATCTCAAGAGGACTTCATACTGTCGATCAGGGGCCTTGACGATAGCTGGGCAGCTACACAGCTGCATGAGCTAATCAGGAAGGACCAGAGAGGAGAGCAGTACACGTCAACCGCAGATCTTGTGGCTGAATTTTGGTCTTACTATTGACGCACACGTCCAATTGCATTATCTCTTGGCACGTTTGCAACGTTAGGTGTTGCACCCAGCACGGCTAGCACACCTAGCACAGACAACCTGACAGCCTCAGGTGGATTAACACGACGTACGGCATGCCTGTGTGGGAATAGCCACAGATTCAAGGACTGTCAATACGTCAACTACAGCCTACAGCAGTCTAATTGGACGCCAGATGCAGCAGTAGAGAAGAAGTTTGACGAGCTACGCCAGGCTGAGACTACTATGGCTAAGGCACTTAGACACGTAGAAGCTCGCCTTAGGAAGAACAGCAAGCAAGAAACAGAGAGTAAGAAGCAGTCTGTAATCAGCATGGATAATGGCCAGCCAGTCAGGAGCACAACCCACTGCAATGCTATGCTACAGACTACAGCTATAGCTAATCAGAGTCAGCCGCCGCTACTCACTAGGTGGATACTGGATCCAGGTTCAAACTGTCACGTGACAAACACTAGAGGATCCAATTGGACTACAACTATGAAGGGAGGACCCACAGACTACGTGTACGCTGGCGGAGTGCTAGCACAGATAGAGGAGTGGGGTGAGGTAGTACTCAACGTTAAGACGCCAACAGGAAAAAGCCAGATGAAGTTGACGTACGTGGCCTACATCCCTGGATTCTTCACAAGCGTGGTTGGATTGTCACGCAGCAGGCCTCTAGGAGTACACTTTGACTTAGGACGTGACTGCCTATACCAGGAGAAAGCGTTAAACGTCATATGTCTATTGCAGTACCAGGATAGACACTGGTTAATTAATAATAAGAAAGAGCAGGCACTGTAGCTGGCTCTATTGTTAGTGTATGCGACACGATATCCAGTACCCAGGCTGTTACAAGACGAACGGAAGCCACTGACAGTCACCCAGAAGGATGCCCATAAGCTCCTTGGCCACGTGAGTCAGAAGGCAGTAGCTCAATTGAGCAACCACGTCGACGGGATACAGGTTGAACAGCACCCTAAGGCACCCTAATAGGACACGTGTGAGACGTGCATACAGGCGAAGCTACACAGGATAGTCAGCTAACAACCACCTAGGGAGCCAGCCATCCGTCCATTCTATAGACTTGGCATTGACCTTGTTTAATTGCGTGAGAGAACAGAGCGCTGTTACAACGGAGACCTGTGGATGTTCCATGCTGTTGACCAGTACACGTCTTGGCACGAGGCGTGCTGCCTACCAGATAAGAGCTCAGTAACGCTGAGGCGTGCTGCAGAGAGACTACTGGCGAAGATTAGACGTTAGTACAATGCTGATGTGTTAGTTATAAGACTAGACAGTGACTGTGGCTATAGTGAGATGCTACAGATATTCAGAGACCTTGGTATTGTTGTAGAACCAAGAGCCGAGTACACTGAGGAACAGAACGGACTCACAGAGAGAGCCGGCAGCACGATTGTCACGAGGGGACGGGCTATCCGGATCGGCAGAGACCTGCCTATAGAGTTGACTAACGAGTGCTGCATGACAGCTGTATATCTCCTCAATCGCACGCCTACAGAAGCACTGTCCTGGAGAACTCTATATAAGGTTGTCCACGGACGTAAGCTAACAGTTGCTTACCTGACTACTATTAGATCCCAAGCATACGCGTTAAACACGAAGCTAAAGTGCAGGGAGAAGCTACAATCACGTGCGTTGATGGGACAGCTAGTAGGCTATGACTCCACAAATATCTATCGCGTGTGGATGCCGACGCTGCAGAGAGTATTAAGGACACAGGACGTGGTCTTCCTGCCGTCAGAGCACAGCATGGAGGAGGTTTACCCAGAGAGACAGAGACTACGTGAGATTGCTACTGTTCTTAACATCCCAGAAAATCTAGAGGAACCAGAGCAACTTATAGGGGAGTCACACGTTAGTGAAATTATTCCTAGTCAAGAAAACGTTAACAAGACAGAGGATGCCCATGAGGCAGAGAGCGTTGACGAAGCAGAGAGTCAGCTAATGAATGAGATGGCTGGTCATCGAGAGTCACAGAAGGAAGTGACAGAGAGTACAGAATGGCTACCGACGCCTGAGGACACACCCAAGCCGAGTTATCTGCTGGATGGCAACAGAGAGATAGTTGAGAGTAGTCAGGAGAGTGGCAGCATGCCACGAGGCTGGCAGACTCTTATGCCTGAGGCAGAGGCTCCGGATCGACGATCGAATAACGCTCCAAGGAGAGAAGAGATCAGCAGCCAGATTGACGAGGCAAACGTGCTGACGTTAAGGAGACAGAGACGCCCGCTGGGATCGTACTACACAGCATTTGCACTGGCTGTTAATCCGTCAGAATCTTAGAAACTTATGGGCGAAGCGCCACGCACAAGGCTGCACAGAGACAGGCTCCTAGCACCCCCACAACAGTGGAGAGACCTAGAGAAGCACCTGCACGGACAGGAGTTCAGAGAGGCAGCTTATGCTGAGTTTGCTAGCTGTTAAGAGAAGGGATGCTTTGCAACCACGTCAGTGACAGCAGCAGCAGCAGCCGCTGAGGCACAGATACTCCCTCTGAAGTGGGTATTTACATACAAGTTTAACAAAGATAGGTACCTCTACAAGTACAAGGCAAGACTTGTTGTTAGAGGAGACCTTCAGAACGAGTGGGGAGACACGTACGCAGCTACACTGGCAGCACGTGTATTTAGATCTCTAATAGCTATAGCTGCCGCATTTGGCCTTCAGGCGTATCAGTATAACGTGCTGAACGCGTTCCTGAATGCACCACTAGAGCAGCTAGTCTACGTTTGTACACTAGAACCGTTCGTAAGACAGATAGGCGAGCTACTTAAACTTAAGAGAGCCCTATATGGCCTTAAGGACGCACTACAGCTTTAGTTTAAGCACCTGAGCAGAACGCTGGTGAACCTAGGGCTGAGACTAATCAAGGACGTGCTGTGTCTATTTACAAGCGAGCATTTGATTGTGTTCTTCTACGTGGATGATATTGTTGTTCTGGTACACCTACAGCATCTCAGCCATCACAGCCAATTTGAGAAGCAGCTGCAGGCAACGTACAACGTGCGAAGACTAGGTGCCCTAAAGTGGTTCCTAGGTGTACGGGTACTTAGAGACTAGGAAGCAGCATCTATATGGCTGGTACAGGACTCTTTTATTAACAAAGTGTCAGCCAAGTTCAACTTAGCACAGACGTCAGGGAGATACCCAGTGGTACCGTTAACTGAGAGCTACCTGCCGTTGAGCACAGAGGAGCCGAACGCCAGCCGCACACAGATATACCAGCAGCTAGTTGGCTTGCTGGCCTACATATCAACCTTTACAAGACCTGACGTGTCGCGAGCACACTCAGTCCTAGCACGTCATCTACAGAACCCTGGGCAGAAGCACGTGGCAGCTGCTAAGCACGTCTGGAGATATCTGATAGGTACAAAGTACTTGGCTATTGGAGCATGCAACAGAGCAAGGAGCAGTACCACATACATCAGCTAAATTAATAATCTGTTAACGTTCTATAGAGCATCTGATGCAGCGTTTGCTGACGATAAGGAATCTAGACAGAGCTTATATAGATACCTGTTTAAACTGTATGGTATGTGTATAGACTGGAAGGCGACACGTCAACGCTCAGTTGCCAAGTCTACTACAGAGGCAGAGCTTATGGCTCTCTCCGTGGCTGGGGGGGAGATGGAATGGTGGAACAGAGTGTTCAAACACCTTAGGTTCAATCCTGACGTGAAGCCAGTCATCTACTGTGATAATCAGCAGACAGTAGGCATAGTTACGAAGCAGGAGGACAGGCTACACACGAAGCTACGCCACGTTGACACGCATTAGATGTAGCTTAGGCAGGAGGTACAGCACAGTTGTATAGACGTTGCCTGGTGCCCTACAGCAGACATGCCAGCAGACGGCCTTACTAAGACTCTAGTACGACAGAAACACAAGAGATTCGTCCAACAGCTTAGATTAGAAGACGTTAAGCATCACCTTATAGACAGCACTCAGGAGGCTGGGATACCAGATCCAGCAGGCCTCACTGGGTGGTACTAGGTAGATAGATTCAGCCTTGTTGTTCACGGCAGCTGGGGGGGAGTGTTGCGGTATCAATTGGGTGTCAATCGGACCGTCTACCCACGGCAGACGGCCCTAGCTTAGTTGGTCTCGGGACAGGTATATATTGCACTCTCCTAGCTAGACAGCAATATAGCGCAGTCTTTCCATTGTTCCCTACAGCGGCTAGTTACGCCGCCACAACATCTAAGCAGAACAGCGTCTTATTGTTAAGCCCCTAGTGCGTCGCAATACGCTTAGTATGCTGCTGAATTTTGGCTGCTAGATTATACTTCTGCCTTGGTATATAGCCGTCTCTTCTAATAGTAGAAGGCAATAGTAACTTTTAAGGTAGCGGTGAAGTCCAGGATACCTGTGCCAGTACCAGGTCCTACTAAAACCACCAGCTGCATTAACAATCTAGATCTTGTCTGCTGTAGCTACGCCTGACCTAATAAAGCGCACAGCATACACTAGCCTGCTAAAACTAGCACCTGGAACAAAGAATTGCACAACTTGGCTTTTCTAAATTGGTAGTGTCTAGCTGTTAAGTTCTTTATAGTCTGCCTATAGATTATTAAGGAGATTATATAGTTAATCTTTACTAGCCTTATTAATAGGGAGGGACTGCGTTGCGTCTTCTGGTCTTAGACTTTTGTTCGCTTCTTCGGCATACTTCCTCCGGACTTCCTCAAGCTCACCAGGGTCCACCTGGGACACAGGATCGTGTAGCGTTGCAGTCGCCATAGAGGAACTTCGGGAAAGGGGTGAATGAAACTTGTGCTTCTGTTGTACACAGATTCGCAAGCCAGATATCTATGCGAGTAGTTTCCCCAGATGATGAGCGCTAACGACATCAACCTGGAAAGGCACGTCATACAGTCGCGCGTCAAAAGTTAGTTCCGCGCTAGCGTCCCTCCAACGCGTCAACCTAGCCACCTATACTTTTTAACCACCTACAACTTTACTACTACTACTCTGTTTCCCTTACTTTCTTAACTATTAGATGCAGAAACGCTGTTGCTTAAATTCTGTAGAGCAGGATTAGGTAATTAGGTAGCTACACGCAGGTGCAGGTACCTATAAAGTTACTAGTTACTTTAGCTGTTACAAGCGTACTATCTAAAATCTTTATAAATGTTTTAACACTATAGGAACTACACACAATAGACCTTGCTTAGGCAGACCTAAGATACTATCTAATACGCAGAAGAAGCTTCTACACCACACAACGCAAAAAAATCCCTAGATTACCTACTCTAAGCTAGCTAAAGTTACCTAGATTATCCTACCTAATAACACTACTACCTACAAGCTAAGTAAGTTAACTATCTATTATACACTTAAGTAATACTATATAACCTATTAGAGGAGTAAAAAGAGGCCTAAACTTACTTATAGACATACTCTCTAGCATCTTTAGTTTACTTAAAAGTATTAGATATTTAATTAGCGTTAGTACATAGTTAAGTTTAGTAATAAGTGCTCTGTTTAGAAGGGCTCTAGCTATAAACAGCAGTAGTTGTTTTACTACAATAATAAGAGATAGAAGCTAAGGATAATTACTAAGATTTCTACTAGTTGTCTACCTGCTTAGATAGTGTAGGGAGCTATATAGCTAGATACATAGGGTAGACTATAGCAGAGTCTACTTATTATTATAGAGAGGGATCCTAATACTCTACATAGTAGCTATAGCAGCTAAAGTTACATTAAAACACTTAAGTAAGGTCTCTTACCTTACTATTATAAGTCTTAGTTTTTTATGCAGGATAATGCATATATACACACTTCCTACGCTATACAGATATTTATAGCAGATTATAATATTACAACTTTCCTATAGCTAGCTTACTTACCCAATCTTAACCTAATTAAACACCTCTAGTAGCGCCTTAAATAGATAATGCATAAGCTCTACCTACAGTTTAACAACTATAGCAGAGTAGAAGAGTATTTAGATAAGTTTTGTAAGGCGTTAAAGGAGTGCTAGCGTTATATCCTAAACTTACTTATTAAGAAACTTATTAGTAGTATGCTAGCACGCCTAAGTGCCTGTAGGAAGGTAAAAGGCTAGCAAATAAAATACTAGTATAGAACAGTACAACCTTAAAATTTAGAGCGTTTTAACTATGTGTAGCTATCTTAATTGCCTTACAAAGTGGGGTGGTGGGCGTGGTGATGATGCGGGGATTCGCTTAGTGGAACTAACTTTTGACGTAGTACTGTACCACGCTCCACAATACGCAATCCTCATAAGCAGGCAAGCCGGCTCTCATATGGATCATGGTGATAACGTTCCAATATCGCATCTACAATGTACCGCTAATGTTAAGAAGGTTGGAAGGCCGAGCTCAATTTGATCTGAGATGTCGATACTACTGTTGGAGTGAGCTAGATGTGGGGTCGTTTTCTAGAAGCCAACCCCACACGGTCTAGCGTCCATGATCGCTCAGTCTTTCACCACTTGTGCGATGCTTGCGCTGCAAGATTGCGTTTCCACCAATGTAGCAAAAAGGACGATAACACGCCAACGTCCAGCTTTGTACGATTTCTGCCAACATGTGTTGGATCTGCCTGAGCAGCCAAGTGCAGCCAGGTTTGGACCAGACATAAGGATGGTACAGGAGTTTGTGAGTCTTGCTGCTGGTGAACGTAGTGCAGTCAAATCGCTTGTCAGACGAAATTCACTTCACAGCCAGGTGACAGCTGGCGCGAACCAAGCCGAGTCTAGCCTCTCCCAACCCATCGCTGCACAGCAGGAAAACCTAAAAAGGGGCCGAGCACGCATGGCTGCAGAGCAGCATAGAAATACTGCCCACACGCGTGCCTGTGACGAGGAAGACTCCGCCTGTTGCCTCGCCAGTCTAAGCGCACGAATCGAGCAGAATAATATCTATCGCCAAACATACTTAAACGCTATTCCGCTGGCCCTTTGGCACACGGCAATATCTATTTTAACGTTTGGATTGGCATGTGTACTTACAGTTGACTTGTAGTTTGTTATCTAAGAGTGTATGTTAGCGAGCAAATATCTCTACAACGCAAACGCTACATCATCACGAGCGAGATAACTGCAGCAAGGACCGGAAATAATGTATGCCACTGACTAAGTCATTATTACTCAATACTGAGCAGTATAGATCTTACTGAGGTTTCACTATGAGAAAACTAGTTCTGGGTGGCGTTGTGTGCCAAACGAGTACCCAAAAGATATGGATGTAGTAGCGACAGTCTTCCTTCGAATAAGTGTTCGTGCTTTGATATCGTTCGGCTTATCTGTATGCCTTCTTCCGGGATGCAGTACATCGTGTTTTTGCACGCTTCCCCACTTTTTTTGAACAAGCAGGATCATGCCATGTTCCTCCGCCAAACAGTCATAAGTGTCAAAAAAACCGGATTCATTCCTTGCTTACACTGCACTGGGATGAAATCTTGTTTAAATGCATCCTTAGTAAGTCAGGCAGCAAATGCCAAGGTGCGGGCGCTGACGAGCGCGTACTTGGCAGTGTTCTGGCTCCTCGTGTAGGCGACGTTTACGCCTCTGTCACCTTCAAGTCCACCTCCACAATATCTGCTATCGAAGGTTTGAATTCCATCGCCTTACTTCACTATTGCGAAATTTGCTTTCCGCCTGGGTTCCGTTCATGCCTCACCACGCATGACTGACTGCACTGTAGCCCTGTTTTTTTTTTGTTCTAAATCCTCTCGAGGGGAGACGTGCTCTTCTGCTCTGCAAGCTATGAGGTTCTGCTCAATGACATCCATTGTGTAAGATGGCATGATAGTTGCCATTGAACGTCCACACTCTTCTCGACCAAAATTCCCGGTCGGGCGTGAAAAACACCATGGGCCCCGCATTTTAGATGCGCAGATAGTCTGCGTTCTTCTCTTTAGACATGGTACAAGTGCTGACTGCTATGAGCACTGTCTTGATCATCGCACAGTTAGAACAAGGCATTAGGTCCAGCAGCATGCGCGATATCTCAACACCGCATGAAAACGAGCAGACCAGCAGATCAACAGCTCCAAAATCTCGAAGTTGAGCAAACCGATGGACTGTGGTTTGTTGTGGCGGAGACGTTTATCTTACTTACAGCATAGCCTGTCACTGACTCCATGATCCGCCAGTAGCGGTGGGGAGAACATATATCCGCTGGTGTGAGATGCGTGCAGGATCATGGTATGGTGAATTCTTTTCGTCGGTGTTTCACCGCGTATGCAAAATAAACTGTTCGCCTAGGACATAATAGGGCACTCGTCACTATACAAATCAGATCGTAAACCTGTTCACCTGTTACGCCTAATAACGAATTTTCATGCTCAATTTACCCACTGGCCCTCTAAGCCTATGAGATCCTCTGCCGTTACCACAATTCCTGCTCCTTGGCCTTCTGTCGTGTAATTTCTCGCGTCCTGTGACTTTCCAGCGTGAGCCTTGTCATCTTGGTCTTTCTTGTTCTGGACTTTTAAGTCTTGGTCTTTCGCATCGTGACCTTGTTCTTTAGAATGCTTTCCGTCCTTGGCTTGTCCATCCTGAACCTCCCTGTTCTTATCAGTCTTCGCCGCCTTCTCCGCCTGATTCTGCTCCTTCATCTTAAGCCGCCTGCTTTGCTGCCTAACTATCTGCTGTTCCGATTTGCTCTTGGCCTGTACCAGTGACATAGCAGTTGGCTGCATCGCTTCGTCTGTCTCAGTATCGCCGAATTATCCTCGGTCCTGCTCAAATTCTATGCCAAGGGAGGGCTTCTCGGGCTTGATTGGGCTAGTAGAACGGCTGAGATTGGGTCGTTCAGACACTTCCTCTGGCGTTAGCTGAGCGGCTTGCATGTGACAACCATAGAGTCTGGTGATCTTGGACCGGTGAGCGTTAGAAAGAGCAGAGGTCTTAGCCTTTTTATCGAGCCCTTTGTCCTCTTTGATCTCTGTCTTTAGAGAGGAGAGCTTGGTGGGCGTGTTCCGGCTTGCCGACAAGCTGGGTTGTTGGGCTTCAGGTGTTTTTCCTGGCGCTGGCTGAGCAGGTTGCGCTGGGCGTTCGTTGGGCTTAATGGTTTTGCAGAGACGAGCGCCAACGTGCTGTGCCGTGTTATTTTAGAAGTCGATGTGCTGAGGTTGAGGATGTGTAGACACTTCTTCTGGCGCTGGCTGAGCAGCTAGCACTGAGCGTTTGTCGAGCTTCTCACTCTTGGAACAGTGAACGTCAGGGTGCTGGGTGGTGTTTTTATCTAGGTTGACGGACTGAGGAAGGCACAGAGCGGACATATCTACCTGAGAAGATGTTGCTGCTGGTTCATAGATAGTTTCCTGGGATGAGCTGGTCTTTTCGCCGCTTCTGGACGTGTCAGTGACCATTGACTCAGTGATATGGTCGCTGTCGGACCCATCGACATCAATGGAACTGCTCGGACCTACTGTCTGGTCAAAAGTATCCATACCGTCATCAGCCTCACCGCGTTGCGCGGAGGGCGTTTCATCCATAGCCAGCTTGTCGAAAGCCCGGATCTTGACGTATTTTGCGGCGGCACAGCATGTCTTAATTACAGCATAGAGAGCCATAGCAATACAGAGAAGGCAGAGCGAGCTCACGATCCAGGTTGACAGTCTTGTCCACCATACTACTTTCCCTTCGCAGAGGATGTCGGCCATCATGTCGTGGAAACCGAGAAGCTGCTCGCAGAGCCACGCACAGAAGATACCGAGTGTGATTACAGCGCAGGCAGCATACTCAATGCACGGGAAGACGAGCGTGAGGATGTTAGCATTGGTCTTCGAAGCAACGTCATGAAGAGCGTTGACGGTACCGGATGGATCGCTATTGCTATCGTAGAGCACGTGAGACAGAAATAGCACAAGAGCGAAGATTGTAGCTTGAACTATTCTTGGCGAAAAAGCGTTGCAAACCCGACTGCAAACCTGCAAAGCTACAGACCAAGATCGATCTCGTGCTCGCAGGACAGCATTCCAAATATACCGCAATTCGAGGATAGCTAGAATACCGAGGACGACCCAATGCAAGGACAGGTAGCAACGTTGGAAAGCTCCAGTAGCGCGACGGAAGCCAAAGCTCACAAGATGCTGTGTGTCACACAAATAGGTCAGGTAGTACAGTGTGGTGTGTACAAAGACAGAATTGTACAAGCGAGCGCTGGCGCGGTTGATGTGCGCCATAACAGCATACCAGCAGTAGAATCCAGATATTATGGGAGCAGCGAGAGCGCGGTTGATGTATGTTATTACAGCATGCCAGCAGTAGAGTCCAAACACCTCAAGAGCAGCCAGGGAGACAAAGACTAATGCCATAAGAAGATTCCAAGAGGCAAGAAAACACGCCAGGAGAGTAGTGCACCAGTCCTGGATGAACAACAGTAGAAACAGCGGTATGATTTTCATAGGATTGAGGTAAGCGTCGAGGAGGTTCGCAAAAGCTGCGGTCCATTCTTGGAAGCTGTCAGACAGCTTATCGATGGCGTTGTGCAGCACCTCTTGAGGCATTTTCTTGTCTTCAGGTAGCCTTTGAGGTGTTCTGTTGTTGTGAAGTAGCTCTTGAGCAACCTCGTTGTGGTCTTCCATGGCTGGATTGGTTATGTGGAATTGGTGATCTTAGTAGTCCAGTCCTGCGGTGCGTGAATTCGTGTGTTCTAAACGGCAGAACATTAAAGTTGAGCTTGTCTTAAGTATGTCCATCAGGCCGGGACATCAACAGACAATGTGGCTGAGCTGTGAGAGCGAAGTGTGCTGTCTTCTTTGTTAGACAAATTGGGGCGAAAACAAAGAGCAGAAAACGAGAGTGATGAAATGGAGTTAGTGAACCTTAAAGGAATAAAGGAAGAAGGCACCAGACTCATGTCGCGAGTATTATGATTCCTAAATAATTACTTAGATGATGACGATGTAAGGGTGATGGTGGAGGTAGTGCGATTTTATGTCAGCACCCTGAGACAAAGGTTTTGGGCTGGTAGAGGGCTCAGCGTGTCGTTGCACGATCCCTGCTAGAGATAATAAAGAGACCTGGACCTCGTCCTCCACTAAGATAACTCACAGCGAAGCGATGCCAAGATGCTGTTTTAGGGACGTCCGCGCGCAGGGGCTAGAGATGTTAAAAG
This sequence comes from Ascochyta rabiei, assembly GCF_004011695.2. Classification (NCBI taxonomy): domain Eukaryota; kingdom Fungi; phylum Ascomycota; class Dothideomycetes; order Pleosporales; family Didymellaceae; genus Ascochyta; species Ascochyta rabiei. The sequence goes on from NC_082407.1 coordinate 221,764, forward strand.
AGCACCCTTTGTTCGGATCCACCGTAACTCCACAGCCAATGCAACAATGCTTAGGCGACGTTTCAAGGGCACAGTGCGTGCGTCCACACTAAGGAGAGCAGCAACCGTAGTCGTGGCGGCTGCTTCTGACGTAGAAAAGGCAGCTTGTCCGCCTTAATAGGATGGGTAGACGTAGTGGCGGCGAAGTACAGTGTGCCGCCATCCTGCCTTCCGTTAGCGGCAGCTATAGTTAAACCATACCATGTCCGTGCGCGTGATGCACGGATTCGCGTGATGCACGCCAGCACCAAATCACACCAAAACAGGGTAAGGCTATTAAGCCACCCACAACAGCTATTATTACAAGAAACTAAGGTGTTGTAGTAATTAATTGCTTGCAAAAAAGATGTACTATTTAAATTTTGCTAGTAGTCTAACGTTGCGGCCACGTGTTGTAGTTTTAGGTAGAGGAGATAGGGGCCGCGCTGCAGGACTACCATCACCAATATTACTATTTTAACTACGTTTTTAACGCTTTTTTAGCTAGGTTACTTATAAAGCTTTTTTCTTCTCCTTTTAGGATAGTTATATAGCTTTTATAGTGTTACGCTCTTGTTATTAACGTTGCTTTTTAGCCTGCTGTTTGGCTTTTTAGATTGCTGCCTTATCCTTCTCCTTCTCTTACACCTTCTTAGCCACCTCTCTTGCTACACGCTTCTCCTCCTTCTCCTTCTCCTTAACAAGCTTCTTAGCGGCTGCTACTTCCTTATTAGTCGCTTTTCTAAGCCTCTCCTCTCTCTCCTCTTATTATTTTATCCTTTTATAGAAGCGTGCTTCTCTTACTTTTAAAGGAGACTAAAACACAGTACTACTATAGTATTCCTCCTGTTGTTGTAGATCTAAGGTTTTGTTCTTCTTCTTATGCTTCTTCTGCGTCTTTAACGTCTTTTTAAGGCTATCTACCTTGTGTTAGAAGAGTAAGGCTTTAACTGAAATATAGTGGATTAATTGTCCTATCTTTTTAGTGTTACTGCTGCCCTAATCTTTAGCAACACGCTGCAACAACAACTTTATTTTAAGCTAATCTTTGTTACTGTAAACAGAGGATAAGCTCTTATCTAAATCTAAGGTCTCTAGTGTTTTAACAAAGTAGTAGAGGATAATATTAGGTTTAAGTAGTTCTATACCTGTTGCCTTAAAGGACTTAAGTATTAGCTTTTCTATAAAGCTACTTACCTATACCTGCTAGAATAGTTAAAAGAAGTCTACTCTTATAATTAATAACTTATTTTAAGACTTATAGATCTATATTGTAAGTGCTTTTAAGTATACTATTAATAGAGGTTTAAACAGCACTACATTAAGTAGTTAAAGTGTCTAAGTTAAGTAAGGAGGTAACACAGCTAGGAGTATACTGTTATTGTTATAATAGTTAATAAAATCTATTGTAACGTGTGATCTATAGCTATCTAAGATTAATAGCCGCTATTAGCTTTGTGCCTTGTCCTTAGTGTAGCAATTAAACACCTGTTTAAGCTAGGCAAGGCCTATATCCCTATTTAACCACCCTAAGGTAGGTAATGTAACTATTACAGAGTGTACCCCTAGTTTAATTTCAGCTACCTAGCCTAATTTGATAGTGTTTTTAGAGGACTTGTAGATAAGGCCTAGTAGCACTACTAATCTATTAGTATATACACATGCTATAAGCGTCTACTAATCCTAATTACTATCTTAGATAGATAATTTAACCTCTTCCTTTATCTATATACGCTTGCTAAAGACGTGTTTTATTCTACCTGTAACCCTAATTATAAAGCCCTTCTTATCTATATTGTATGTGTAGCAACTCTTAATAGAGTATTTAGAGATTTTGTGCTGTAGTAGGTTAAAGTAGAGCGTATATTTATTATAGGAATTAGCGTTATAATATAGTTAATCTATCCTAGTAGGTAACATAAGATAAGATAGATAGAGTACTTGTTAATAAAGCAGGTAACCTAGCTCTTAGAGACTAGATTTTGAGCTACTAGCAACGCGAAATTCTGGATTATCTCTCTAGTAGGTAGTAAGTAACAGGTATTAAGTAATTCTATATACTTTATAAGCTCTATCTCCTGTTATAGCATTAACTGTTGCTAGTTAATATTCTTATTAATAGGAGCTGCGTAAATAGCTTAGTGCCTTTGTAATAATGTAGATCTTATAATACTGTGTTTTTTTGCAACTGCTGTATACGTGAATTGTTCGCCTAGCTTTAGAGCATCTATCTCTGCAAGGGCAGCCTCTATTAACATTGTGGCGTTGAGTTGTGGTATTAAGGAGGTTGGTGTATTTTGGTGATCGTGTGCATCACGCGAATCCGTGCATCACGCGCACGGACATGGTAGTGCGCAGTAGCAGTTGTCAGATGTCGGTCAGCGCTCTCGTTAACAAAGTGCAAGTGCTCAGGTAAAGATCGACAGGTACGTGGATGTTGGCGCAGGGAGGACCAACGCGCTACTGGTAGCGCGACCCACCGAATGTTACAGTACCCGGCGCTTACCCCGTGTTCTCAGCGTTTTCTCTGCAGGACACGCTTGAGCTGACCAACGCTAAGAGCTCAACCTTGCCTTGTCAGCTGCACCTAACCAACGCTAGGCATTATCTTCTAAACCTATATAGAAGATGATATAAATATGTTAGGATCATATTTACAACAAAATCTCAGGGTTAGAGTTAGTTTAAGGTTAGAGTTAGCTTAAGGTTGGGTGTCAGGACACGGCTCTGCCCACCGTGCCAAGCATCCTCCAAACGGTAGCAATGCTCGCTCAGATCGTGAGCCTGTGGCTAGAACAGTACTTATTTGCCATACCAGGTCAGAGGTGGGCACTGCCACATGCCGGAGGCTGAGTCATTGCCGGAGCCTGACATTAGCGTTATTCTTAATTTAGGGTTATCTAAAATCTTTTTTTTTTAATGTCATTAAGTGTAGTGGCTATAAAGATTTAAATTTTAGTGATCTTGCGTGTTGCTTAGACTAAGTCGGTAAGTTGGTGGTCAGGTCAGCTTTAGCGTTGGTCAGCTCAAGTGTATCCTCATTTCCTCTGCACTCGTCCCAGCAGCTACTATCTAGGTTCTTAATTGTGACCATGTGACGTGCGTGCTTTACTCTATTCATTGATTGGTGAGAGGTAGACCGGACCAAAACATCAAGCTGTGGCATAGCTCCAAGTCTCTCGACTGCATGAGCATTGCTGCAGCCGCAGACCCGTACCATCTGCCAGATACAGGCGTGCGCAGAGCCATGGCAAAAAAACTTACTCCGTGTTGAGAGCGACCATCAGCTCAGCCTGCCGCCGCAGTGTCTATCGAGAGCATCCCGCGCGTCTGAGCAGAACGCGCTCGTGATTCATCCCTCACGGCGGCCATAGTGCTGGTCAACCAGAATCCATCGCTGTAGTCACCGTCTCGGAGGAATATAAGTCGGACAGCCAAACAGCTAGATCAGAAATCAGCCGAGGATAACGTTCTTTGTCCGTGGGGTTCGCGCTCGTGGAAGTCTTAATAAGCTCTCCCTTACCGCGGGTCGTGCGATATATGGTAAAGGAAGTATCAAAAGGCAGTGCATCCTCCTCAGGCCGTCTATTAGGCTTTGGTACGGTAGGTCGAACACAAGCACAACCTTGACAGCGTCCTTCTTCTTGGACAAATCGAGATACTGCGAGGCTTTCTCCGCAAGGGATGCCGTGCCTTAAGAGTACCCAACCTTAATAATGGAACGGAACCCTCGTACCCGATTATACAGAAAACCGCCGTCAGGTTTAAAAAATCATACTACTACCGCTATCTCTGACAAGAGAACTAGCTTTTTTGTAGGTGTATCTTTGAACATCTTAAGGCAACCAGCAATGTCGCAGATATCTGGGTTGATCCTAGCGTCTATTGTGTTGCTAAAAGTGAAGCTTAAGTCTTGCTCAAGTGTGGTGCGCAGGTCGTGACTGAAGCTTTTGTTAAGATTGCTAGTTATCCTAATACTAAGAGTATTTTTCGACAATAATATTGCAGGGAGAAACTAGTTAGAGCAAACGTTAGACTGCACGAAGCTCTAGAGTGGTAGGATCTACTAAAAAGTGCCCCTGGAGCTGTGTGTACTCGTTAAGTGTAAGATTAAATAAAGGGTAATATAATTAGCATAGATGCGTAAGGCTAAGGCATATGCACGGATAATTGCTAAGCTAATTAAGCTCTAACACCTCTCGCTTGTCTTTGGCGAAGGGCAGAACGTCAGTGTTCTGGGGGCAACTAAGGAGAGGGAATCTCTCACTCGTAAGCTAGAAGGCCTTCTCAACGACATTTTCAACAACCTCTAAGTTTGCGTTAGACTCTTCTACATGGATGGAGGCAGTGTAGAACACTTCAATATAACGACAAATTGCCCAATATTAGCGTTGTGCTAATACTTCAAAGACTGCATGCGTAAGGATCTTAAGGCGTTTAGACAGCGCATCTTAAGGGAGCCATTTTCCGCGCGACAGAGGGTTGAAATGCATTATGCTAATCGGCTAGAGATCCTGTTCTTATTGAGGCCTACCACAATACTAAAAGCATCCGCTGTACAGCGCTCTCTCAATAAAGCCTGCAAAAGTCTGCGAAATGTCAAAATTTTGAGCTGAGTGTTCCATCTACGACATTCAAGATTATGAAAACGTAAATCAATTCAGCGTTGAGAGTGTCACACTACGGTCGTTCTGCGCAAATGGTGTCAACGAGGTACTTACTCATTACTTGACCGAGAAAAGGAAAGTCTCGTCCGGTCCTTGCGGACTGGGGGAGGATGTGGCGCGCGCAAGGGCAGCTGACCGAGGCTTGGCACGCTGCACGCAGATTCAGGCAGCCTCGAGAGCCGCAACCCTCGCATCTCTCGCATCTGCCTGCCAGCACCTCCCCGCCCACATTCACCACCACACGGAAAGACTGTGCAGATGCGCATGTACTTCTCGCCCGTGATACACAGAACAAGCAGCAACGATTGATGATGTTGCTTGATGGATACAAGACAAGCCAAGCCACACAAGCGCCTTGCGCAGATGCAGCACCTCCACCTGCGCAATGAACCTGGCCAAGGACGGAGAAAGCAACACCGCTGACGCTCGAGATGACGCGCTATCCTATGACTTCCGGAGCCCCCGGCTGCATGGCCGTCCAGGCGAAGAATACCTACAGACTTCGACCCTCGCTTACGCTGTTACCAGCCTAACACCATCCACGTGAAGTCTACCGTGTCCGTGCGCGCAACAACCAGAGTCGCACAACGACCAAATCATCACAACTACACTATACTTTAACGCGTTATAACTTAATAACTATAGCAGCTATTAATAAAGCGCTTGCAGTAATTAATGTGCTAAAACTAGGCAAAAAACTTGTGTATTAGCATTTTGCTACTAGGTTTAGCGTTAACTACGTAACTCTAGCTTAGAGACACAAGCACGTTTAGGACTCCTAGGAGACTAAGGACATTAACTAGCAACGTTTAACGCTATAACAGGAGATAGAGCTTATAAAGTATATAGAGTTACTTAGTACTTATTACTTACTACCTACTAGAGAGATAATCTAGAATTTTGCGTTGCTAGTAGCTTAAAATCTAGTTAGTAAGAGCTAGGTTACCTGCTTTATTAACAAGTACTCTATCTATCTTATCTTATGTTACTCTACTAGGATAGATTAACTATATTATAACGCTAATTCCTATGATAAATATACGCTCTACTTTAACCTACTACAGTATAAAATCTCTAAATACTCTATTAAGGGTTGCTACATATATAATATAGATAAGAAGGGCTTTATAATTAGTATTATAGGTAGGATAAAATATATATTTAGTAAGCGTATATAGATAAAGAGAGAGATTAAAGCATCTATCTAGGATAGTAACTAAGCTTAGCAGACGCTTATAGCGTGTGTGTGTGGTAATAGAACAGTACTACTACTAGGCATTATCTATAAGTTAGCTAACGCTAGCATTAAATTAGACTAGGTAGCTGAAATTAAGCCAGGAAAACACTCTATAATAGTTATATTATCTCTCTTAGGGTGGACAAATAGGGATATAGGCCTTACCTAGCTTAAGTAGGTATTTAATCGCTACACTAAGGAGAAAGCATAAAGAAAGTAGAGGCTTTTAATACTAGATAGCTATAGATCCTATATAATAATAGACTTTATTAAGTACTATAATAACTACAAGATCCTTCTAGCTGTCCTTCCCCCTTACTTAACCTAAACGCTCTAGCTGCTTAATATAGTGCTGTTTAAGCCTCTATTAATAGTGTACTTAAAAGAAGTTATAACACACATCTATAAGGCTTAAAATAACGCACCTATTACTAGAGCAGACTTCTTCTGCCTATTCTAGCTAGCGTAGATGTGTAGCTTTACTAAAAAGCTAATACTTAAGTCCTTTAAGGCAACAGGTATCTATATACTTAATCCTAACATTATCATCTACTGCTTTATTAAACTACTAGAGAGCTTAGATTTAGATAGGTCCTTATTTTCTGTTTATAGCAACAAGGATTAGCTTAAAATAGAGACGTTGTTGTAGCGTGTAGTTAAAAACTAGAGTAAGAGTAATATTAAAAAGATAAGACAATTAATCTACTATATCTTAGTTAAAACCTTACTCCTCTAGTATAAGATAGATAGCCTTAAAAAGACTCTAAAGATATAGAAGAAGCATAAAAAGAAGAGTAAAACCTTAGACTTGTAGTAACAGCAGGAGTACTATAGTAGTGCAGTGTTCTAGTTACCTAGAAAGGTTAATAAAGCACGCTTCTGTAAGTAAGTTAGACAACGTAAGAAGAAGGAGGAGAGGCTTAGAAAAGCTACTAGTAAGGAAGTAGCAGCTGCTAAGAAGCTAGTTAAGGAGAAGAAGAAGAAGGAGAGGCGTGTAGTGCAAGAGGCAGCTAAGGTAGTACATAAGAAGGAGAAGGCTAATACAGTAAATTAGAAGGCTAAACAGGAGGCTAAAAAGCAGTGTTAATAATAAGAGCTTAACGCTATAAAAGCTATATAATTACCTTAAAAGAGTAAAAAGAAAGCTTTATAAGCAACCTAGCTAAAAAAGTATTAAAAATATAGTCCTAGGGATAATGTTAGTAGTTGTAGTCTCCTATTGCCGTCACTAGCTCCCCTACTTAAAACCACATCACGTAGCCGCAACGTTAAGTTACTAGCTAAATTTAAATAGTACATCTTTTATATAAGTAACCTACTCCACAGGTGAGCGGATCAAACGGGTGAGCGGATCACTCTGCCAAGACCACACTAAACCTCCACCTTACCACGCAATGCCTTAACAACAATATCAATCTACGCCCTTAAGAGAAGCTGCGATACAGCTTGCGCTCTAGGCAATTAAATAAGACACAATACTTACCCTGTAATACGCTGCAGCTATATATAACGCACCTTACAGCATACTACACGCTTAATACACAGGACAACCTACATAAGCTGATTGTACGCCAGTTTAACAGATTATAGACCAGACTAAGGAGGACGTGATTGCTAAGTACATCCTTAAGCTAGATATACAAGGATTTGCCCCTTAGCTAGCTGCTGTAGCTAATATAGCTAATTCTTTGCGTGCTAAGCGTAATATAGGCTATGTTAGTATAAACTGGCCTAACATGTTTGTTAAGCGCCGCCCTAACCTTAAAGTAAGGTTTAATCGCAAGTACAACTACAAGAGAGCCCTCTGTAAGGATCTAGAGATTATTAGGGGCTGGTTTAGGCTTGTAGCAAATGTCAAAGCTAAGTATAGCATCTAGGACAATAACACATACAACTTTAATAAGACAGGCTTTATAATAGGCTAGATATTAACAGGAGTAGTTGTTACAGGCTTAGAGCGTTAAGGACAGCTAAAGGCAGTGCAGTAGGGTAATTAAGAGTAGACAACGGTTATATAGGGCATTAATAGCACAGGGTAGGCTATTCTACCCTTTATTATCTTTAAAGGCTGCAACCACCTCTCTGCCTGGTACAAAGAGGACAATCTGCCCTATGACTAGGTTATTGGAGTCTCTAAGAACAGATGGACTACTAACAAGCTTAGTCTGGACTGGTTAAAGCACTTTAATGCCTATACAAAGACGCGCACCTAAGGAGTACACTAGCTGCTCCTTATTAACAGCTACAAGAGCCACAACTCCCTTAACTTCTAACAATACTGTAAGGAAGCAAAGATTGTTACACTGTGTATGCCTCTACACTTATCTCACCTCTTACAACCACTAGATATAGGTTGTTTTACCCCTCTAAAGAAGGTATATAGGCGCTATGCCAAGAATCTTATACATAACTACATTACTTATATTACTAAAACTAAGTTCCTACTATACTTTATAGACGCCTATAAGGAGACATTTACTTCTAGCAATATCTAAGAAGGCTTCTAAGGCGCTGGAATAGTCCCCCTTAACCCAGAACAGGTTATAATGGGTCTTGATGTCCGCCTACGTACCCTACCGCTACCTACTGTAGAAGATAAGCCCTAGCAGTCCTAAACCCCAAGCACTACCCTGCAATTAGGGTCGCAATTAACTCTAGTTTAAGAGAGGATTTAAAGGCATGCAAGCAGCTTACTAACTTTAATAGTTAAGGCCTTTAAAAAGCTTGCTAAAGGCGCAGCTATAGTAGCGCACAAGCTAGTGTTAGCTTAAAGGGAGATTACTAGGCTTCAAGCAGCAAATAAGGCTGCTACGTAACGTAAATCGCATAAAAGAAAGCAATTACAGCAGGAGAGAGTCCTAACAGCTAAGGAAGGCCTTTAATTAACTACTCTAACTGAGTTTAGGGCGCGTAGTAATAGTAAGAAGGCAAAGAAGCAAGTGCGCGCTAAAGGAGGGGAAGTAACCTAAAGACGCTGTACAAAGTGCTACAATGTTAGACATAACTTACGTACATATAAGAAGGCTGTAGAAGATGTTTCTAAATAATATTATGTACTGCACTACTGTATACAAGGCTAAAGTGGGCTAATGCGAGCTATAATAGGGTAGAGATTTGGTGTGGTCTTGGCAGAGTGATCCGCTCACCCGTTTGATCCGCTCACCCGTGGAGTACGTTAATTAATTAGTACTACACTATAAAATTATAAAATAATAGCTGTTGTAGGTGGCTCTATAGCCTTATCTAATTTTAAGCATTAAGGTGGTTTTCGGTCGTTGCGCGACTCCGGTCGTTGCGCGCACGGACACGGTAGTGCCCTCGCTAGTCCTCACAACATGCCGATTTTCTTACTTGCGTCGAGTGTTGGAAACATTACCACTGGCCACAAAGACTTCCGGTCACCAACACACCAGCGCACGCTTGTTGTACCTTGCAGACGGCGGCGCCGATCCAGCCTCAGCAGCCTCATGTTGGACCGCGCTAGACAGCCTCGCTACCCCGCTCGAGTCTACTTCTCTGCAGCCTCCCATCCCCAATTTGGCATCTCAGCTTTGTTCAACCCCGCTGGTAAGCGCGCTTTTCTCGAAAGGGTCGGACCGGTGTCTCGCAACCAACCGCTGTTGGCCAGATTTACACGTTTTGGGTTGAACCCTCACGTTCTGGATCCAAATTCCACGTTTTGGGAGCCACGTGCCGTTGCCTGTTCGCCCGTTCCCCTCTGACCTCTATCCAACTCGTGCACGCAAGATGGATCACCTTAAACCTCCTAGGACCAGGGTACCGTCTCTGTCTGTTTGTTGCTGAATCGACAACTCCAAATCCAACAAGAAGCCTGGACGGTGACTGAGGAGTTCATCGGTCATGGCGATCATGCGCTTAATTCCCTAAGCTTCTGGCCTATGTGACGCCTCTCCAGATCGCCTAATGCTTAGCGAGAGCCGTCTACTCAAGCGAGACTTCTTTTGGTGTACACGGCTCCGGACCTCCACGGTGGGGCAGCTGAGCTGTGAAGCCCCGCAGAGCACAATTCCTCGCGGGGCGTCCGTGTGCCTCTTACAACGGCTGAGATAGCTGCTCTGACTATGCCGCAGCGGGATGACCATGAGTACGCTTCAGCAAGCCCTGGACCTTGCGTGCTTTGGTTCCATTGGTATACGGCGGTCAAGATGTAGAAGTCCTCGGTGTCACCGCTTTTGTACACGAGCCGAGAGTCAAGTATAAAGACGGTTCACCCTGAGGGCTTCATCCAGCACGTCCAACAAAATTTTCACACTGTTCATCCAGAAGGTCAATCCCGTCAGCATGCGCAGTCTTACTATCGCTGCCCTTGCTGGGCTCAGCAGCGTTGTCTCATCTCAGGCCATTGATCTAGCCTACGTAAATGCACAGCCTGATCCTACCTACACGATCATCCCCGATCAACGGGCTCAGACAGTCATATACAACCAGGACTCGGCTCTTGCCTCCGTAGTCGCAGTTGCTCTTCAGACCCCCGTTCCTGACCCAGGCGAAGGCGCTCTTCACAGTCGCAATGTTTTCGGCAAGCGTGCTGGACCTTGCGAGAATCTCCAGAACAACGCCAACACCTACAACGCAAAACTCGACCCCGCGGAAGCTTTCTTGGCGGACGAAAGCCTCCAAAAGCAGGCCAAGGATGCCAAAGTACCCGCCGGCTACACGCAGGTCTACTCCAACCTGCAAAAGGCCGCTTCTGCCAACGGCTACATGGGGTGAGTCTTTCCGGCTTCGTGTCTCTCGATACAACTAACCGCTTTCCAGCTACACTATCATGCCAAGCTACGATGTCCAGTCGTGTGCAGACAAGTGCTCCAAAGCTCTCGGTTGCCAGGGTTTTAACACATACTTCGAGCGCAGCCCCAGCAAAGCACCGGCGGCCAGTTGTCAGGATCCTGCGGGTAGCGCCAACCCGTTCTGTGTGCTCTGGGGTGGTCCGGTATCAAAGGAAAATGCTCTCAACGAGGGTCAGTGGCGCGAGAAGTACCATGTTGTGATCACAGCATCAAACGGCTATGTTCTTACGTCCTCGGTCGACCCCCAGTCTGGCAAGGCCATCAACGCGCCCCTGGACTGTAACAAGAACGACGCTTACATGGGTATGCGCCTCCTGACCGATAATGCACCTTTCGATCCACAAAGGTGCGCCGCCATCTGCGAAGCCACAACCCAGTACAACATCGACCACCCTGAGGCCGGCAAGGCTCCCCGTCTATGCAAGTTCTACAACACCTACATCTTGAACAAGAACTATATCTCGCAGGGTCAAGCATGTTCCATGTACACCCAATACTGGGACCCCAACACTTACGCCACGAACGACGGTCAATGGGACGGACAAGGCAATCACTACACCATCTCTTCGAGCACATTCTTCTCGAACAAGACCGACATCGTGACACCTGTTTGCCCGGCTGACATCGACAAGCTCAAGACGAGTTTGGACGTGACGTCCTTCTGCGCTTTGTATATTTCTTATGTTGCACCTACCACAGCCACTGCCACGGCGGGCGGTGGTGCAACCATCATCGATGCTTGTGGTCAACCTACCGGACGCATCAGCAAGCGTGACGATAGCGATCCCGCATTGATCGAAGCTGTCGTCGGTGTCTTTCCCAGCAAGGTCGACAATATTGCTGTCACCGGCACTGAGCCTGCCCTTGCCACCGTTCCCGCTCAAGCTGCCACTGATTCCGAGGCTCTTGCATCAGCCACCTCGGCTGCCATTGCACAACTAGTAGACACTGCAGCTGCCACTATATTCTCCGCCACACCAGCACCCGCAAGCACACAGGGAGATGCGTCTTCCACTCCCACTGCTACCGACGCATCGAGCACTCAAAGAGTACCTGTGGCCGCTACCACCAATGCTGCAACCTCGTCGGCACCTGCTCAGAAGCGTGCGGCGTCCACACCTGATGCGCTTGCGGGCCGCAACCCGATCGAAATCTCCAGCGCCTGCTCACAGATTGTCGGGAGCAGCACCCCTACCGTGACGGTCACCGCTGCTGCATCCACTGCCACATCGTACAGAAAGTGTAATAATTTCCCTGCTAAGTGTCCGGCCAGCTCGCCTGCCAAGGCTTTTGCTGGGGACCTTGATAGTGCCCCTGTCAGCATCGATGATAACGTGTACACCCTTGTGCTGCCATTCCAGGTTTGCATCTACGATACGTGTAGCACAAAGGTCAACCCCACTTCCAACGGTATCATCTCACTGGCTGAGTACCGCAACATCGGCTACGTGAATGACAAGGGTCTTCCTAACTTCGGAGGCAAGGCTGTAAGTACATCAGACTCAGGGATTCCACCCGCCTTCTCACACTTTGCAGGTATTGGCCGCTCTTTGGCAAGATATGTACATCTACCAGGATGAGTCTCAGTACATGTCTTTCACCACATGCGGTGACGTGGGCAAGCGCACAGTCACCTTTGACTGGCGGATCAGCGCATTCCAGGACGTTCCTCAATTCTACAGATTCTCTGCAACCTTCTACGAGGACAAGCCTGGGCGAATTTTGCTCCGGTACTTTGAGCTCAGCGACAGGGGCGTAGGAGCGACGATCGGCATCGAGGGCACAAGGAAGGGAAAGAGTAAGTGCAATGACGTTGCTCAACGGGACAAAATCGCTAACGTCGACCAGCTGCCTCGGCGACATACTCGCAGAAGAAGCCCGTTTCGAACGGTCTTGCTATCGTTTGGGACCCTGCATCGCTTTCTTGGAGCACTACCACTTAGATGCAACGTATATAGACGATTCTTGACGCAAGTTACTATATCCAATAACGGTGCAATTTCTCTTTCCTAAAGACTAGCCGGACCTGTCTGAACTTGTTATACAAAATTTCTGCAAGGGCCCTTGATACACTTTGACGCACAGTATTCTGCTCCACGCTGTTCTCGCTCACGGTCTTGATATCCTGTGGGCTTACCTTCGAGCCCCTGGGGCCCCCTGACTGATACTTCGATCGCCCTACAGGTGCTATCCTTGGACCATCTTCGACAAGCAGCAATAGCGCGTTGAGAATCTGGTTTTGGTTGATGTGCATTAGCAGTACTGCCGTTTTAGGCTCTTCAAGCGGAACTTTATATCCCAATAGGCAAGTGTCCCACCGCTTACCGCCTCTGCAAGACCTAAACAATTTTTGCTCCCTCATTATACAACAAAGCCACACAAGAAGTACACTCAGAGGAATTCACCTGCTGCTCTTTTCAAAGGTGTCACCAGCCGTCAGCGAGGTGAGCGTCATCAGAGCGGGCGGAGAAATGCCGTTGGAGACGCAATACCGAACTCATTCCACCGCACTCCCCAATCAAGCGCGCAGGACCTCGACGACAAAAGCTTGCATATCGCCGATTCTCTAGTCCAACGAAATTTAAAAACAGCTATGTAACCGTTGGAATTTACTTACCTGCCGCTTACTCATCTCTACAGACCTGTCCCCACCAACGAGTACAACAGATCCGAAGGCGATTGTCAGAATTCACAATTACGGACACTACATTTAAATTTTTTTTACTTAAATTTTTTTATATCTTTAAAGCCTTATCTAAGGTAGTTCTAATCTATACTATTATTATAAGGTAAAGAAAGCTAACCTGTATGTTAAATCTTTGTTTACTTATATAATATAACTATACTAAATCTTTATTTTATAAATTTTAATTTTCTTTAAAAGGTAGTTAGTTCTTTACTTTAAGTTACTTCTTTATTAAATAGAATACTAAACAAGTTAAATACTTATATTAACGTACTCCTGTTAGATAACCAACCTTACCGAGCCAAGTTAGGGTTTTAGGGTTAACCTTGGTTAACTTAGGGGCTAGCGGCACACACACATAAAATGAGCCATTAAGACAGATAATTATTAATTAACGTACTCCACAGGTGAGCGGATCAAACGGGTGAGCGGATCACTCTGCCAAGACCACACCAAACCTCCACCTTACCACGCAATGCCTTAACAACAACATTAATCTACGCCCTTAAGAGAAGCTGTAATACAGCTTGCGCTCTAGGCAATTAAACAAGACGTAATACTTACCCTATAATGCGCTGTAGCTATATATAACACGCCTTACAGCACACTACACGCTTAATACACAGGACAACCTGCACAAGCTGATTGTACGCCAGTTTAACAGATTATAGACCAGACTAAGGAGGACGTGATTACTAAGTACATCCTTAAGCTAGATCCACAAGGATTTGCCCCTCAGCTAGCTGCTGTAGCTAATATAGCTAATTCTTTGCATACTAAGCACAATATAGGCTATGTTAGCATAAACTAGCCTAACACGTTTGTTAAGCGCCGCCCTAACCTTAAAGTAAGGTTTAATCGCAAGTACGACTACAAGAGAGCCCTCTGTAAGCATCTAGAGATTATTAGGGGCTGGTTTAGGCTTGTAGCAAATGTCAAAGCTAAGTATAGCATCTAGGACAATAACACGTACAACTTTAATAAGACAGGCTTTATAATAGGCTAGATATTAACAGGAGTAGTTGTTACAGGCTTAGAGCGTTAAGGACAGCTAAAGGTAGTGCAGTAGGGCAATTAAGAGTGGACAACAGTCATATAGGGCATCAATGGCACAGGGTAGGCTATTCTACCCTTTATTATCTTTAAAGGCTGCAACCACCTCTCTGCCTAGTACAAAGAGGACAATCTGCCCTATGACTGGGTTATTGGAGTCTCTAAGAACAGATAGACTACTAACAAGCTTAGTCTGGACTAGTTAAAGCACTTTAATGCCTATACAAAGACGCGCACCTAAGGAGTACACTAGCTACTCCTTATTAACAGCCACAAGAGCCACAACTCCCTTAACTTCTAACAATACTGTAAGGAAGCAAAGATTGTTACACTATGTATGCCTCTACACTTATCTTACCTCTTACAACCACTAGATGTAGGTTGTTTTGCCCCTCTAAAGAAGGTATATAGGCGCTAAGCTAAGAATCTTATACGCAACTACATTACTTATATTACTAAAACTAAGTTCCTACTATGCTTTATAGACGCCTATAAGGAGATATTTACTTCTAGCAATATCTAAGGAGGCTTCTAAGGCGCTGGAATAGTCCCCCTTGACCCAGAACAGGTTATAATAGGTCTTGATGTCCGCCTACGTACCCTACCGCTACCTACTATAGAAGATAAGCCCTAGCAGTCCTAAACCCCAAGCACTACCCTGCAATTAGGGTCGCAATTAACGCTGGTTTAAGAGAGGATTTAAAGGCATGCAAGCAGCTTACTAACTTTAATAGTTAAGGCCTTTAAAAAGCTTGCTAAAGGCGCAGCTATAGTAGCGTATAAGCTAGTGTTGGCTTAAAGGGAGATTACTAGGCTTTAAGCAGCAAATAAGGCTGCTATGCGACGTAAATCGCATAAAAGAAAGCAATTACAGCAGGAGAGAGTCCTAACAGCTAAGGAAGGCCTTTAATTAACTACTCTAACTAAGTTTAGGGCGCATAGTGATAGTAAGAAGGCAAAGAAGCAAGTGCGCGCTAAAGGAGGGGAAGTAACCTAAAGACGCTGTATAAAGTGCTACAATGTTAGACATAACTTACGTACATGTAAGAAGGCTGTAGAAGATGTTTCTAAATAATATTATGTACTGCACTACTGTATACAAGGCCAAAGTGGGCTAATACAAGCTATAATAGGGTAGAGATTTGGTGTGGTCTTGGCAGAGTGATCCGCTTACCCGTTTGATCCGCTCACCCGTAGAGTACGTTAATTACCTTTATTATTATCTTTGCACATTAAGCATATTATATAACAATTAAAAGTCTTACTAACACTACTAAAATACCCTTTTAATATATTACTATTAACTATATATAATTTAATAATAATTCTTATAGAATATATAACCTATATACCTTAGTTACATTAACTACAGACCTACTATGCCTCTCTACACGTATAGGAGAAGATAGACCTAAATTAGACTATCCCTCTAAGGACTAAGCTATAAGTGCCTAACGCCCTAGACATTACTAACTATAAGAGGAGGCTAGCCCTTAGCAATAATAAATAAGGAAACCCTTAGCTTCCTAAAATCCTATCTAAACTATTAGCTAACAGCCTAAAGGCATAGAAGGAAGATAATAACTATTAGAAGAGCTGCCTTAAATCCTATAAGATAGTAGATAGAGACTACTATAAGGAACAAAATAACCTAGATAAGGTAGTAATATTTATCTAAAGCTTAGTATTACCTTACCTTATAAAGAACTACTGCTAACTAGGTAAATTAATTTAAATATAGCTTATTAGCCTTAAATATATAGTTAGTATTAATACTAAAGAAGAATAATTACGTGCACGCTACTAATACCTAGCAGCCCTTAAACTAATAAGATAACCTAGGAGCTAGGATACCTAGCTCCTTAAGTATAATTATGCTATAACTAACACTAAAATAGAGGGTATTGCTAAAATATATAATATACAAGACACTATCTAAGACTTCTTAGATTTAGTAATAAAGATAGCGCTAACCTAGGTAATAACATTTTAGAACTATAGTAGATAAGAATAAAACATAACTTATAAAGAAATAAGAAAACGCTTCTAAGAGTATATAAGTAAGTACTACCCTAAGAGGAGATAGTAAAGGGGCGCCTTTGCTGCAGGGAATAACTTAACTCTTACTGCTAGTAGTAAATCTACCCTAGACACTAACAGGGACGCCTCTTATGTTATTAAAGACGTATTATCTACTTCTACTACACAGGGGAGTTAGGTAAGACCTTATTAAAAACAGAACTTTAGTTAGATAACTATATCTAAGCAGTCTCTAAAAGGGGATACAGCAGCAGCTAGAGGAGCAAAATGCCCTGCTTATAGACAACGCTATAGACTAGAAGATTACTACTACATCTATAAAGATAAAGCACTAAAATAGTTTACCCTATATAATAGAATTGCTAAGATAGTACAATTTAGGATAGAATAAAATGCTAACCTTTAAGATTAGGTTAGATCTGCAAAACAAGCTTACACTAAGACACTAGCTATTAAGACATCCTAAATACTAGAGGCACCTCTAGGATAACTATAGAGATAGAAGATATTAATAATTAATATAAGTCTAGTTAAAGAATTATATAATATAGAGCTACTAAGCTACCCTCTTAGGAACTCCTTTATCCTTAACTTAGGATTAATAATCTATATTATAAATAACAAGGACTAAATATAAGACCTTACTCTACCTACATTAAATAACTACCTATAAGCAGGAAACTTCTAGGTATAGATATAGGGATATAGCACTATCTATCTCTATCTATTAAATATAAGCTAACTAACTATTCTTAAACTACACAACGTAGCATAGTGCCTAGACATACTTTACAACCTTATCTTATTCTAACAACTACGTTAACAGGGCATCTAGTAGGACACAAAAGGAGATCTAACTTAGCTTAGATAAGTAGACAATACAGCTATTACATCCTTAGATAAACAATATAGATAATAGGTACTTAGGGAACAACTACAGACAGCATTTGTAATACAATTAACATAAAGCTAAACACCTAAGACTGCTACTGCTCTGCTATAGCACAAGCGAATAGGGCACCCTAGAGCTGCTACTATTAAACAACTTATCTAACAATCTTAGGGGGTAAGAGTTAGGGGTATTACTACAGTCTAATATAATACTTGCAGACAAGCTAAGACTAAGAGGCAAATTAGTTAATTACCACAAATAAGTAATAAAGGACTAGAAGAACGCATAGCGATTAACTTCTACTTATATAAAGAAGGAAGCTTTACTAAGAAAAAGAGCTAATTACTTACTGTGAACAGGCGATTAGGCTTCCTCTAGGACTTCTATTTTAAAGATAATTAACTAGAAAAGATAATTAATCTACTTCCTAGACACTCTTACACAATTCCTGTTAAAACAATATAAGATCTAGGTTAAGGTAATTAAGTGTAATAGTAAAATTACTATAATAAAACTAGAAGTATTAGGATAGTGCGCTGCATAATTAATTAGGCTTAAGCCTTCTGCACTAGACACCTAAGTATAGAACAGAAGTGCTAAACGCTTAGGGGGTGTAATAAAAGATAAGGCACGCACTATAAGATTAGACGCAAACCTACTATAGGAAATGTAGCTAGAGATTATAAGGGCAGTAGTGTACCTACACAACTAAACACTAAGGTTATTAAATAACTAGAAAACACCCTTTAATATGTTCTTTACCTATATAGCTTAACTAGCTAGCCTAAACATATAAAGTAGGAAACTAAACTAGGTATATCTAAAAGTATATAGATATAAAGCCTTTACTCTTATAAGTAACACCCTTTAAGGAAAATTACAACTCTAGTAACTAGACCTAAGAGCATAGGTAGGATATCTAGTAGAATACTAATCCTTAAATATATTTTAGATATAGATTCTAACCTTAGTAAAAGTTATTAGCATAAGAGATATAATCTTTAATAAGAATACTGTCTTTAGCAGCTAGGACTAGGACCTAATAGACAACCTTATGCACAGCACTCTTAAAGAGATAGTAATATAGACAAGAAGCGAAGAGATTCTGCCTCTACCCTAAAACAAGGCTAAAATCTAGTTATTCTATAAGGATAACACTATTACACACTTAAATACTACAGAAGATTAACTAGGATATAATAATAGATAGAAAGCTAGACATATATATCTAACTCCTCCCCTAACTCTGCTACTAGTTGCGCTGCTAATAAACATGTTATTATTATCTTAGTTAGCAAAAGGTAACAGCTAATTAGGAGTTGGCAGGTGGCACTGGTTAACTGCTAATTAGTTGGAATTAACGCTAGCGCAATCTTAAGGAACTTTACAAACTATCCTGTAGAAAGCTGTATTTATAGCTAGTATATAAGGCAGATATATAGGCACATACTAGGGTAATAATATTAATAAGGCTAGGTTAAAATAAATGTTAATAAAGGGGCTTAAGCCTTATTAAAGCTAACTCCTACTAGAGCCAACGGCACAATTAAACCTAGAGGACTACCTGCTTCACAAATGGTTTAAAGAAGCTAAGTAAGAACACCTTAGCAGCTATTAGAACATAAAGTTATAGTCTAAAGTACCCCTAACAAAGACTAAGGTAGCAGGACACTAAATACTTAACTGTATGTAGGTATACATATATAAGCTTAATAAGAACTACTACCTACTTAAATATAAGGCGCAACTAGTAATCTAAGGTAACTAGCAACAAAACATTACTTCTAAAGATACCTACGCAGCAACACTAGCTAGCAGGTCCTTTAGAATGCTTATAGCAATTTTAGCAGCACATATCCTAAAACTTAAGTAGTTTAATGTTCTAAACGCCTTTATTTATATATTAATTAATAGAGAGGTCTATATAAGGATGCTATGCAGGTATTAGAAACTAGGTATAGTTCTACAGCTACACAAGGCACTATATAGACTAAGAATCTCTCTACTCCTCTAGTAGAAGGAATTTACATCTACTCTAATAAGCTATAGATTTGTAGTTATTCCCTATAAACCCTACTGCTTACTTAAGAATAGAGTTACTATCTTCTTCTATAAAGACAATATTATTATAGCTTATTACCTAACTAGAAGACATAAGGCAGATAAGGCCCTTAGCTATATTACTAACAAATACTCTGTTACAGGAGGAAACAATCTGCAATAGTTCCTAGGAGTAGAGATAACCTAAGATTAAGACAGCCTAAGGATCCTCCTCTTACAGGGGTTATACATTAACAAAATTATCTCCCTAGCAGACAAGACAGATATATAATACAACACACTAATATTAAGTATTAAGCTTCTACTAAATAAAGGGGAAGCTGTAGTATTAGAAATTAACAAATAGTAGAGAAAGATTAGATCTCTCCTCTTTACTGTGGTTACTACTAGGCCTAAAATTGCCTTTGCTACATCTAGGCTGGCATAATTTCTAACTAACCCTAGACAGCAGCACTATAACGCAGCAGATTAAGTACTATTGTACCTACAAGGGACATAAGACCTATCCCTTACCTTTAGAGGCAATAAGCACCTAGTAGTTACTAGTAATGCATTATTTGCTAATAATACTCTTAATGGGAAGATCTCTTAGGGATATACTATTAAACTATATAGAGGACTTATTACCTAGAGAGCTAATAAACAAGACATAGTTACTATATTAACAACTAAAGCAGAGCTACTTGCTCTAGCATAGGTGGATAAGGAAGCTATCTTTATCTTAAAACTATTATTAGAACCTAGTATATACCTCTTATAATTAACAGTTACTATTTAATATAATAATACCTAGACTATCTAATTAATTAATAAGGAAGTCTTAAAGCTCTAAACTAAACTACAACATAAAGACATTTATAACTACTAGCTATAATAAGAGGTAAATAAAGGCACTATAACGGTAACCTATGTCCTATCTACTAAGATGTTAGCTAATAGACTTACAAAGGCTCTGCCTGCAAGCAAGTAGTTAACCTTTCTAAGGTAGCTAGGACTAAAGAAACATACTAAATAAAGAAAGCTAGCTAACACCTAGATAGAATTACTTAACTAAAAGCTTGCTAACCTAGAGGTATAATAAGAGCTAATTATGTCTAGCTTTAATAGGGCCTTAAAGCTAAGGGGGTGTGTTAGATAACTAACCTTGCCGAGCCAAGTTAGGGTTTTAGGGTTAACCTTAGTTAACTTAGGGGCTAGCGGCACACACACATTAAATGAGCCATTCAGACAGATAATTATTAATTAATCACCTTTATTATCATCTTTGCACATTAAGTATATTATCTAACAAATCTACGCCCTTAAGAGAAGCTGTAATACAGCTTACGCTCTAGGCAATTAAATAAGATATAATGCTTACCCTGTAACGCGCTGTAGCTATATACAACGCGCCTTATAGCACACTACACGCTTAATATATAGGATAACCTACATAAGCTAATTATACGCCAGTTTAATAGATTATAGACTAGACTAAGAAGGACATAATTGCTAAGTATATCCTTAAGCTAGATGCATAAGGATTTGCCCCTTAGCTGGCTGCTATAGCTAATATAGCTAATTCTTTACGTGCTAAGTATAATATAGGCTATGTTAGCATAAACTAGCCTAACACGTTTATTAAGCACTGCCTTAACCTTAAAGTAAGGTTTAATTATAAGTATAACTACAAGAGAGCCCTCTATAAGGATCTAGAGATTATTAGGGGCTAGTTTAGGCTTATAGCAAATGTTAAAGCTAAGTATAGTATCTAGGACAATAATACATACAACTTTAATAAGAAAGGCTTTATAATAGGCTAGATATTAACAGGAGTAGTTGTTATAGGCTTAGAGCTTTAAGAATAGCTAAAGGTAGTGTAGTAGGGTAACTATAAGTAGATAATAGTTATACAGGGCATTAATAGCACAGGGTAGGCTATTCTACCCTTTATTATGTTTAAAGGCTGCGACTATCTCTCTGCCTAGTATAAAGAGGACAATCTGCCCTATAATTAGGTTATTAGAGTCTCTAAGAACAGATAGACTACTAACAAGCTTAGTCTAGACTAGTTAAAGCACTTTAATGCCTATACAGAGACGCGCACCTAAGGAGTATACTAGCTACTCCTTATTAATAGCTATAAGAGCTACAACTCCCTTAACTTCTAATAATACTATAAGGAAGTAAAGATTATTATACTGTGTATGCCTCTATACTTATTACACCTCTTACAGCTACTAGATATAGGCTGTTTTACCCCTTTAAAGAAGGCGTATAGGCGCTAAGCTAAGGATCTTATATATAACTACATTACTTATATTACTAAAACTAAGTTTCTACTATGCTTTATAGGCGCCTATAAGGAGATATTTACTTCTAGCAATATCTAAGGAGGCTTTTAAGGCGCTAAAATAGTCTCCTTTAACCTAGAATAGGTTATAATAGGTCTTAATGTCCGCCTATATACCCTACTGCTACCTCCTATAGAAGATGCTCTCTAGCAGTCCTAAACCCTAAGTAATACCCTGTAATTAGGATTGCAATTAATACTAGTTTAAGAGAGGATTTAAAGGTATGCAAGCAGCTTACTAACTTTAATAGTTAAGGCCTTTAAAAAGCTTACTAAAGGCGCAGCTATTGTTGCGCATAAGCTAGTGTTAGCTAAAAAGGAGATTACTAGGCTTTAAACAGCAAATAAGGCTGCTATGCAACGCAAATTAAATAAAAGAAAGCAGTTATAGGAGGAGGGGGTCCTAACAGCTAAGGAAGGCCTTTAATTAACTACTCTAACTAAGTTTAGGGCGCGTAGTAATATTAAGAAGGCAAAGAAGTAAGTGCGTGCTAAAGGAGAGGAAGTAACCTAAAGATGCTGTATAAAGTGCTATAATGTTAGACATAACTTATGTATATATAAGAAGGCTATAGAAGATATTTCTAAATAATATTCTATCCTGCACTACTATATATAAGGCTAAAGTGGGCTAATGTAAGCTATAATAGGGTAGAGGTTTAGTGTGGTCTTGGCAGAGTGATCCGCTTACCCGTTTAATCCGCTCACCTGTGGAGTACGTTAAGCCCTTAATATACTCCCCTCTATTTTAGCCTAATATACTATTTACTAGCTCTATTTAAGAGAAACGCAGCTATTTTATTATTCTAAGATAACTCTCAATTCTTTATACAATTTTATTTTTTGTCTAGTTATGTTTTAGTGTCTACAGCGGCTTTAAAGGCGATTACTTTCTTTATAAATAATAAATAGTAATGTACAGAGAGAATGAAAACGTACTAGTCTACTTCTATTTCACTAAAGGCTGTAGTGTTAAAGATTAAAGTACGTCTACGTGTAGTAATAATTTTCAATGTAGAAACTAGTATATAGAACTCTATAATACAAAGACGTACTCTAGAATTTATATTTTAACTAAAGCTAAGATAGAAGAAGGATATAGTAGTATACTAATAACCTACTAACGTCTATAGTTAACGATCTCTAAAAGCTTACTATAAACGTAAACCTAATAGTATATCTACTACTTTTTACTAAACACTAACTTATCATAGTTAGAGAGTTAGCTATGCCGTACAAGATAGATAATATTTCTTACACTCTACCTAAACTCCCAGCCTTTAGCAAGGTCTTCTTACCACTGTTTAATCCTTTAATTTGCAGTACTTGTACTGTACAAGTAGCAATCTGCATAGGTAATTTTAGGATTATTAGCCTTTAAGAGCTAATAGTGTGTTGTTAGATTAGATGGTAATAGTAATGAGTTGATAGTAATGTATTAATGGTCTGTTCTTGTTCTATGTAAGGGTGATTTTCGTCTTATCTAGGTTCTAGTAGGGGCCCCTACACAGTTTCTTAGCAGGTATATTACTTAACCTATTTCTCTAATACCTTTTATTTAACACACCCTCTTAGCTTAGAATCCTATTACAAGCTGCGTAAACTAGTTAATTAACTCTTTAACGTAAGGTCCTCTAGTTACTCTTACACCTTCTTAAGCAGGATATCCCTTAATATACCCTTCTAGCCCTTAATAAGTCCTAACTAATTAAGAAAGCTGGCCTATTTGCTAATTAGCAATAACTTTATAAATCTATCTGCAATTATGTTATTAGATAGGATATATTCTACTCTAATTATTTTATAGTTAACTTTTTATTATAACTAGTAGTTATGTATATTAATATACTAAAGTTTAGTTTATATCTTAGTAGGGTCTATAGTAACTAGACGTATTGTCTGTATATTATTCTATTTAATTATTATTATTAGATTACTTAGGGTTACCTAAAGCTCTTTTAATAGTTAAGAGGTAAATATTGCTTCCTTAGCTACTTAAGACAGTGCTAGAAGCTTAGCCTTAGTAGTTAACGTTGTAACAGTATCTTGTTTATTTGCTCTCTAGGTAATAAGTCCTCTAAATAGCTTAACAGCATATCCTTAGGAACTCTTCTAGTCTATAGTGTTGTTAGCAAATAATACGTTACTTGCAACTTTAAGTCCTTTACCCTGTCTAAAGTTAAGTAATAGATTCCTTATCTTCTGTAGGTAGAGGAGCACTTAGTTAGCAGTGTCTTAGTGTTTATTACTTAGGTTAACTAGAAAGCGTGTAAGTTGTAACGTAGCAAACACTATATTAGGTTAAGTAGTTACTACTATAAACAACAGAGATCTAATCTTTTACTAATATTAATTAATCTCTAGTAGTTTAGCTAGACTGTTCCTAGGCTTAAGTTTAATTCTAGATATTTGCGTATTATGCCTTACGTCCTATCTAGTTACTAATTAACTAATCTTATTAACGTATGCAGCTGATTATAATTAAATTATCTATTACTGTCTATTATGTTAGACTTCTACACTAAGGAACTATTAAAGGTTATCTTCTCTAGTATACAGGTATCGCTCCTGTATCTATTTAATAGCATTATCTACCTCTTATTTATACTTTAGGTAGTATAACGTACTCTACGGTCGAGCGGATTACACGATCGAGCGGATCACTCAAAACCCCACCAAAATTGCCTAAAACCACAACCCTTTATCTCAACAACCACGCAATAAAATCTTCTAAAATTTTCAGGACAGGGCTGCACTAATATAAATAAGAGTATTTAAAAGTCTTAGAGTGCTAGAATCTATAACACAGACGTTATTAAGCGATTACTGTTTTACAGGGGTGTTTAGCACTATTTGCAGGCTATTTCTATAACTATTATAGCTATAAAGCTGAAATCTAGATATGTACTTACGAATAACTATGCAATACTATTCTGAGATTTTAAGAAGATTTTATTGCGTGGTTGTTGAAATAAAGGGTTGTAGTTTTGGAAAATCTTGGTGGGGTTTTAAGTGATCCGCTCGATCGTGTGATCCGCTCGACCGTAGAGTACGTTATAATTATAATATTATCTATATAGAAGAAGATAATTATTTTATCCTTAATTATACAGTATAGCTCTTATAGTACTAATTTAAATCTAATTCTAGCTAATATTACTGTAAATTCCTTCTACTAAAGTAGAGGGGAGATGTGGAGTCTATATAAGGCTTTCTATACCTTTAGTAAGGTGCCTATCTTCTAGTATCCTCTTAGCATCCTTATATATATTTTGTAGTTAATAGCTATATAGACAAACACATTTATAACATCCTATTATTTTAGTTTAAGATTATATTTTACAGTAATTACTATTAGTATTCTAAGTAATTAGCCTGTACGTGTTACTGTATACGTGTCTTATAACATAATATTATATTATTAGTCTCCTCTAACTATAAGCCTTACTTTATACTTATTAAGGTAGTAGTATTTATTAAACTTGTAGGTATAGACCTAAATACAGTTAAGTATTTATTATCTAAACTTCTAAACTAGAGCTGCTAGAACTTTAGTCTATAACTCTATTTATTTGTAGCATTATAGGTATTTGTTCTCTACTTATTTAAACATCTTATAGAGAGGGTGCTCCTCTAGCTTTAAGTATACTGTAGGTAATAGTAGAAGTTTATTCTAATATAGCTTAATTCCCTTTGCTATAATCCTTTTTAA
Organism: Ascochyta rabiei; assembly: GCF_004011695.2. Taxonomy (NCBI): domain Eukaryota; kingdom Fungi; phylum Ascomycota; class Dothideomycetes; order Pleosporales; family Didymellaceae; genus Ascochyta; species Ascochyta rabiei. The sequence continues at coordinate 247,273 of NC_082407.1, forward strand.
TTAAGCTTTATTAAAAGGTTTTCCTTTATGTTAACTAAGGTGTCCTACCTTAGTGCCTGCTATAAATACAGCTGCCTACAGCATTGTTACAGACATTCCTTAGTCTTGTTTAAGTTTGTCTATTGTCTTATTGTAGCTTATCTATTTAGTTAGGAATACTGCTAGCACAGGAGTTAGTAGAGGCGTTAGGTATGCCTCTACAATCTTCCTACCTTAGTAATATTAGGGTTGTTTAGTACGCAGAGTGTTCTCCTATATTATCTTATTCTTATAGAATATTTTAGTTTTATATATATAGCTCTATATAGCTAGGAGTTTAACTATGCTAATCTATCTTGTAATTTCCTCTAATATATTATACATAAGATTATCTATAATATCCTCTATTTTACTGTTAAATATTATTTCTTTATTAAACACCACATTATAGGTACTAATTACTTTAGCTATTAATAGGACCTAGATTTGGTATATGTTAGTAGACTAGTATCCTACTAAGTATCTAATCTATACCTTTAGGTCTAGTCTCTATAGCCTTAATTGTCACGAGTATTCTCCCCACGCTAGGAGATACCTTAGCTAGGTCCTAGGCTAAGCCTAGGGACCTACCGGCCACACACGTATATAATATTCACAAACCTTAAGACTTATCTATTAAGGATTTGTCTTATCTCTTAAATATTACCCTATTATTTGTCCTATCTTGCTCTGCTCTATTGCCTGCCTATAGTGCCCTTACAATTTAAATCCTTTATACTCCTCTTAGAACAGGCAGCTAATTAGTAGCAGAGGAGCGGGAAAAACCTAGCTATTACAATGGCAGGAGGACAACACAACCTCTGCTTAACCACTAGCAACGTAGAAGAGCTACCCCCTTGCAATAACCTTAGTTAGGAGCTAGACGCTTAATAACGCAATAATGCACTTAGGGTGTTGCTATTGCCTATAGAGCTACTACTTAACCCTTATATTAGAGGTAAGTTAAACGCTACAACAGTAGGCGTTATAACACTAGACGTCCTAACGCTACACGCTACACAACCTACAATAGAATTGTTACAAGCTTCTATCCTGTTATTGCTAGAAGCACTTAATAAGGCAGAACTGTCTAGTGCTACTAAGCAGGAGATTAAAATCTGGCAATAATAATTTAACTAGGTAGTTAAAACCCTGCAACAGACGCACATTAGACAAGCACTAGGTAGCTAACACCTAGTGTTTAACAAGGCTAGCAGAATAATACAAGTCCTTAATAATGTTTAGCCTAAGCTAAAACTTAGCACAGACAATAAGCCTCTATTAACCTAGTAGGTAGACTAGTAGATTAAGGATATAGACACAGTGTTCTAGTACACTTAAGTACTTAAAGACTCTGTAACCTATACCTACTACATTATAGACACTATCTACTATAGTGTCTACTAGGAATTAATTTAACAACATATTAATAAGGGATTAATCTAGACCTAGGCTAACTTCCACGCAGAAGAGGAGCAGCTTATCTAAGACCTAGTCTTTACACAGTATAAAAACTATAACAAGTACTTTAACTATAAGTAGAAGTCTAACAATTTAGTTAACACCTTCCTAATAAAGTTAAATAAGTAAGAGTCTCTACTACCTTGTACCTTTATAAAGTTTAAAGACAGCAGTAATAACTATAAGTTTAAGATAGCATTTATGTAGAGCCTTACGCCCCCTACACTCTAATATAAAATCTAGCAGAATAGTAGTCTAGAACATATTACTAAGTAGGCAGAGTTTAAACAGGCCCTCTAAAACGCAGAAACCTTAACAGTCTCCTTAAACTTAGGGTTGTGGACTAAAAGCAGTAGTAGAAACAAGAGACCTCTTTCTTTAGACGCTAGGAGAAAGTTTAAAAGGCATAACAGTTAGGCGTTAACCCCGTCTAGGAGCAACACCAGGAAGCACTTAGGAGACTTCTAGCTAATAACTAGTGCTGCTAATTTATTAGGCGGAAGATAGAACCCTAAGGGAAACAACTATTAACTATCCTAAGGTTAACTACAGAACTAGGGACAACAGCCCTAGGGATACTAGCAGCGGGGCTATTAGAGAGGCCGCGGAGGCAGCTATTAACATTCTAGTAGCAAGCTAAATCTAGGAAATAGCAAGCCCTAGTCGCTAACCTGTCCTACCTGCAGCTAGGGTTAGAAACTAAGGGGAAGTAAACCTGCATAACAGTTACAGTCTAGCTTAATAACGCTAACAGTAACCCTAGGACTCTCTAGGCTCTGTACAACTTAGGCTTAGAGCTAAACCTTATTACTAAGGACGCAGCTAGAGACCTAAGGCTTAACCTAACAGGCACTAACTAACAACTAAAGGCTATAGTCCTAGACAACATAGAGCTGTCCTTAACTAACTAGTACTAGTTAACAGTAGTCTGCTATAACAGCAAAGGAGTACCTAGGACAATTAGACTAACTAAGTTCTAGTCTACATTATTTGTTAGGTATAACCTAGTCCTAGGTTACCTATAGCTAGCTAAAGCAGACCTATATATCTGTTTCTTAGCAGAAACCTATAAGTAGTTTACTAATAACGCTAACAGAGTCTAGCTATTAACAGCTAAACAATTATTTAGTAAACTAGGTTTAGGCAAGTAGCTATAACGTACCCCACGGGCGAGCCGCTTAACGGGCGAGCCGCTCACTTTTGCCAAGCCCCCACCAAACACCTCCTCCTACACCAATGTCTTCTCAACAACACTATTTAAACGCGTTAAAGGAAGCGCAGATACAGCTTGCGCTCTAGGCTCTTAAACAAGACGCGACTCTATCTCTACAACGCGCTGCTGCTATCTACAAGGTCCCTTAAAGCACACTAAGCAACCAGCGCACTAGATAACCTTTACGCGCTAATTCTATAGCTAACTTATAGAAGCTAGACAACAATAAGAAGGAGGTAATTATTAAGTATGTTCTTGAGCTAGATGCGCAAGGATTTTCCCCTCAGCTCTTAGATGTAGCTACTATGGCTAATTCTTTGCGCGCTAAGCGTAATCTGGGCCCTATTAGCGTAAACTGGCCTAGTACGTTTGTTAAGCAACACCTAGAGCTTAAAGTTAAGTTTAATCGCAAGTACGACTACAAGAGAGCCCTCTGTAAGGATTCTAAGGTTCTACAGGGCTGGTTTGGCCTAGTAGCTAACATCAAAGCCAAGTATAGCATCTAGGATGAAGACACGTACAACTTCAACAAGACAGGCTTTATAATAGGCCAGATCTCCCCAGGAGCAGTTGTTACAGCTTTAGAACAACGGGGTCAGCTAAAGGCTATCCAGCTAGGCAACCAAGAGTGGGCTACGGCTATAGTGAGCATTAATGCCAAAGGATAGGCTATTCCGGCCTTCCTTATCTTCAAAGCCTACCACTACCTCTCTGCCTGGTACAAAGAAGAGGATCTGCCTTACAACTGGGTTATTAGAGTCTCTAATAACGGCTGGACTACTAACAAGCTTGGTCTTAACTGGTTGAAGCACTTTGACAGGCATACAAAGGAGCGTACTATTAGCACCTACCGTTTGCTTATTATTAATAGTTATAAGAGCCACAACTCTCTTAAATTCCAGCAATACTGCAAGGATAACAAGATTATTGCTCTCTGTTTGCCTCCTTACTTATTACACCTTACACAGCCCCTTAATGTAGGTTGTTTTGCTGCTTTAAAGAAGGCGTATAGGCGCTAAGCCAAAATAATTATACGCAACTAGATTAACTATATTATAAAGACAGAGTTCCTGCTATACTTTATACGCGCCTACAATGCTGCAATTACTTCTAAGAACATCTAGGGAGGGTTCTAAGGTGCTGGATTAGTCCTATTTAACCTAGACCAGGTTATAATGGCCCTTGATGTAAAGTTGCGCACTCTATCACCACCACTACCTGTTAATAACAAGCTCTGGCAGTCGCAAACCCTAAGCAACACCCTTGAACTTAGGTTGCAATCAACGCTTGTGAAGACAAGGATTTAGAGGCATATAGATAGTTCGCCTACCTCTATAGTTAAGGCGTTTAAGAAGGTAGCAAAAGGGGCAGCAATAATTGCGCATAAGCTAGTGTTGGCGCAACAGGAGATTACTTAGCTTTAAGCTACTAATAAGGCAGCCACACAACAAAAATCACACAAAAGAAAGCAAGTTTAGGCAGAAGGGACCCTAACACTTAAGGATGGCCTGCGATTAATAACTCTAAAGGAGTTTAGGGCGCGTAGTAATAGGAAGAAGGCAAAGAAGCAGGTGCGCGCTAAAGGAGGTGAGCCCTCCCAAAGACGCTGTGGACAGTGCAATCAGACAGGACACAACGCGCGAACGTGTTAGAAAGAGGTAGAAGTAGTTTCTAAATAGTATTACAGGCCATACTGCACTTTGCAGCACCAAACTAGGTTGTTTTAGGCCATAATAGGGTGGAGTTTGGTAGGGGCTTGGCAAAAGTGAGCGGCTCGCCCGTTGAGCGGCTCGCCCGTGGGGTACGTTATCTGCTATATCCTAGAAGCCTAAATATAGTTAGTCTAACAGACGCCTACTAGGCAGACACTAGATAGATGTTAGAGGCAGCTTGTCTTACTAAATAGTTAAGAATTATAGCAGTAGGACTTAACAGCAGTGCTATCCTAGGAGACAACACTCTAGACGTAGAAGAACTTAAGTACGTGCCTAAACACCTCTATTATAAATAGTTTGCCTTTAGTAAATAGCAAATAAGCGTGTTAGCACTATACTAGGAGTATAACTACTCTATTAAGATTAAGGATAGAGCTAAAGTTCCTAACCTCCTAATCTATAACCTGTCTTGCAGGAAGCTAGACATCCTCTAGGAGTACCTTAAGACAGCACAGGAAAAGGGCTAGATCTGCCTAAGCAAGTTGCTAGTAGGTGCCCCTATCTTATTTATCCCTAAGTTAGACAGCACTATAAGACTATACGTTAACTATTAGGGATTAAATAGGGTAACTATTAAGAACTAGTACCCTATACTGCTAGTTAGTAAGATAATAGACTACCTATTAAAAGTAAAGGTCTTTACTAAGCTAGATCTACATAATACCTACTACAGGCTCTAGATTAAGGAAGGTAATAAGTAGAAGACTGCGTTTAAGACACAGTATAGTTATTTTAAATACCTAGTAATACCTTTTAGCCTAGCAAACGCGCTAGCTACGTTTTAATCCTATATCTACTAAGCCCTAGAAGGCCTACTAGATAGAACATGCGTAGTCTACCTTAATAACAGCCTTATCTACTTCTAGGACAAGAAGGACTATAACAAGCATGTTAAGGAGGTCCTAGATTGCCTAGTTAAGTAGGGGATGTTTACAAAGGCTAGCAAGTGCGTCTTCTTAAGTAAGTTAGTAGAGTTTCTAGGATTTATTATTATACTAGACAGCGTGGTTATAGACCCTAAGAGGGTCCGCACTATTACTAAATAGCTAGAGCTATTAAGCTATAAGGACATTCAGGTGTTCTTAGGCTTTACTAACTTCTATTAATAATTTATTTTTAACTACTTAGGAATTATCTAACTGCTTATAGACTATATAACAGCTGCCTAGAATCTAACAGAGGACTAGGGGGTCCCTAGTCTAGAAAAAGGGAAGGTAAGACTAAAGAAAAGCTAAAAGGGACTAACAAAATAGTACAAACTATAGCACTAGCTAAAGGAAGCCTGCATAGCGTTTCTTATAATTAGGGAGAAGTTTATAAAAGCCCTAGTGCTATAACACTTTAACCCTAATAAGCCTATTATTATCCTTACAGACACGTTAGACTTTGCTATTGCAGCTATCCTGTTGTAACCCTAGACGTCTAAAGTAGCAATAGAGAAGCACTAGAAACTAGTAGCGTTCTAGAGCTAGAAGTTCTAAGGTCTATCTATTAGATAGCATACCTATAACAAGAAACTCTTAGCAATTATCAAAGCTTTTAGGTAGTAGAGGTATTACCTTAAACACGCCCCTATAACAATCTAGGTACTCTTAGACTATAATAACCTAAGGTACTTTATAATAATAAAGGAGCTCTCTCTAAAATAAGCCTATTAGGCAGAGGAGCTAGCAAGGTTTAACTTTAAAGTTAAATACAAGCTAGGACTAGAGAACATAGTAGACAGCCTCTTAAGACGTCTAGATTACGTATAAGGTCTTAAGGTTAGGGAACAGTAAGCCCTTAGGGACGCTATACTACCTACCTTACAATAGAAGCTTTAGATCTAAATAATTTAAAAGTCTAGGGCTTAAAAAGATGTATAGGTAATATCTAGAAGTAACATACCTATAGAAGACCTAGCAGAGGTCTAACAACTACCTAAACTTATCCCTAAGGAATTCTGCCAACATTAGATTAGCCTTAGAGACTTGTCTCCCCTAGCTCTTAACCCTCTATCTAATAGCTATTAGAGCTAGAGTTAATCTAAAGACACTAAAGCTAGAGGACTAGACTTTAACGTTGCAGAAGCTCTCCTTTGTAGGCTAGACAACAGAGTTAGTACCCCTACACACCTTGCGAATAAAGCTGCATAGGAAGATTCTGCTTACGCCTTAGAAACCCTAGAACTTCTAATAGATTTTATTAAGTAAGTCTAGCAATAGGACGCAGCATACCCTACAAACTAGTTATTAACAACCTAGACAGACAGCAAAGCAAAGAAGGGACAGCACTACTAGGAGGTTAACCCTAGTAGGACCTTACGCACAAGTAGGAAAGTTTAGATTCCTAACAATATTACACTGCGCTAAACTATCCTTTTAAGGAATTATAATAACCCTATAGAAGGTTACTACAGTATAGATAAGACTGCTAAAGTACTTAAGAAGAAGTACTACTAGCTATAACTAATAAAGGACGTATATAAGTATATCTAAAGGTGTCCTATATGCTAACTATATAAGATTAGGAGGTATAAGCTGTAGGGATTACTTATACTATTACTAGTACTAAACACAGCCTAGAAGCACTTCTCCCTTAACTTTATAACAGACCTGCTAAAGTTAATAGATGCTAAGGGGAATAAGTATAACTCTATACTAGTTCTTATAGACTACTTTAGTAAGTACGTCTAATACCTACCCTACACTAAGACAATTACTACCTAACGCCTAGCTAAGCTGCTTATAGAGCAGAGCTTTTTAAAGTAAGGACTACTAGATATATTATTATTAGATTAGGGTTTAGTGTTTACTAGTTAATTCTGGTCTAATATATGCTACCACCTTAAAATTAACTACTAATTAAGTACAGCTTTCTGCCTCTAGACAGATAGGTAGACAGAGTAATAAAACTAGGAGTTAGAAACGTACCTCCGCATATACATAAACTACTAATAGGATAACTAGGTAGACCTCCTGCTATACGCTAAGTACGCCTATAACTCTAAAGCTTACTCTGCTTACAGAGAATCTCCTATAAAGGTCGCCTTTAGCATAGACCCTAAAGGATTTAATAGGATGCCTAATAAGCACTAGCTATAAAAACCCTAAACTGTCTAGGATAAGGATAAGGCAATACTAAAACTACGCTGGTAGGTTACTAGATACCTATTAAACTAGTATAAAATATAGAAAATAGTAAAGGAGGCCTTAGAGTACGTATAAAAGGGTAACGCCTAGTAGTATAATATAAAACAGTCTAAACAACACTTTACTAAGGGAGACTCTGTTCTTATTTAGGCTAAGAACCTAATAACAAGTTATCCTTTAAAAAAGTTTAACGCTTAATACCTTAGGCTATTTATAGTAATTAAGAAGGTAGGTAAGCTAGTATATAAGCTAAAGCTGCCCCTATCTATAGATAGAGTACACCTAGAATTTAACGTATTACTCCTTAAGCACTAAAGGGAACCCCTTATAAGTAGTAGGTTCTGGCTAGGTCCTATTAGTATACTAGAAGACGTCTTACCTAGTAACAGGTTTAAAGTTAAAGGTATACTGTTACACAGAGATACTGCTGCCTAGGGAAGGGAGTACAGGGTTAAGTGGCTAGGTTAGCCAAATAAAGAAGCTACCTAGGAACTACTTAAGAACCTTAACTACTACAATAAGATCCTTTAGGTTTATTACTAATACGCTTAAGTAGGTAATCTATTAAGAGTAGGCCGCTCTACAACTAACAGACTAGCGCAACTAAAGCAAAAGAGGGGACATCCTTAGAAGTCTGCCTTATAAACCCTACTCTAAAATAGCTAATAGGAAAGTAAGGATAGATAGTCCTAGGACTTATGCAACTAGAGGCTAAAGGAGGTCTAGCGTCTTTCTAATACATTACTAGTAAAGACTAGCACATTTATAGAAGAGGAGAGTTTTATTATTATCTACTAGTCTGTTAAGAAGTATTATAGGAATATAGGGTCTTTATAACTATAACTACAGCTTAAGTAGCTTCTCTATAACCCTTAGAAGGGCTTATCTTATAGGAGGGGCTGCAACAACAACAACTACCTAAGGTAGGTTTAGTTAGAGACAACAAAAACTGCTTAAAAGGAGCTAACAGAGCCTAAACAGCAGAAGGCAGGTTAGTACTATAGTAGTACTACCGCTTTTCTGCGTTATAAGCACTACCTGTCTTCTAGAAGTAATCCTTAATTATGCTGTTAATTATAACGTTGTTAGGAAGCTTTATACTAACAGTCCTAACTACAGCCTATAATATGTTAGCTCTATATAAGAAAAAGAGGGAGGGAAAACACCTATAATATACTGCTTAAGGTTACATAACTAAGAAACCTAACAGGCTTAAGCGTACTTAGTCTTACTTAGACTAGACTTATTAATATAGTAATAAACTACAGTATTATAGGCAATAAAGCTATTATAATAAGCCTTAGCGTAGTTATAGGTAGTCTGCTAGTACACCTACACCTAAGCAATTACGTTATTGTTAGTTACCTAGTTACCTTAGGCAACTGTCTTATTATTTGTCTTATAGAGGGCATACTTAATTAAGAAATTAAGCATGTTATAGGCTTAACAGAAAACAGGGTTAATCTATAAAAGTTAGCAGGAGTAGACACTAGGGCAGCGCAGGAAATACCTTAATATACCTTTCTTCCTTTAATTAGATACAGCAGGGGTATATACTAAAGTTGTCCTTATAAAGCCTATACCTACTAGGCTAACAAAAGACACAGATAAAGGATAAGATAGTGCTATTAGGGTTACTCTTAGACAAGGTAGTTAAGTGCGTAATGCTAGCACGGTACTAGTACTACAAAAGCAAAAGCTAAGGCTATATACTCTTAGGCAGCTAGTAGATATAGTTAGGTAGAGCCTTATAGGAGATATATATTAGAGGGGGCATTATAGTATAGAAGGTAAGGGCTAGAAGGTAGATATAGATAAAGGTATAGGGATAATAAGGTACTATAAGTAAGTAGATATAGTCCTTATATACGCTAAATTCCTTCTACCTAGCAGCTCTCTAGTAACAACCTAACCTCTTACTACTTTCTTACCTATCGCAATCTACTGCGTAGAAAGATAATTCTTATTACAAATATCTAGGCATAGGTATATTAACTGCTAGAAGGGTAACTAGTAATCTTATCTAAGATTTATATTATAAACAAACGCTAGAGCCTAGACTATACTACGTAAGGGTCTAGGTAAGGCACTAAGTATAGTAAGGCTAACAGCTTACTGTTACTACTAGCATACAGACAAGATCCCCTATAAATAAGTAAATCCTAGGCTAGTTTACGCAGGAACAGGGCTACAGGAGCTACTGGCGATCCTCTTACAGACGTTACTAGTTAGGGACTTACTACTCTAGCCTATAAGGCAGACAACATCTAACCACTTACGCCTCTAGCAGCCTTAGCCCTAGAATTAAGGCACCTAATTACTTAGGAGATTATAGAGAGTAAACAGTAGGCACGCCTAGAGTAACTCTTAGCCTAGTGCTAGGCGCTATATACGCTACGCAGGAAGTAAATAATACCTCTTATATATTACCTATTTAGTGTATAATTATTACGCTCCCTATAGCCTTAGCTATATAGGTTTTAGAGCTAATAACTACTAAGGCGTTATTTATAGTAACGTCTAGCAGAAGCAATAGCTTACTAACTAGCAGCTAATAAAGGCATGAGGGAAGACTTAGCCTTAGCTAGTCTCTTATAAACAAGACTTATCTACCTAGCTACGCAGCAACACTGCCCTAGTAGCCTACTAAGCAAACATTAGGAGGATAGGATTGCTGGCGTCTATTACGTGCTAAACAGCTTCCTATCCCTACAGACACTAACTAATAGACCCCTACTAGCGCTGTATTTCTCCTACTAAGTTTTTCCCTCTACAGGAGGTTTTTCTAGAGCTTAATAATGTTACTAGAGACCTCTCTACAGTTTAGGATAAACCTTTAAAGAGGGGGGGGCTATTATTACAAGTATTCTCCCCACGCTAGGAGATACCTTAGCCAGGTCCTAGGCTAAGCCTAGGGACCTACTAGCTACACACGTATATAATATTTACAAACCTTAAGACTTATCTATTAAGGATTTATCTTATCTCTTAAATATCACCCTATTATTTGTCCTATCTTGCTCTGCTCCATTGCCTGCCTACAGTGCCCTTACATTAAATTTCTTTAATAAGAATTATTAGTTATAGCATATCCTTTGCTTCTATATACTCTTAAGTAAGCCTAGTTTAGTTTTTAAGGTCTGGTAACTATCCTATTTATAGTAGCTATGCGTATAAAGAATACATTATATAGTAATCCCTACTTATTTAGATAATTTAGTGTCTAATTGTATAGGTATACTACTGCTCTAGTAATTTCTAGCTAGAGTTCCTCTAGTAGATTTGCGTCTAGGCAAATTACATATACCTTCTCTTTTATTACACCCTCTAAGCGTTTAGCTCCTCTATTTTAAGCTTATATGTCTAGAGTAGAAGGCTTAAGTCTTATTAAGAAGAACGTGCACTATCTCTTAACCTCTTATTTAACTGTAACAATTTTATTATCTATCTTAATTACCTTAACTAAAATATTAAACTGTTTCTTTAAGAACTAGATAAAGATCCTAAGTAGATAGATAATAGATCTTACAGGCCTATTGTCCTTAAAGTAGAAGTCCTACACGTACTAAGAGTGTTAGCAGGTAATAAGCATTTAACTCTTTTCCTTGTTAAAGCTTTCTGCTTTATATTTATAGAAGTCTATAGCTATTTATTTGCCTAGGCCTTTATTATTTAATTATAGGGTTCTTTATATTTAATACTTTAATTTTAATTATCTATATATGTTACATTACACTATTATAATGCCTTTAATCTTTACCCCCTTAGATTAATACATAAGGTGCTTAATTACAGATAGTCCTAGATGTCTAAGCCTCTTATACTACATTATAGCTATTACTTTCTATAGTAATCTTCTATTATAATTTATATGCATATAGAGTGCTGCTATAGCTATATTTAGTTGTTTAATAACCTACTATTTAAAGCTTTCTATTAGGATAGCTATAGTGTTACTGTTTCTTTAACATAGTATTGTTAGATCTTCTTATTTATTCTACTATATTCCTTATCTTTAGAGTAGCCTAAATAATACTAGGTTATAGAATAAATCTAGGTACTACGCAATATTATCTTAGCGTAGTACTTGTTTGCCTTATAATTCCTCTGCTAATATATTAACAGTACTATATCCTTATATCTAGACCTTAGAGTTCCTAGTCTAGATAAAATCTCCTATTGCTAGCTAGCATACGTCTCTAAGTCTTAAGAGGTTATTATAGATATGCGTAGTTAAGCTAGAATCTAGAAGAAATACCTCCTTTAATAGATATCCTTAGTTACTTACGCTATATACTTGTTAAATGAAAGGTATTAGAGAAATAGGTTAGGCGATATACCTGCTAAGAAACCGTATAGAGGCCCCTACTAGAACCTAGATAAAACAAAAATCACCCTTACATAGAACAAGAATAGATTATTAATACATTATTAACGTACTCTACAGGTGAGCGGATTAAACGGGTGAGCGGATCACTCTGCCAAGACCACACTAAATCTCTACCCTATTATAGCTCGCATTAGCCCACTTTGGCCTTGTATACAGTAGTGCAGTACATAATATTATTTAGAAACATCTTCTACAGCCTTCTTACATGTACGTAAGTTATGTCTAACATTGTAGCACTTTGTACAGCGTCTTTAGGTTACTTCCCCTCCTTTAGCGCGCACTCGCTTCTTTGCCTTCTTACTATCACCACGCGCCCTAAACTTAGTTAGAGTAGTTAATTAAAGGCCTTTCTTAGCTATTAGGACTCTCTCCTGCTATAATTACTTTCTTTTATACAATTTACGTCGCATAGCAGCCTTATTTGCTGCTCGAAGCCCAGTAATCTCCCCTTGAGCCAACACCAGCTTGTGCGCTACTATAGCTGCGCCTTTAGCAAGCTTTTTAAAGGCCTTAACTATTAAAGTTAGTAAGCTGCTTGCATGCCTTTAAATCCTCTCTTAAACCAGCGTTAATTGCGACCCTAATTGCAGGGTAGTGCTTGGGGTTTAGGACTGCTAGGGCTCATCTTCTACAGTAGGTAGCGGTAGGGTACGTAGGCGGACATCAAGACCTATTATAACCCGTTCTGGGTCAAGGGGGACTATTCCAGCGCCTTAGAAGCCTTCTTAGATATTGCTAGAAGTAAATGTCTCCTTATAGGCGTCTATAAAGCATAGTAGGAACTTAGTTTTAGTAATATAAGTAATATAGTTGCGTATAAGATTCTTGGCTTAGCGCCTATATACCTTCTTTAGAGGGGCAAAACAACCTATATCTAGTGGTTGTAAGAGGTAAGATAAGTGTAGAGGCATACACAGTATAACAATCTTTGCTTCCTTACAGTATTATTAGAAGTTAAGGGAGTTGTAGCTCTTGTAGCTGTTAATAAGGAGTAGCTAGTGTACTCCTTAGGTGCGCGTCTTTGTATAGGCATTAAAGTGCTTTAACCAGTCCAGACCAAGCTTGTTAGTAGTCCATCTGTTCTTAGAGACTCCAATAACCCAGTTATAGGGCAGATTGTCCTCTTTGTACTAGGTAGAGAGGTAGTTGCGGCCTTTAAAGATAATAAAGGGTAGAATAGCCTACCCTGTGCTATTGATGCCCTATATAACTGTTGTCTACTCTTAATTGCCCTGCTGCACTGCCTTTAGCCGTCCTCAACGCTCTAAGCCTGTAACAACTGCTCCTGTCAATATCTGGCCTATTATAAAGCCTGTCTTATTAAAGTTGTACGTGTTATTGTCCTAGATGCTATACTTAGCTTTAACATTCGCTACAAGCCTAAACCAGCCCCTAATAATCTCTAGATCCTTACAGAGGGCTCTCTTGTAGTCGTACTTGCAATTAAACCTTACTTTAAGGTTAGGGCGGCGCTTAATAAACGTGTTAGGCCAGTTTATGCCAACATGGCCTATATTGCGCTTAGCACGCAAAGAATTAGCTATATTAGCTACAGCAGCTAGCTAAGGGGCAAATCCTTATGCATCTAGCTTAAGGATGTACTTAGTAATTACGTCCTGCTTAGTCTGGTCTATAATCTGTTAAACTGGCGTATAATTAGCTTGTGTAGGTTGTTCTGTGTATTAAGCGTGTAGTGTGCTGTAAGGCGCGTTATATATAGCTGCAGCGCGTTACAGGGTAAGCGTTGCGTCTTATTTAATTGCCTAGAGCGCAAGCTGTATTGCAGCTTCTCTTAAGGGCGTAGATTGATGTTGTTGTTGAGGCATTGCGTGGTAAGGTGGAGGTTTGGTGTGGTCTTGGCAGAGTGATCCGCTCACCCGTTTGATCCGCTCACCCGTGGAGTACGTTATTAACTTATTACTATTACTATCTAATCTAACAATTAAGAGTCTTACTGCCGCTATAATAAGCGCCAACAACAAGCAAAATAACGACTAGCCAAAGCTAGAGGGACGCAACGGTTATTCTTACCAACTTAAGCAACTAGGTCTCCTAGTACTACTAACTTAAGATTAAGTGCCAGTTGCAAGATACATAGCTGCTAGCAGACCCTAAAGGGGTGCAACTCTAATGCATACAACTAGAGGCGCTACTACCTCTAAAAATTATGTAATATAAACTAGCAATAAGCATAAGCAATACCTTAACTACGTTATTACAGACTATCTAAGCAGGTTAAAGCAGAACGTGTAGAATAACACATAAAGTAATAGACATGTTAATAACTACGCTGTAAATACCTATAATCCTAATACAGGTATTAGACCTCTTAGAAAAGAGACAAGAGGTATATAAAGAAGATTGCAAAGACTATAAGCTTTACCTTAAGTTATATAAGATACTTAAGAAAGACTATTAAGATAAGAAAAGTAAAATATTAAGAATAGTTAAGTATATTCTTATAACAGTAACACTATATCTACAGCTAAGCTACTATGTAGAAAACAGAACGCTGCATAAATAGATAACTGCCTTCTAAGACACTGTTAGAGTGGACGTAGACAAAGAACAGGCGCAAGTACAAGAAAGATACTACGCTGTACTTAGACTAATACAAATAACTATAAATTAGGAGATATAGCTAAGTAAATACAATTAGGCAGTAACTTAAGCTAAGACCCTTAAGGTAGCTAAGGTTATGCAAACATAAGCTGTTATTAATAATTTTCTAGGCTCTGTATCTAAGATAGTATTAACCTAGACTACAGCGTTCTAAGGGCTAGGATACAATAAGAAAGCTATAAACAGGAAAAGAATAATAAAACTCTTCTGTAATTATATAAGCCTTTAACATCTACTAAGAGGGAAGCCTAAGAGCGCCTTTATAGTAGGAGAGGCATTATACGCAGTAAGTAGTAAATCTAACTTAAACCTATAAAGGGACGCCTTTAGTAGAGAACTAAGAGCGCTATCTAACAACAATTATTAAGGCTAGGGAAACCCTAGGTAAAGCAAAAGAAAGATAGATAGCTAAAGTGCTAGAACTAAGCAGTTCCTAGAGAGGAATACGGTAAGAGCTAAAGACATATATCCTGCCTGTAAACAGCGTTACAATATATCTAACTGCTACTATGTAAATACAGCTAAGGCACCTAAGTAGTTTAAGCTAAATAGAGGTGTTGTAAAACTAGTATAGTA
The DNA here is from genome assembly GCF_004011695.2 of Ascochyta rabiei. Classification (NCBI taxonomy): domain Eukaryota; kingdom Fungi; phylum Ascomycota; class Dothideomycetes; order Pleosporales; family Didymellaceae; genus Ascochyta; species Ascochyta rabiei. Next base: position 262,399 of record NC_082407.1, read on the forward strand.
CAAGCTTAAATATAACAGTAACTTTTAAAAGAGAATATAGGCAATGTCCTAAGGGACTAAGTAACTGCAAATAATAACAGCGTCTTAATTAATTACTCTACATATTAAGACGTCTTAAACACCAGACAAAATTATTAAGTAACTAGATAGCTAAAAAATTGCTTAGGTTAATAAAGGTAGTATAAAAGCAGCATATAGCGTAAGTAATTAAGGATATCTATTAAAGGAGGTATTTCTCCTAGATTCTAGCTTAACTACGCATATCTGTAATAACCTCTTAAGACTTAGAGACGTACGCTAGCTAGCAATAGGAGATTATATCTAGACTAGGAACTCTAAGGTCTAGATAGAAGGATATAGTACTATTAATATATTAGCAGAGGGATCTTAAGGCTAACAAGTACTACGCTTAGACAATGTTGCGTAGTGCCTAGATTTCCTCTGTAACCTAGTATTATTTAGGCTACTCTAAAGACAAGGAATATAGTAGAATAAATAAGAAGATCTAACAATACTATGTTAAAGAAACAGTAACACTATAGCTATCCTAATAGAAAGCTTTAAATAGTAGGTTATTAAACAACTAAATATAGCTATAGCAGCACTCTATATACATATAAATTATAATAGAAGATTACTATAGAAAGTAATAGCTATAATGTAGTATAAGAGGCTTAGACATCTAGGACTATCTGTAATTAAGCACCTTATGTATTAATCTAAGGGGGTAAAGATTAAAGGCATTATAATAGTGTAATGTAACATATATAGATAATTAAAATTAAAGTATTAAATATAAAGAACCCTATAATTAAATAATAAAGGCCTAGGCAAATAAATAGCTATAGACTTCTATAAATATAAAGCAGAAAGCTTTAACAAGGAAAAGAGTTAAATGCTTATTACCTGCTAACACTCTTAGTACGTGTAGGACTTCTACTTTAAGGACAATAGGCCTGTAAGATCTATTATCTATCTACTTAGGATCTTTATCTAGTTCTTAAAGAAACAGTTTAATATTTTAGTTAAGGTAATTAAGATAGATAATAAAATTGTTACAGTTAAATAAGAGGTTAAGAGATAGTGCACGTTCTTCTTAATAAGACTTAAGCCTTCTACTCTAGACATATAAGCTTAAAATAGAGGAGCTAAACGCTTAGAGGGTGTAATAAAAGAGAAGGTATATGTAATTTGCCTAGACGCAAATCTACTAGAGGAACTCTAGCTAGAAATTACTAGAGCAGTAGTATACCTATACAATTAGACACTAAATTATCTAAATAAGTAGGGATTACTATATAATGTATTCTTTATACGCATAGCTACTATAAATAGGATAGTTACCAGACCTTAAAAACTAAACTAGGCTTACTTAAGAGCATACAGATGCAAAGTATTTACTATAACTAATAATACTTATTAAAGAAAATTAAGGCTATAAAGACTAGACCTAAAGGCATAGATTAGATACTTAGTAGGATACTAGTCTACCAACATATACCAAATCTAGGTCCTATTAATAGCTAAAGTAATTAGTACCTGTAATGTGGTGTTTAATAAAGAAACAATATTTAACAGTAAAATAGAGGACATTATAGAAAACCTTATGCATATTATATTAGAGGAAATTACAATATAGATTAGCATAGTTAAACTCCTAGCTATACAGAGCTATATATCTAAAACTAAAACATTCTATAAAGATAAGATAACACAGGAGAACACTCTACGTGCTAAACAACCCTAATATTACTAAGGCAGGAAGATTATAGAGGCATACCTAACGCCTCTACTAACTCCTCTGCTAGCAGTATTCCTAACTAAATAGATAAACTATAATAAGACAATAGACTAACTTAAACAAGACTAAGAAACGTCTGTAACAACGCTGTAGGCAGCTGTATTTATAGCAGGCACTAAGGTAGGACACCTTAGTTAATATAAAGGAAAACCTTTTAATAAAGCTTAATTAAAGAGGATTATAGTAAAGGGAATTAAGCTGCAATAGAACAAACTCCTGCTATTACCTACAGCATACTTAAAGCTAGAGGAGCACCCTCTCTACAAGATGTTTAAACAAGCAGAAAACAAACACCTATAAAGCTACAAACGAATAGAGTAATAGACTAAAGTTCTAGCAGCTCTAGTTTAGAAGTTTAGATAATAAATACATAACTGCATGTGGGTTTATATATACAAGTTTAACAAACACTACTACCTTAATAAGTACAAAGTAAGGCTTGTAGTTAGAGGAGACTAATAATATAATATTATGTTATAAGATATATATACAGCAACACTTACAGGCTAATTACTTAGAATACTAATAGCAATTACTGCAAAATATAATCTTAAACTAAAATAATAGGATGTTATAAATGCGTTTGTCTATATAGCTATTAACCGCAAAATATATATAAGGATGCTAAGAGGATACTAGAAGATAGGCACCTTACTAAAGGTATAGAAAGCCTTGTACAGACTCTACATCTCCCCTCTACTTTAGCAGAAGGAATTTATAGCAATATTAGCTAGAATTAGATTTAAATAAGTACTATAAGAGCTATACTATATAATTAAGGATAGAATAATTATCTTCTTCTATATAGACAACATTATAATTGCGTACTACCTAAAGCACAAATAAGAGGTAGATAATGCTATTAAACAGATATAGGAGCAATACCTGTGCACTAGAGGAGACAACCTTCAATAGTTCCTTAGTGTAGAAGTCTAATATAATAGATAGTAATAGACAATTTAATTGTTATAAGCTGCATACGTTAACAAGATTAATTAATTAGTAGCTAGATAGGACGTAAGGCATAATACGCTAATGTCTAGAATTAAACTTAAGCCTAGGAACAGTCTAGCTAAACTACTAGAGATTAATTAATATTAGTAAAAGATTAGATCCCTGTTGTTTATAGTAGTAACTACTTAACCTAATATAGCGTTTGCTACGTCGCAACTTACACGCTTTCTAGTTAACCTAAGTAATAAACACTAAGACACTGCTAACTAAGTACTTCTGTCCCTACAGAAGATAAGGAATCTGTTACTTAACTTTAGACAGGGCAAAGGACTTAAAGTTGCAAGCAACGTATTATTTGCTAACAACACTGTAGACTAGAAGAGTTCCTAAGGATACGCTATTAAGCTATTTAGAGGACTTATTGCCTAGAGAGTAAATAAACAAGATACTATTACAACGTTAACCACTAAGGCTAAGCTCCTAGCACTGTCTTAAGTAGCTAAGGAAGCAATATTTACCTCTTAACTATTAAAAGAGCTTTAGGTAACCCTAAGTAATCCTACAATTACAATTAAATACAACAATATGCAGATAATACGTCTAGTTACTACAGACATTACTAAGATATAAACTAAACTTTAGTATGTTAATATACATAACTACTAGTTATAATAAGAAGTTAACTATAAAATAATTAAAGTAGAATATATCCTATCTAACAACATAATTACAGATAGATTTACAAAGTTATTACTAATTAGCAAATAGGCTAGCTTTCTTAATTAGTTAGGACTTGTTAAGGGCTAGAAGGGTACATTAAGGGATATCCTACTTAAGAAGATGCAAGAGTAACTAGAGGACCTTACATAAAAGAGTTAATTAACTAGTTTACGCAGCTTATAATAGGATTCTAAGCTAAGGGAGTGTGTTAAATAAAAGGTATTAGAGAAATAGGTTAGGTAATATACCTGCTAAGAAACTGTGCAGGGGCCCCCACCAGAACCTAGATAAGACGAAAATCACCCTTACATAGAACAAGAACAGATCATTAATACATTATTATTAACTTATTACTATTACCATCCAATCTGACAATACTACTTTTATACTACCTTTATTAACCTAAGCAATCTTTTAGCTATCTAGTTACTTAATAATCTTGTCTAGTGTTTAAGACGTCTTAATGTGTAGAGTAATTAATTAAGAGTTTGTTATTACTAGGCAGGGTTGCTTTAAACTAGTATTTAGTTTGTTTACTATTCTTTATAAGTCTAGCTTATGTTAAAGTTTATACTATACTAGCTTTATAATATTTTAATTTAGTTTAAACTACTTAGGGGGTTCTAAATTATTATTAATATAGTAATAGTTACTAATGTTATAGCGCTGTTTACAAGCTAGACATATGTCTAAAGCTTCTGCTATATTCCTTCTTTAGAATTACTTAGACTTATTGCTTAACGTATTTATTTTACGCTTTAATTACCTTTAGTTTAGGGCTGTACATAGCGCTCTAATTTATATACTTAAGGCGTCCCTCTGTATGTTTAAGTTAGATTTACTACTTACTATAAAGGCTCTACTATCTGTTATAAAGGTACTTTTTATTCTATCTTATATTAGATAGGCTAGGCTTATATACTTAGAGAAGAGTTTTATTATCTATGTTCTTTCTATATTACTTTAGTTGCTTCCTGTACTAGTAAATGTTGCTATCTATACTAGGGCAATCTTTAAGACTACTTTTAGGAAGTTGTCTATAACTAGCTTACTCTATATTATGTCCCCTATTTTAAGGGCTTCTACGCAAGTTAAAGCTTAGTTATATTTACTAAGCTATAGTTCCTAATTTTATAGGATTCTTATAGGCTTTAGTACTTTATAGTACCTTTCTTATACCCTTCTAATCTTATTATTAAAATCTACTCCTACTGCTACCTAGATATTTGTAATCTAGGTCTATAGGGTGCTGTGTTTATTAAAGCAGCTTACTTATAGATAAGGGCTAACTATAGTATTTAAGTGTTTTATTATTATAGCTATATATTTCTATTTATCTTAGTAGTTTTACTTATATATTTTATATAAGTTAAAAATTATTTTAAATTCTTACGCTTTACTGTTGTATGCTTCCTTTCCTTCTACTAAGAGTTCTAAGTATTATATTAGGGTATTAGTTATTACTACAAAGGTATTAATAGGGTTAATTAATTCTTATGTAGTTATGTATGTATTACCCCTTATAGTTTATATTAAGGAGGATGCCTAAGTGCTCCTTAGAGCAGAGGCTGGTTTATATTCTAAGATAAGTAGAAGTTGTAGTTTAATAGGCTTTGCGCGTAGTTAAGTGTTACCTTCTAGGTCTATAATGTCCTAGATTTCTAGAGCTTTGCATTACATCTTAAGTTAGCAATACTAGGAGATCTATTTACTTAAGTTAGTAAGAATAACTGTCGCGTCCCTCTAGCTTTGGCTAGTTGCTATTTTGCTTATTTTTAGTGCTTATTATAGCAGCAGTAAGACTCTTAATTATTAGATTAGATAGTAATAGTAATAAGTTAATAATAATATATTAATAATCTGTCCTTGTTCTATGTAAGGGTGATTTTCGTCTTATCTAGGTTCTGGTGGGGGCCCCTACACGGTTTCTTAGCAGGTATATCGCCTAACCCATTTCTCTAATACCTTTCATTTAATATATGTAAAGGTAAGCATGCTAGTTTCTTTACTATAATCTAATTGTAGAAAGTGTAGAAATATACTACCTTCTTTTACACAGTTAAGGTACTGCTATACAGCACTAACTGCTATTAAGTTTAATACCCTAACATATACCTAGATAATAAACTAGAAGTAGGTATCTCTTCTAGTATTTATCTTAATGCTGTACAGCTTTAACTTATTATGCCTATTAATTAACTAGAGCTAATTTAGGCCTAGAACAATGTACTCTCCTCTTCTTCTTTGTAAGTCTCCCCTTCTCCTCTCTACAGCCTCTTAATGTAAGGCTTTATAAGCCTTAAATAGTGTATCTCTCTGTACGAAGTAACTACCTAACTACAAGTAAGTGTATAGAAACTCTCTTCTATAGCCATTAATAGGTCTAGTAAGAAGACCCTCTTAGACTGCCTCGTACGCGAGCTAAAGAGCTCTCTCTTACTCTTAAGGTGCCTTTATCCTCCTCTTTAGGCCTAACCTAAATCTTATTCGTACTAAGGCACCTTTAGTAAGAAAGATACCTTTCTTCTAAAGGTCCTCTAGTATCCTAGTGTTGTTAGCGTTATCCTAAATAAACCACTCTGCTATCTTTCTTTTAGTGCATTTATCTACCTCTGTACAAAGATGTTTGCTAACACCCTAATTTTTAAATGCAGTCTTAATAGCTTGTACGCTAATCTTTAGCTGCTGTTTATCCTCTAACTAGGTCTGTAAGTCCTTGTACGTTACACCTTTCTAGAAGAGGTTAATAAGGTCCTCCTTGTATGGTGTAAGGTTCTTCTAAGGGCGTCCTATCAATAATAATTAGAGACAGCTTCATAGATTTTAAGACTTTTTATACTTTTTAAGATGGATAGATTATATTAGATGTGTATTGTTAGGGGATCTAATTACTTATACAGTTATCACGTTGCTAAGGTTTAAAATTCTAGTGCGGGGTGTTAAAAAAATCGTATTTGCACGAAAATCGCTAACCGTCCACGATACTTAGGGCAAGAACACGAGTCTTGTCTCGACGCGTCCCCGCGACGCGCAGATGCCTCATCCTACAAAATCCCACACTGACGGGCATTAACCACCCACGTCACCTGCACTCTTTGGGACCAGGATCAATCCAAGGATCCTACGTAGCAACGCTTAAGTAAGGCATCATGCTGCACCTCCATGCTCGCGTGTCTGTAATTGTGTCACTCAAAACGCTTGATAGTCTTTGTGAGGTGAAGGCGAGCACGGATTCCCTCGTTTGTTTAAGCTTTTCAACTGGCGGTATCCTGATTCCCCCCCCCCCCCCCCATTTTTCAAGCGAATCTCATCTTCTTCGCCATCTTCCATTCTATCCTTCTCACCATCCTCCATCTCCACTCAGGTCAGATTCACGGCAACGAACTGCGCGACGATCAACAGCGTGACCTGCACCCTCCAGCTCACGCCGCAGTCGCAATGCTTGAAGTCATCGCAGACGTACCGTACGGCGACGCGGCAATCAAAGACGTTAACGAGCTGATTAAGCCTAGCTTGAGCGCGGTCAGTACCTCAGTAGATGGCAGCGAGCGGCTCTTGGAGAATGAGCTACTGCGCCATCTGTTCGACTTGATTGGCGCGAGTGGTATCACTGAAGATGGGTGGCTCTTTTGCTCTCGCGTTGTGGATTCTTCCTACCGTCAGCGCGAGGCCCAAACGGACAGTGAAACCGAGATGGACAGCGAGGCCAGCGGCGCATCAGCCTCAGCGCAGCGAGGCCCCGTCCAACTGCACGACCTCCAGAATAACGGGCAGGATGAGTACGATTTTCTTGCACCTCTGCTTGGCGTGCGACAGTACTGATGTCACCTCTAGATGCTGGGTCGTCAGCCAGGTGCTATACGACCGCGGCTATCCCTTCACCAGGCCGCCTGGCGATCCGACGCGCACTGTACCTGTGCAAGCCGTCACATCAAGTTGCAGCAGCCAAGACACGGTGTTTAGCAACATTCCTCTAACGCCACCTAGCACGCCCGTCCTGAAGTCTGTTCAAGTTTACCACAAGCAGGCATGCATGTCTGATGACTCTCTGGCCATGAGACTCGAGGAAGCCTCTTCGCTACTACAAGTATACACTAGCCATGCAGCACACCAGTCATCCAGTCCGGTCAACTCACATTCGTCTACGCTAGAGTCACCATCACGTATGTCTGCAGGTATGTTGCTCAAATCAGAGCGGAGCTCCAGCCACTCTTCTATCGTTAACGTGGCCAAGCAAGTCGACGGGTACGCTGATGCTCACCCTGGCTCGGCAGTTACTTTTTGCACACTGACCGGAGCCGTAAAGGACGGTGATGAAGAGCACAATGCCTACCATCAGCACGGGGATCAAAGATTGTTAGAGGTTGAGGGCTAGGTCTAAGTAATCGAACATACCCACGTAGATGCAACGCACCCAGCTATATGCAACGTCCAGGACGGGTCAGATCTTCTCAAGCTGGATGGCTCGAACGATGAGCTCATCGACTACGCCGTCGTGAAAACTCAAGCAACTGTCGGCCGGACATATTCCACAATGGAAGAAACCGAAGCTCAACCTGTGCTACAGAGGCACTACTTTGTGCTTCTGATCACGATCATTTATTGAAAAGTCGAAACGCTGACGAAGGCTCCTATTTTTGCGCGATGAGCCTAGATTTAACGAATCCCACAGCCGGGCGGGTGCCAGAAGAATTAAGAAAGATAAAATACTTGCCATTACAGATTGCTGCTTCCATATCGGATGAGATTTTTACAGAAAAAAGCAGATCGCCGAAATTTTTTGCGCACGAGGGATCAACTGGCCCCGCATCACAAGGGCAGATGTACCCTCGTGTACTTATTGGCATCAGACCTTGTCCACCAAGGTGGTTTGGTAGATGGGATGCATTTGCATCACTGAACATTTCGTCACCTACCATACACGGAATAGTAGTGCAAGCAAGGATCATCTCAATCACTGATTATTGTATCGAAAGCTTGATTACCCGAGAGTAGTTTGCTAACTCGCCCTGATCACAAGGTCTAGACATTGGTCAGCGTCCGTACCGCGTCTTAGCTGTGATACCATTGAAAAGGGCCGAGTGTAACCGTAATTGGGATGGTAAAAGACAGCAGCCGCACCTTTCTTTCAGTTCCGTCAAAACTACGTATTTCCATCTCAAGGTTTTGATTCCATGCTATGCAACTTAAGCTAGAGTCGCTTGCACAAACTGTGATTCAAGGGCTCAGTATTGATCCTAGGAGATGCCGTCTTACTTCTGCCTCGACGGTCTAGCTTGCATCGTCGAGCCTGACAAAACGATGTCGCGTTCATCAGCAGCAGAGTTGGGAGCAATGAATCATCTTTGTTTCATAGGATGGGGCTTAAAGATTCTCACAATATGTGTGTAGTTAAATTTTAATCTATACTTACGTTAATAGAAGTCTGATTTTTACGCACGTTCTTCTTTTTATACATAACACCAACTGAAGCATTTGAGGACTAGAAATTAATACGTTTGAGCGACATAATATGCTCCTTACTACAATCCTATCACAGAATTGTTTACATCATCTACCCCCGTCACTGTCCGTGTCAATGGAACTAGGAGGAGCCCACCCCATCAGCTCTAGCTCTTCAGCTTAGTAGCCTTATTTTACGGAATGAGAATTTCCTGCTGAGTTCAAAGCCAAAACCTTAACCGAATGGTATAAAGAGTCAAATTCGGCATCAGGCGATCAACTCGTCCGCGTTTTCATGCTCAATGTCACGCGATCGGGCACTGTTGTCACTCCATGCGATCCAATAGCGTTTACATCTTATAACAAGTTTTAACTTACTATTCATAGTCGATCTTAGGCGCGTAGTGGATTCAGGCCACCAAGACACCACTATTCGGAATGTTCATGACACAGAAAACGACTTAGTAGCTTAATCTTGGATTCAAGTTATGCTCTTTGATTACAACAGTTTTACAGAACAAAAATTGCGATATTAAACCAGAAATTCTGCTCACGCGGTGTGGATATGCATCGGGGGCGATTTACCAACAGTATCTCTTGTTGGTTTCGAATGGACTTTCGATTTCTAGTCCAAGCAACAGGAGGTCAATGCTGGAAACGTTCTCATGGAAATCGAGGTGAGTAGGAATGATAAATTAAGCTGGTCCGTTGCAGATTCAGACGATTTGATGGATACTCAATATTGGCGCGTCTTGACGCTTTGCCAACCAACCCAACCTGATCGCTGCAGTCCCCAGAAATAGTCTGATGTTGTGATTCATATGCACGGTGAGGAGAGTATCACTTCTGCATTCCGTTCTTCGCAAAGGTGCCTATGCTCGATGACATGCATTTCTATGAGCATGCGATAGCGAATGATCGCGACTCACACTTTTGGGGAATGGAACATTGCCGGTTCATTCCCACCCACTCTCCATCGTACTTCTAAACCGTCATTACCAGAAACTGGCCATGGGGATGTGGTATAAGCAAACCACCTTCTTGTATGATCTTATTGGCCAAGTACAGAGTGGTTCCATGTTCTGGGTTTTCCCCCTCCAAACAATTCAGGGGCTACGGCCACCGCCAGCAGTTTAGCCTCACATGCGTAATTTTGAAACTGGCATTCCTTTAACTAAGCAGGCAATGGGATTCCTTCAAGATGGAAGAGAGTGACAATTCTAGCCACCTCTGTTGAGCTTGCCGAAGCTTGAGATCAAAATCTGTTTTTATTGACTTCTCTCTTGCTATCATTTCGGGGACACCTGGCCCTCGGGGTCGTTCATTGGTCTCGTGAAGACTCTCGGTCAATCTTCATTTTTCGCCAACCTGTTCTGCGAGGCGATGGAGCGCTTCCTAGAAGACTATCCTCGCCCACGTGTCGTACCCTGCCAGGGGCAAGTCGGATTTGCATCTAAAGCCTTTCTAAGTTCCAATCTCAAGCGCCCTCACAGAGAAGATAGTCAGCCGCTGCGTTTATCAGATGAAACTGAGTTGAAATATCAGAGCCCAGTCAAACATGTTGTTCATCCTTTGGGTAGCTAGCTGGAGGGTGCCTATCGAAAGCGTCTCATTACATTCTTTTAGTCCAAGCCGCAACAGGCCGAAGTTGTCACAACCTATGATAGTTTCGCATCCCTCCACCTCCTCTTCATGGTGCTTTACCTCTCTCGTCTTGTACAATTGTGTTGACGTAACAGGTCTGCTGCTGGATGAAAATGCGTCAGTACGAACAGGTACTTGCGAGGGAACACTTTGGGTACTTATCCCTCATGTACTCTGGGGCGCTATTAGGCGATTTCATTGGCATGCTTTCACACGTCGGCATAGTATAGGTAGCATGATACCCCCGGCGCAATGGGGTTGTAAAAATTCGCTCTATCAGTGACACTGGAAACGACGACTTCACCTGTGCCCTCATCCTCTTCTAGTCGCCTTCTCGTACGCTCACAGCGGTCTACCCGCGTTGTCCGTTGCGCGACAACGATGCCTGACTAAATCCTCTGCGGTTCATAAGGCAGACGGGCAGCTTGATGAAATTAAAATGATTCAATTCACCACCCAATACAGCTTGCAGTGTAAAGAGTACCCATCTATCGTCATTCTTTGCGTATTTCAAGGTCAGGCCAATGCCTCGGCGAAGCAGCGACCCGGTGCAGATGAGTCAGCCTGTCGCCGATGAGCATATGTTGGAAAGCAAGTCAAGCTGCTTGCGACCCCATACTAAGCGACCTAGTATCGCCTTCCTTCTCAAATCATTGTTCTGTTACATGCGTAAAAGTGATGTATAGTTTGCACGTTCCGTTGCGTGATAACAGAAGTATTACACCCATGTTTTCAAGATGCTCTGGAGGTCCACAGCAAGTCGCAAAGGCGGCTGTTCGTCATGATGCTGGTCAAATCACTCAAAGAGTACGTTTCACTCGCGAGGCTGAGGTAGCATTACGTATTTGTGTGCATGATTGACTAAACAGGATACCATTTCGTTGTTGTCGCAATTGTTGTTCCTTACATGCTTCGCGGTCCAGGTTCATTCAGTCTTCAAACCATCCACTATCGAATGTTCAAGAATCTCCAGCTCAGTTCGGTAGTTTCAGTCGACTTGATGACCTCAGGTCGGCACAATGCACGGTCTTGCCGCTCCTGCCATGTCGAGTGCATGCGCAGAACAGCATGGCGAAGGTAGTCTAGCATTAGTGATTTTGTCTTGTAACACGCCTATGGCAAGGCTACTACACCCCGCTCATTCGTTTCTCCCTCTTCCTTACGCCATAAGGTGATAATCTGCACAATTTCCGCAGTAGGGCAGGCAGCATTGGACCGCCAGTATTCATAGCGACGCTGTGGGAACCCGCCAGGTTTGAGCATACAGTTGCAGCATGATTTGCGTGCACATGACCAGCAACATCACTTCTTGACTCTCTATTGATGCGCCTATGTTCAGTCAAACTGTCGTGACGATACTTGCCGGTCCTCAGCGTTAAACACCACCTTTTAAGAGACACACACTCTGTCCTTGACGCAAGACACAAAGATCTCAGGACCAAGGAAGCTCCTCTGTTCTCTAGTCGCTCTGTGTATCATATCAAATGCATACCGCATTTAATGCCCTAATGTCCTTGTCTAATTTCAAGCATCAAAGCCACAGAGCAGCCTGTTCGAGCTGATGTCAAACATGTCTGAAACCTCTCAGCTATTTGTTTGTTACTTGCAGTTCGGTTGGCCCACTTTTTGAAACGGTGCTTTTTCCTCCACAGGACTTGTACAAACGCGTGAGCGGGGCCTGTTCTTAGATTGACAACTCAAAATTACTGGGCCTGGTGGTATGAGCCTCACGGTACGATCGCAGCGTTGACATGGTTACAGAGCTTGGACACGTCTCTTGAACTACTATAAGCGGGCTCGCATTTTTAGTAGCGCTTTTCTTGAAGCTGTCTTCTCCCACTTGATCAATAGCTGCATTCCACTTCAGGTTGCCAAACACGGTCACCATGGTTCGTTTTGAGCGGTTTCCTCAGCATGATGATAGAAGCGTAAGAGATAGACACTCTACCTGAATTCATGACTGATATGTCACAGTCCAGGTTTGACGCCCGTACGCTCTACCAAGATCACGAAAAGTTCGCCGTGTCACGAGATATCACGTTCTCGTCGTCAGCCGCGATGACTAGCTGCACCTCTGTGGCCGCAAACGTCGGCAGCAACGTCAACATTGAGAATGTGAGCCAGTGGCCAAAGACGGTCGGACAACACCCTCACGTTCAAGAGCCGTTACGCTTGTATCCATCGGTGCCACTCAGTCACACTCCGTCAGTACTGTCCCGCCAGCCTCGGTACGCAAGTTCCCCAGGCGAACTGCTCCTACAGCATTTAACAGTCTTTCGACCCCGCGCAGACCCTTTCCGGCTGTCATCAACGGCACGAAGTTCGACACCCGTTGGAGCGGGCGAGAAGAACCAAGGTCCAAAGAGAAAGCCAGCCATCGCCATCCGTCGGGACAACATCTCATTTTCCGTGCCAAAGACATCAGCCGCACCCAACGTCGACCCAGTCAAGAAGCGGCAGCAGCTGAACCAGCTTTTCCAGAGGCCCGGGTCTTCTGTAGAAAGTGAATCGCCCCGCTTGGATCGAGTGCAACTCTGGATCGACGGTATCCCTCCACCGGTATTCATTCGTTCCGATCGTTGCGTTGGAGCAACGCCGCTGCATAGACTGCCCACTCCTCCTTATGCAGCAGGCTTCGACACTTGGGAAGATGTACAGTCCTAAATCGAAATGGTTCACGTTCAAAGAGTGTGCCTTTCTTTCTCACCTCAGCAAAGAGCACTTGGAATTGGCAAGTACCGTCCAGACACGTTTTTGGGTGGTGCACACTTGTCTTGCCTGCCCCTTGTAAGGGCAAGGTCAGAGTATTTCTGTGAGCCAACTTTTCTTCCTATCTACGGCATACCGTGAATGAGTGGAGCAGGCTATCCGTTCACTTATAGCACTGTATTTGGAGTTACCTGGCGTAGCCTTTCTTCCTCAGCTCTGTATAGATGAATATCAGGCACGAGGTTTCCCATCGCAGCACATAGTGCATTCCACTCCCACAACCTTCACTGTGACCTTTTCCTACTCATTTCGATCATCGTGGCGCTCCGTTCAGTCTGAACTGAACTGCGCAAGCCGCTAATCTCTGTTGACGCGTCTCGGGTGTCGCTGTTTCTGCGCACCCGGCTCCATGCACTAGCCAAATGCACCCGAAACAAAGCAGCATGCCGATGAATACAGCGTCCTACATAGAAGCCATCTGATGTTGGTGTGCGGCGTAGGCATTCAGCTCTTGTGTCTTTGAAGCCAATCACAACGCCGGTTCGCGACAATTTCTGCCCGGACCGTGAAGCCGACCTTGCACAACGTCAACATTATGCGTCACGCTACTTGTCATTTTCCGAATGCCAAGAATTGTCGTGGCTACTTACTCTCGACCTCTTTTGCGGACGGTCATGTAACACCACCGGCAAGTTCCCAACTGTGCCATCATCGCACCCGCGAACCGAACTGAAACCTAACGCCCCACAATATTCCGCCTTGTTGTTTGCTCATGTTACCGCTCTCAACATGCACCGAGCACCAACCATGGACCAGCCGGTCACCCGGTAGCTGTCTCTACCTCCCCACGGGTCTTTACATTGCTCCGTCGCTCGGCCTCGCTCAAGGATCCACTTGGATGATTCCCGTCGTGATGCGGCCGCATGATGGCATGATTGTGGGCCTTGGCAAGATTGTGGACCCATGTCACCTCAGCGGCTTGTTGTGCTTTTCGATAACTGTGTCTCGGCCAGCCCTCGATCTTCGTTACCTCGCCGCGCACAGCGAAACCTTGGCAATGAGCATCAACCGCCAGCTCATGCCGAAACCAAGGCCTCAGCATAGACGACCCTTTAGGAGGCGCTTACACGAAATTCTGAATTTGTTCGTTCAGATCTGCAAGCCCCTATCTTGCTTTCATCGCTTAGCCTTACCCTGCTGATGCACCTGCAGTCAAGCTCGGTGGTGTTACACCCACGATGACGTTGAAGAATCTGGCGGCTATACGTCGAGCGGTGTGTGAAGACAGATGGCTGGAATCGATGTCCTGCATCGAGCTCTGTGTTGTTTCCTCAATGTTTGCTACAGCCAGATCCCAAGGCTGCTACCTAACGTATAAGAAAGGACCGATCTTGCTCTCGCCGCTGCGACTTTTCTTCTTTGGAATGTACATTCCTCGACCCGAAAACCCTCTTCGACTGCTTGGATCCTTCTTGCCGCGCATTAGTTACTTTGGCCTCGCTTGGTTCATTGTCTTCTCGTACCTCTTTCAGTAAGTGTTCGATGCAACTGTCCTGTCTCTATGTCCCAGCTGTGATCCGACTCGAGCTGATTTCAACCAAGTACAATTCTGCACGAGTCTCTCGATATCGTCCGACAACAAGGGCAAAAAGACGATTCGGCGCCTCAAGCCGATTCGTGAGGGCCACGGCTTCGGCCGAAAGGGTCAAGGGCAGCACTGCCGCCCAAAAAGACGGCAGAAGGTTGACTCGCTCCACGACAAAAGATCCTATCGTAAATTAAGCAATTGGTGACTCCAACAACGCCAAAATCACCCTGACAGTGGAAGCGAACCAAAGAGTCGACAGCCTCACTACACTTCTGATAACTCTTGCAGCCGAGCAAGACGATGTAGACTTCAGCACCCCCATAACGACTTTAGCACCCACCCAGGATGAAGACTCACCTAAACAAAAACCTCACGTGCAGAGCTTGAGCGAATTTATCGAAGCTGATGACATATCTCTTATCGAAAAGTATGTCTTCTCCATCGCTCTTGGAATCGTAGAGGAGACCCATTTGGTGGCGATGCGCAGATCCTTTGAGGCTAAAATGAGGCTACTCACCGAAGAAGCAACAGAAGTCGACGGTGACGGTGCTATCTACGATGCTATTCACAGCGCGATCATAGCGTCTGAGCGATGCTTGCACAGGCTATCCAAGCTAACTGAAACCAAGTTTAACAACGCAGGGGGGACAACTCGTTATTCTGAGCAGCATTATGGCGCTAGAGGTCACGAGCCAGGTTGCCGACTGTGTGGCAAAGAAGTATCGCGCTTGCAAGCTTGAGCTGGAGTGTATGAAGCGGGCACAAGACGAGCAAGAAGCGGTTCAGAAGCAGACGATCAGGCAGATCTTCGCCAGTATCCAGAGCATCGAGGGCGGCATAGAAAAGATGGGTGATTCGCTGAGGCGTTACATGGCCATACACATTGCCCTGATGCAGGGTGTTGATGTAGTGGAAGCGGACGCGCGAGCCGACCAGCAGATCCAGAACAGAGCCGGTGACGGACTGGATGCAGCGATTGCACATTTGCACAAGGCTCTGTCTGACTTGGGGGGTGATAGGGAGGATGCTGTGCAAAACGCTGCGGAGGGAGCTGCAACGAATTAATTGCGCACTCGACCATGACCTCGCGACGTACACGTCGTATGTTCGACCACCATCCAACCTCACTTTCAACGTGTTGCAGTCACATGCACGTGCTGGTATGTCGCGAATTAGGAGGGTGGATCAAAGCGATCTGAGCGCAGGCGTTCTTCACTAGTGGCGCCTCGATATATGCAGCAGAACAGTGACGGAGATACCAGCTCAGTGGGACTTGGGCCGGAGATGAAGCGCAAAACATGATGCCTGTCTGGTGACTTAAACATCAGACCTACAGTTGGCATCGACATGGACACCCCTCTCACCTTTCCATCTTGGTTACACTGTTTGCAACTCTGCCTGTGCCACACGTACGTGAACTCGTGTATGTTTCTTTCCAGTCTCCGCTGCAGGCGATCGTCACATCCCAGCATCTGGCTTGCTAGTGTCGAGAGGTGGCGTGCAGTTTACATGCAACTGCTGGTCCCCAACCGCCCCCACACCACTGCCTCATTAACAGGATCAAGAAGGATAGGTTTGATCTAACGTATTAAACACCATAAGGCTGACGAACGTCGAAACAAGCCTTCTCGGTCGAATTCTCGGTGCTGCCATGCCCCTCGCATCGATCGACGCGCGTTGCGGAGTTGAGCAAGGAACGGCATGGCGATGGTGCTGCATTGGGTAGGAGATGTGGTAACCTACCAGCTGTAGCGTCCTGTTAGTGGTGGCGAGGCGTAAGAAGTTTATTCTGACGACAAGTCACACGGAGCTGACGGCGTAAAATGAATGCACAATGTCAGACTCAATTGTGAACGAAACGACGCAGTGTTTTGGACTCGTGGTGAGTGCTACCAAAGCTATGATCGTAGCAATACTCGACCCATCCATCGCCGCATTCTACTCGACATCTTGTGCAAAGCGCCGATCGTAGCCGGGGCTCATGGCGCTGCCAAATAAATGACGGTTTCCCTCAAAAACGCTCTCACGACATGGACAACGTGTTCGAGCCGGACCAGCATGGCTTCGCCAATCCAGACGCCGAAAGAACGCTACCGGTAGCCCCAAGCAGTTCAACGCAACTCTGACATCACGCCCAGCACAGCCGTCTACCATGTCCCCTCAAGAAGACCTTGGGGCATAGGCATCGACAGTTCTACATTATGTTGTCATATCAGCGCCGCTGGCACTCTAGCAACTCCATACAGCCCCTCACTCATCGCGCAAGTGAAGGCAAACCCGGCAAGCCATCAAAAGCTGATACTCTTCGGTGCTTACGCAGGGAAAGGAAGACAGAAGGCAGAAGGCAGGAAGGACACGGTTGTGGGTGCAGAATGTACAAAGAGTTCTTTCTGCGTATGTGCAATTCGGCTCAAGGGTGATTGTACAGATCGATGGATCTACGACGACAAAGCGCCAAGCACCCAATCGATGACAAAGTCTACACAAATCATAGCTAGTACAGTATGCCAACTCCTAGAACGAGCAATATCACGTGTTGGAGATTGTGCCGCAGCAGCTCAGCGTTGACCTTAGGTCTGTGCCCTGTCTCGGCGCTCAGATTGACGAGTCAGTCTCAGAAACAGCGGCGAGAAGTCTGCTGAGATGTCATGTCAGCCCATTCAAGCGATCGAAACGCCCGCTGTAGCTTCCCGGCATGGCGGTCGAGGAGGTGCAACGTGACGCCGGCTCTGCGTGCGCCAATTTTCCCAGCAGCGGTTGGTTGGTTGCGTGTGCAACACAAACTCGAATACCGTAAACCGCAACGGCGTGAAGGGGTGCAACGACTTGAAGAGCTTGCCGCCTTGATCGTTTCCTGTTTTGTTCTTGGGTGGCCTGACGCGGTTGTTTGTTGACGCGCGCACAACGCTAAGACCGAAAAGGTCAGGCCCACATCCTGATCGCCTGCACCGCCGTTGCTGTGGGGTGGGTGCATCTGCAGGGCGGAGGCGGCTGGACGTGAAAGACCTGCAATGGAACCGCCGTCAAGAAACCGCCTTTAAGCGCAGTGCCATGGAGACAACATGCGTCTGACGGGTCGAAACAGGAGGTCAATGTGGGTCGTGAGCCCTGCGCGTCCCCTTGACGCAGCACAGCAGCATCAAAAAGCGACAGATCGTTTTGACAGGGGTTCATGCTACCAGACAGGTAGACGCAGGACCTGCAGACGAGCTGATGGCTTCATGGAGACAACTGTTCCCCCCCTTCCCACTCTCTTATATGCTGCCTGTCACTTCCCTTTCGCTATGCTTCTCTTTTCTTCCTGCCAGGGAGGATCCCACCATAAGTCCTTTCGTTCTTATCGTTCTTATCTTGCAGCACTGTTCGTTACTATCTATCAACTTTCAACGTGTACTTGTGCTTCTCCCTTGGTCATTTGGCCTTCTTACCAAGGTCTCTCCAGACATCTCTCGTACGTAGCGCCTGAATACGGGGCTGGCAGAATGGTCTGATGTTCCGACACTCCGTAGGCAATGTCACAGAAGAGCAGCTCTAAGCTGGACCGCGAGATTCCCACGTACGCTCCGACTGTACCTTCATCACTCGGCACGAACATTTGGATCGCCGAAGAGCACGGAGCGGCCGAGGTGCGCTCGAGCATGAACGGTATAGACTTATTTAGAACACTGACTATATCACAGCGCACTGAGCACACCGTCAAAGTCGCTGTCACCAGCACTACGAACACGGATGCTGCTGTCACTAGCTTCATGAACGCGGACGCCGCTGTGCCGATCACGGATGATGTTGGATTATTTACCACGCCGAGGACTACTGGACGTCGTATCACGAGAATTTTGGGCACGACAACCCGCTCGACTACATGGAAGGTCGAGAAGATGCCGCTGTCCGAGCCAGCTACAGAAAACGGTGCTCATGAAGTGCACCATCCCACACCAACTGCAACAGCCGAGTACCCCAAGCGACGTAGGGGAGACTCGCCCGGTGCGAATGAACAGCCAGACAATCAGGCTAACTTCGAAACTACGATGCGCAGTCTTCACGCTCGTATCAGAGCCTTGGAGCAGCAGCTCGAGCAGCAGCAAATGATATGCGATAATCACACTCAACATGTCGCTGATAAGGTAGAAGCATGCTTAAAGAATGCCGAGAACGAACCGTCCGACACCCTTAACGACGTGGTCACGGAAATGGACGCATGCCAAGGCACAAACGCTGAGCTCACGAAGCGCATATGAATCACCGAGACTAGATCACAGCAGCTTGTTGACGCCATAGACACAGACATCATCATGTTTCGTGCGCAGCTCGACCACACCTACGCCAAGAACAGCGACGTTGAGAAGCTACGAGCCAGACAAAACCAGTTAGTCACAGCCGTGGCACCGATCGTAGGTTCTATGCAGGCTGAGTAAGATGCGTTGCCTCAAGCTGTCCAGGATGGAGTCGAGCAGCCTCAGATGATGATTGGTGGCGGAAGAGCCCCTCAAGTCGGTGCTTTACCCATTGATGTCGGCACTTTGCCTACTCAAGTCGGTGCTTTGCATACTCGATTCGCTGTTCTGCCCATCCAAGCCGGTCCTGTCTCTACCCAAGACGGTCAATCAGCCACTCAAGATGATCGTCCCGAGAAAAGGAATGGCCGATACCAGACCCCCGGCCTCCGCGCTAGAGTCGAGACGCTCGAAGAGGACAACGCAACTCTTAGCGCGCAGATACAGTCGCTCGTGGATCACAATGGCAACATGTGTGGACGCCTCGAGCGATTTGAGGCATTCATGGTCTCTTCGACGATAGCTTCACTTTTCCATCCCCAGGCCCCTCCACCACCATCCCGCACGCTATCGGAGGCGAACGTCAGTTGAGGAACCGCCGGGGTGGCGCGTAGTCGTCTCGCGTGCTTTGACTCGTCACTGCGCATCTAACAATCTGTCTGATAGTGAAGATAGTGGTTGTGGCGTGTCGTAAGATTCTTATGTTTTAGTTATGTGCCGTCTTGTGTCGCAGAATTCAGCTGTCCTTCCCGCGGGATGCGAGTGTCATCGTCCAGGCCGTCGTCATCGGAGCTCAAGACTTTACCGGCAGACAGGAACAGTCCCAGACGTATCTTTGTTCAGTAATCAAACGTGTAGTGGCACGCAACCACGTGGGAAACAATAATTGCTGCATATTTCAAGCTTCCAATATTTTCCTTTTTTTCTTGTTCCCTTTTTCCTGTCATCGGTATCCGCACTTCCATACCTCGTCTTAGAGGACAGCAATGATGTCGTCTATTGTCTGTGGCTCTATGGGATCGGTAAACGATCGTGAAAGCTTAGTTCGGCGTTGGATATTCAATTAGCGAATGGCTAGAAGTGGATGGTGGAAAATGGCTGTAGGGATAACTGGCTTGGGGATGATTTCTGGGCGCTTATTGTTAGTCTTCTTGCTGACTGCTGAGATGAATTAGTACAGCAATGTTGCCAAAGACAGCTCATGCGGCTTGATTCGCGTTACTTCACACTGAATAATGGCTAACGCGATCAACATTTGCCCTCTACCATCGCTGTCCCAATTCACGCGCCAGCACGTTGAATAATCACGGTAATATTGAATTGATAAAGAAAATATCTTCTTGAGGCCTTAGATAATTGATCGGGAAATTCAATGCAGTCAAAATCGCCGGGCAGGTAGGTGGTTTAGGACCACCAAGCAAATTTCTCTCTTCCAGCCAGTGACAATCTGTAGCAAGCAAAACAATGTGTCGAACCTGGCCTTGCCGCGGCTTCGCAGACAACAGAATAATGCATAGACATGTACAGGACCATGTTGCGGCTCGCTCGTGCAGTGATTCGTATTAAACGCCACTAGCTTTGGGACCACCTCATGTCTGATTTGTTCGAGCGCCAGTTAGAGAAAACCAGCCACCACTGACACCAAATCATCCTCGTGGTTGCTTCCACGAATAGCTCACACACATCTGCAATAAGCCACGCTTCCAGGGCTTTGTTCAATCCTGGCGACTTATTCAGCATCTACCCATAAGAAGAAACCCTCGCACGTACGACGTGATCTCGCAGGTCGAGCACCGGCTGCAAGCCTTCCTGACGTCTGACGCAACCACTTCACTATAGCATGGCCCGCGAATGTCGTCTTAGATTCATCTTACGCTTCAACCTCAATGATTGGCGCGGTAACCTGGTCCGGGAAGCACCAAGGTGGAATGACAATCGAGAAAGCGGAGCAGAGCAGCCATTACAGAGCAGCACTCGCTAGTCCGCCGTCTATCCCGCCAATAATCCAATCCCTGCGACTTCTCAACGCGAGGAAACTCTCTTGTTGCAGCGGTCCGACGTCACGTCTCGTTCCGCTTGCATTACAAACATGTGCGTACTCTCCCAGGGCATCGTGACCGGACATTCAAACAATCACCCGAACAGATCTGCGGCATCATTTTGCGAATCTTGCAATAGATCTTCACCATCGCTTGGGCGTCTGCATCTCGTACAACGTGTCAGCCTATCACCGAACGCGCATGAAGCATGGGGTTGTGCTCGGCTTCTGGGACCGGGCCACTGCTTCTCGCCAAGGTTCCTCGCTGAAGGTTCAGCGGCGTCCGCACCACAACATGATAAGGACGCGGTGCTTTGGCGACTGCCATCTGAAAGGTCGTTTCTTGTATGTGTTGTGGCCGTTCTACGCGAAATCTGACAGCCTTGGCCAAGGTGATACCTGTACGGCCGCGGTGGGAGGCGGGTCTGGCAGCACTACCTGTAGCTGTGCCCCAACGTTGCACAGCGTCATGTGACACGAGACAAATAGTTTTCCGCCATCGTACTTGGTATGCTCTTATATACACATGACGTTTGGGTGCAGAACGCGCGCCCATCACAGGTATATTAGCGACCTTGAGCAGTGGTACTACTACAACTCTCGTTTCTTAATGAATTCTTCCCGGCTTTCGTTATCCTTCTTCCGTGCAAAGGTCGCCCTCAGAGTCGCTATATTGGTGGGTAATGGCCGTTTGTATGCATTCATCCGCACCGAACCATCTTTCAGTCTCTATATCCGTTTGCACACTTCCCATCTCGTTTACGAAGGGATTGAACGGACTCTCCAGCTCTGCCACAAAATGCAGCCGTCCCTACGATCATTCACACAAGATCTGCACCGCTTTTGCTCTTGCTCGCTAGCCAGGACCAACAAGCAACATGCGCGCTCTTCGCATGTCAAAATGCGTGTCCAAGTTGCGTAAAGCCTCCCTAGCAGTCAAGTGCTCGCTCTATCGCCTCGAATCCAGTCTTAAATCCGCAAGCTGCTGCACCAGTAAGTCCTACAGCCCCACACCTACCTCACTCCTAACAGCACAGCTTCTCCCGCTCCATGGGAATACGACTTTGACCAAGCCCCGCGCCCTCGTATTGGCCCTACCCCACCTCTTTCGCCTTCGCCAGCGTAAGTCCCCGCCCTTTTGCCGATCTTGTTGCAAGACAAGATCTAACAGTCAACAGTCCCCCGTGCAAGATCCCCTCGGACGCTCTGCACAAAGTCTGCTATCAGCACAACTGTGCATTCGAGCGCTCAGTGGATACGTTCCTGGACACCTCGAGTACCTGCAGTGTCAGCGTGGCCGATGGCTTGACTAGCGTTAGCGGTGGCATTGACAGTGGCGTTGGTGGGACTGCTGGAAAGGTTGCGAAGACCCCAAGCTAATATGGAGATGTGTTTCCGTATGGGGTCCCGAGGCGGGCGGCTTGGATGTAGTAGCTTTGAACGCCGGTGGCGGCTTGCGGTTCGGCTGCTGGAGAAATTTCAATATTGCGATGCAGGTTGGGATAGTAAACTCGCAGCGCTGGCGCTTGATATCTGCAACCTTTGTATGTATATTCGATCTTTGTTAAAACATAGTTCAATAAACAGCGTCGAAGCTGAATGATTAAAAATGGCTTTACATGAGGAAAGTATAAGCTTTGGCCACTTCGCACCAGCTACGTAGCTCCCGCTGACTACCTTCAGCTAGAAAAGCATGGTTCTGATGGAAGCTGTACAGGAGTGATGTATGTTCGAGCGCCACTCAATACGCTCCGTCACTGTTTTGGTTGCTGTCGTGGCTGCGCTCAATCATTGAATCGCTTCTAAACAACTAACAGCTGTAATGCCACCAAAGCACGCCCATCAAGCATCAGAGAGAGGCTATACGACTCATACAGTCTTATCTGTGAAGGAGCAACAACAATCACTGCGCCAAAGGTCATCACCGAGCATCGGGACTCCGCGCACTGCGCCCGCAAGAGCTGATTGATGGATCACCACTTCTGCTGAACTCAAGCAGATATCTTGATGCTTTTAACCAGTATCTCCTCATGTCGTCACCTTTCGAAACCCTCCCTCTCTCAAACCCCTCTCGGCTGCGCGCCTGTCCACTTCCACTCCCCAAAGGCGACGAGACAGAACTTGAGATCCCATCCTTCTCTGAGCAGGCTTCGACAAGAAGCCGAAGGAGTTTCGCGAGGGACTCTTAGCCGCCCAAAAGCCGATGGAGCAGTAAGAAAGTGCGCCATTGTCTTTGCTTGACGAAAGGGTCGCTTTTATTGGTAAGATCAAGATGCGGGTCGCTATCGTCTGTGGTCTACATATAAGGCAGCATCCGAATTCGCATGTTAAGGGTGATAGTTTGACAAGAGAAAATCCCTGAGCATGTTGTGGTAGCAACTGATGTAGGATACTGCCAATAGAGGAGCTGCAGTCTGGAAGGATCGTTGAGCGACTTGACGGGTGCCAACGCTCCCTTCGACGCCTTCGACATCAGTTGCAGAGCCGCTCAATAGCACCGAGTGTTGCAAAATGCTCAAAGAACTACATAGACCATATTAGTTGGACGTGTGGCACAGTCGACAAGATGAGGACCAGCAGGGCTCACCCGGGGAATTGGGGACGACGAAGGCATTCAACAAACAATTCCAAACGATTGTGCTCAAAAACATTTGTTCTAAGTAGGGAAAACATCCATCAGCCTTGAGTAAGCAGTTGATACGGGAAAATCGTCGGCAGCGTGAACCTATCTGCTCGTTGGAGAGGACGAATAGACGGCCGGATCATGTCATACGCTTGCATCGATCTTCTGCAGGTTGTTGGTGCACCTTGAAAGGCAGTATTTATCCTAACTGCCGGCACTTGGCATCTTTCTCGGTGCCAGCAACAAGTGAAGATTGTCAGTCACGATGCAGTAGCCACAACTAAAGGACGACGCCTAGTCTCTGCGTATAATTGTATCATCTTGTTCGCTTTACGTGAGTGAGCAAGTAGACAGAAGACGCTCAATTCACACTTATGACGCCGACGACTATAGTGTTGTTATTATTTTACAGCGCCACAAGGAGAGGGGCCAGCGAGATCGAACTACGTAAAGATTTTCCACCGCACCTGCCCCTCGAAGACATCGCAGTTGCCGAGCCAGGCAATGGTGGAGACTCATACGACTGAACCGATGGAATACCGGGAGCAGACCAAAAGTCACGATCAGATTCATGACAGAAAAGAAAATGAGATCTGCAACACCACCAGGATTGATGAGACATAGCGAGCCGCTTTATCTTTGAAGATGCCAGGGTACAGAATTCCCAGCTAGACATCTGACACCACTTCCGAACTCCAGACCTTAAGAAAAGGCCGGGTCTGTGAAACAAAGGCAGCCGACTAGCCCGCTCCGCGAAGTAAGGTGGGATGGTTGATTGTCCTGGAGGAGCAAGCGGTTGATTAATCTCATTAGACGCCAGTGTGTCGGGACGGGAGGTGGGCAAGATGCAAGGGTAAATGTGTAAGACGCTACGGGCGTAGTTTACTAAGCGGTGCAGCGTGAGACTTTTTGCAGGCAAGGAATGAAGAGCTGTCGCATGTCTATACTCTTTGCGACCGCAACTCTTGACTTCCAAAGCTGTTCTTTTGCTCCACAAGCTGATAAACGTAGTTCAGGGGCGTTCACGGCACGGCTTCGGCGGAGCTTCCTGGAATGCCCCCATCGAATGCTGGCGCCCACCGCCCGCCAACGAGCACAGTACGCGAAATACAACAAGCCGTGCATGAAGGTCTTAATATCAATTTGGCGATTTCTCTCTGCCCTGCTTCCAAACCTGCATTGCCATTGGGCCATCGTTATACTCTCCTTCACCTCACCCACCATCGCTGGCAAGCTCTCGCAGCTCCGGCAAGCACATAAACCCCTTCACCGCATCACCTGGATGCACTCGCTTAGCTTCCCAACACCACATACCGCAGTCAAATATTTACCCAATCTTACGCTTTCGGTCTACTTCCTCAATCAAGCTTGCTTCCTCGAAGCCACCGATGGTAAGAAACTCGCGTCCTTCAGCACTCTCCCAATAGCTTAGCCGCTAGTGCACCTCCAAACAACTGCATCGTACCAGTCTTACGCTCACTTTAGACAATCTCTAGTCGCTCTACCACACCAAGACATCGCTTCCATCACATCCAAGATGTCTTACAAAAGGCTCCCCAAGGTGCCCCAGCAAAATTATCCACAGGCCATCTGCGCCGACAATGTCGCCCAGGACTTCCGGTCCATCCCTTGTTACAATCCTCACTGTCTCTGCAACGATAGAGTCTCGACCAATGACCTGCCACCAGTGAGCCCCAAACGCCAGTACTTTTGCAGTCACTGCAACTAATCATTCACCAAAGGTTGTAGTCGATCCCATCAAGCGCGCCTCTTATCTCCGCAAGTCAAGAGGAGTGACGTGCGCAAACTGCCGCTACATCGTATCCGAGAGGGAGACAGGTTCGGTGCCTTGCTGCGGTAATTGAGCCTATTTGTGTTGTACCAGAGGTATACTGACTTTGTTCAGGCTTGGCCATCCATGACCACTGTCACACGGAGCACATGATGCGTGGTAGGAGGGGAATGCCACCGTCGCCTTGCAGAACCTGTCTAGATGATGCGAAGAAGCAGACCGAGCGAGAGACGAAGGAGGGGCGCGCCCGGAACCAGCCTGCAACGTTGTACCCCGTGGCAATGGAGGCGGAGCCACTCAAGGCTACAAAGAGTCTGAAGCAGAGATTGGCTGATAAGCTGAGGGGTGTATTCCGCTGTTGATGTCTCTGAGACTGCGGTCCTCCACCAGCTGAGTACCTCCTTGACCTGCACAGAATTGCTCATTTGTTACTGCACCCACTACCGAGAAACTGCAGTGCTTTATAGACTCGCACACTGCCATGTACATTAGTCACAGGACTAGACCCAGTCCTACAATCTTTGAAGCTGATTTGATTTTCGAGACATTCCATGTTTGCAAATCCTCATCTCCTCCGTGATAACCACAACAACAGCACCAACTCCGCATGCTCAAATCCCGAGTTGTGTCCGTCGCTCAGAATCAACAGCGAACCTCCAGAATTGCCAAATCGCGCAATCACACACCAGCGCCAGACCACGACTACCTCCGGCCTACAGTGCGTTTAAACAGATTTTTGATCGCAAAGCAAGTGCGCTCGCAACGAAGACAGATACCTCAATTTCTTCCTGGAGCGGGAGAGTAGCTGAGAAATGCTCATGGAGCAGATGCAGTCTGTCTCGCATTTCCCACCTATGCACGCAGAAAGCATTTACACGAGCTAATGACAGCGTTGTTCGAATGGTCTCCACGCCTGCTGCCTTTGACTTATACACCAACCGCTAGAAAAAGATATAAAGGACAAGGTCGGAGACAAGGTTGAACTTATATGGCAAGAGGAGCCAGGCAAGCCACGCTGGGACGCCTACAGAAGACTCGTGGGTGCAAGCCTGGCATTGGGCACGAAATAGCCCATATAGAGGAAGCCTGCATGGTCTGTACGGCTATACGGTGTTGAGATTCGCAATATGAGCGCACGAACAAGGCAAGCGTCTTAAGTTTCGTCAAAGAAAGGTACGGATATCGACACTTGTGCCGATGACCGAGCCTTTCTGAAAACAATCAGCGTCGGCACTGGCACCGCCCGATGATCCAGGCTCACCTAACTAGGCTGCCTACTACTCGCCTTTTCCGGACACGTACGCCTCCCTGCGCGATGAACCGCTCCATCTGGCCTGGACCTACACGGCTTGAACTACAAGCGAGAGCCAGATATAGGAGAAGAGAGACTTGGAGTGTACATCAATCACCGCCATTGCCCACAATGAGCGGTCACAGAAATGCCTTTAATTTGTGAGCCAAGAGCCGCCAGCGCTGATCAACAGCCATGGAATCAAGTCAATGATCAAATAGACTCCAGATCAGACCTTATCAAACATCATTCAAGACGTGCGCGCAAGTCTCTTAGAATGTCGCACATAAGCTGTTGTGCATCCGCATCGGCCTTACGCAACACCAGGCACCGACCTACCCCTGTACTCTCGCACGACCGTACCAACCGGGTCTACTAGATCTCGGTCGGCCCTTCTTCTGTGCCACTGTATTCGATACCATCCAAGATTGTGTCCGGAAGAGGCAGGTTCGGTTAGGGGGATCGACGGCTGGGATGGTCTTGCTAGCGTCTTGTGAGATGTGGGCCAGGGAAACTCGAAGATGATTGCTCTTGTGTCGTTGGTAGGGGAGATAAGAGACCGTGTTGTTGCGTTGGTTGAATTAGCCCAGTCGATTCCGCTTCTACTGCATATTGCTTTCGTGCACTTCCTGGTCGCCGCAATTCGATGCGAGCTGGCAGCCCTCAATGGAAACGCCCATTCCGGGACAACCAGACGTTGGACCAACCATAATCTCCCATGACCTCTTCTAGATTGCCCGCCGCGACCATCGCAAGCCCATCTCACTAATCAACCGCGACACCAAGCCGAGCGTGAAAGCACACACTGCGTTTCTGAAGACGAGCGATGTGGGCGTCACTGACTTGAGCAGGTATTGTACTAATACCGCGCGTATTACGATCATTTGTTGCCAAGAGTAGCAGCTGACAAAGATCAAGGGTGCGGGTAGTACCGAGTCAGCAACCCTCCCAATCCTCCTAACTTTCCGCGAACCTGACATTCTTGCCCTCTTAGTAAAAGGCCAGTGAACAGATTATAAGAACAGAATCAAGACGCGTGACAGTGTTCGCGCTGCTGTCGAAGTCAAGACTTCTCTTCCACCGTTCAAGTTCATGGAGGTCTCAAGGAAGTTGTACATGCACGTACACAATGCTAGGCCCGCATACCGTATTCTCCTTGCCCCGGAACAGCAATACTCCCACCAACAATCCCTGACATCTACATCAAACCACTAAACGTATCATTTCATCATGGTGGCGGCGGTCGCTGGAACACCCCATTTCCTCGTTATCCTCGTCGAAGGCTAGCATGCTATGTCCGTCCGTTATGGCTCTTCGATGCTCTACAGGTGTGAGTAGCGTGACTTGACGATTGTTATGCACTATTTTTTCGCCTACCGTCTTCGCTCAATGTACATCTTCGGTCAAGAGTTAGCAAACCAGTGGTGTGCAACATAACTTTGCGCATCTTTCAGCATCGACCTCTCCGGTGCCCCAGACAATAATCTAGTTTGCCATCGATGGCCGGAATGGACGGGACGAGCGGTGATGTCATCATGGTGTCTCGGCCCATCACACTGGAGGCGTCTAAACTCAGCACGAGCGCCGGTAAGCTTGAGCCTGCTTCTGTTGCACGTGTGTGCCACCTGATCTGACTTGCGCTTTCAAATTTTCGTGCGACTCAGAACTGCGTACCATCCATCCGTCTCTATATCGTATAGACTTATGTCCCCACCTCACGCTCAAGCCCAAAGTCCCTTTTTACTTTGATACTGAGCCGCTGTCTTGAACCCCGTGGATTCTTTCCACAGTAGAACACTGCTGTGAGGGAAGACAATAGATATATACAGCCTACCGCATCCAGGAATCTGAATACACATTGGGGCGCTCCGCATCACGCATCATGGAAATTTTATCGAGGATCTTGTCCGATCGAGTCGTCGGCTGGGCTTGCGCCCAAGACTACAATAGATCTAGCAGTGCTCGAGACCGCCATATCTCATTCAATTTTTATTCAACTTCCTCTTCAAGGCCAAATCTTCGTTGCTTCATGCCTGTTGTGCTTGTTGCTAGCTCGTGGTTGTTGGAAATGCGCATCTCTAGAGGGCACGCCTTTACAATCGCTTACGTCAGACTAAGAGAGGGTACCACGACCTCCAATGCTACTTCTAGGATGTATCCAAGTTCTGGAAAACTCTCTTAGCGTTCAGGAACCGCGGTGCTCCAATCGCGAGCTTCCAATCTTACCGCACTCTTTCTGATGCTTAGGTCTGACAAAACCTAAGCTACTAATGTGTGCGCAGATCAAATCCGAACTTGTCACTGATCTCTGCTTCACTCATCGCTGATATCTGCCGCACTGATCGTCACCATCCACGCGAGGCTTTTGAAAAAGACACCCTCATCAACCCTGATCCACGACCTCGTCACAACGCCCACGACAACACTTTCACTGACTCAAAATGGTCCTGCGCCCTCGCACCCACAGATAGACCGCATATCAAAACTTGCCAGCCTTAGTTGAGTAAAAATTGGCGGGGCAGCCTGGCACAAGGTCCCACTCATGTGTGAAGGTGAAGGTGAAGGTGGCTTTGGGCGTTGTAGACTCAACGAGCCCTTCCCACAGACCTACTTCTACCTTTTCAGCCACTCTATCCGCTCTTCCTCAACTGCAGTGAACGACTGTCTACCCCGATCTCGCCCACACACGCGCGACAACCTTCAACACAACACCACCAGCACTCGCAATGGGCAACCAAGACGTCGATCTCGGCTACAGCTGCACCAACGACCAGTGTACGTGCCGCATGTATGAGACTCCGGAGCGATCACTCAACAACGCAGCTCCCAGTATCCAGTCGCCCAGCGAGGTCTTCCCTGAGATCGCGGCCGAGCTTACGCGCATCGCTCATACGAGCTTCAACGGCATGACCCGCGCGACCGCAGTCCCAGAGAACGGTTAGTACCATAGCGTACACCTCATGTGACCACGACTGACATATCCAGGCCCCGATGGCCACAAGTACTTCTTCCACCCCCGTACCCAGCGCCAGCGCCCTCCTCCGCCGCCTGAGCACCACACGACGCCGACTGGTAAGTAACCCCCGCAAGCACTCTTCTTTCACTACACGCACTGATAACACGCAGAAGGAGTCCCGCATCAAGACGCCGCGGTCACGATTCCCTACGAGGTCAAGTTGACCGCATACCTGCGGTCGCACCTCGGCCACATTGACCGTCAGCGCAGCATTGCTGCTGCTAGAGAGCGTGAGACCGCCTGTGCGGAAGAGGTTGACGGTGAAGAGGGTGAGGAGGAGGACGAACATCCGGCTGCGGGCTTGGCGATGCTGCGTGAGGAGACGGCGCGTACGCAGCAAATTCGCGCGGGCAGGCAGATGCGTGCCAGTGGTGGCTAGGCAGGCCCCTGTCTTCTTCGGTTTGGTGTTGCATTCCACGGTGCATGAGGTGGTCGTGGAGGTGTATAGTATGCTCACGTGAGCAATCTCGAGGTTTCCAGTGCGCAGTTTGTCGGTTCCTGCTTGGACCGTGACACACATCTTGGCGTTTGCCAATCAGGACTTGCGTTCCCACTCTGGTTTGTTTGCGACATCTGGAGGTATGCAAGCCGATCCGCAAGCATTATCGTCAACGAATGATTGCCAGGTAGTCGAAATCTGCCTTTCTCCTTCCACAACCATCCCTTTTCGAGTACTCATCTTCGACGTTCAGCAGCCGGGGATTCAGTTCTCATCAGCATCTGTTTATGGCGTTGAAGGCATGCACATAGACATAGCGGACGTCTGCCGCAGTGGATATTTACACTGGAGTCTACACCTATCCTTTCTTTTTCTCAAATTACCCTCAAGTGCTTTCGTAACTTTCCCTTCTGAACCGCCAACTCCACAGCATCGCGTCATGGCTGTCATGTTATGGGTCGTCGGTCTGGTAAATACTGTGGCGTGTGTGCGCTCTCTCTTGTGCCTGAGGATTGCAAGTGGCCGAGAAATAGATACTTCGCGTTACTGTCCGTCAGTAATCCTAACCGCGAGACGTTGTGTTTTCCTCGATTGCGTACCGGGGTCGTCGAACACATCTGGAATATCAAGCTGGAGCTCTTGCTCACCTTGTCTGCGCCCACTCTCCCGGCTCCCTGATGTCACTGCACTGAAAATGAGCGCAAAACCCGCCTCCAGTAGCCTCCGCTTCCCAAGCGCGATACAAGATTACTCTCACACAGCGACTCCACCTGAAGCGAGTCTGCCTGCAATTCAACCTCTTCGACGACTCCACCCCCTCTACCACAACTCACACACTGCAGCCATCGAAACCACCCACAATAGCGAGACGCAACGTCGGGTAGTACAACGGGGGACGCCGTACCCTCTTTTCCCATGACGTGGGTGCTAGGCGGAGCTAGGGTGAAGTCGGCTGCGCATGAGCATGGACATACGCAAGGAGAAGTATTGGTCGAATAACAGCCTACGCGTCCGGATCAGCACTACACCAGATTCTACTTGTCCATGTTGTGAAGTCCAGGAGACTGCTGAGCTTAGATGCCGCGTCGTTGTTAGAATTTCCGGCTAGGAAGGTCCTTGACATGTCAATCCGATCTTAGAATGGACCCTGAAATACGAATTCGTCGAGTGTATGCTGCTCAGCAACATTCTTCTCATGCTCGGCGGCAGTGGAAAGCTAATGCAACTCTCACACTATGTAGGTATGAGAGCTTATTCTATTATCTTAAGAACAGCAGAAGAGAAGCGTTTCCGTTAGACAAAAGCCTCTTTGGCGCGATCATGTCCTATTCTCAGCTCCGCTGACTTGTGATAGCTTTTACAATATTGGATTACTGTCGTCACTTCTCGGACTAGGTGCGTGCGTTGGGCAAATCTAGTAAAAGTTGCTCAAGAAAGTGGTACAGTGACATGATCCTGTCTCCTTGAAGGTTTGAGCAACCAGTCGCCATCAACCGACTCGTGACAACGCGGGTTTTGCGAGTCCGCGTGAGACCCAACAGCGCGCCAGAACCACCAAATAGCCAAGAAGCCCTTCAATACACACAAAATGTCCTTTCCGTCACGCCTGGAAGCCACAACCCCTCGCCCTTCATAATGCCGTGCACATAACACTCCCCAACTAGTCTCCACTTCTCCCCACTCTCCCTCAGCACGAAGGGCACGCACCCTCCTTTCATGATAGCCACGTTGTCCCCCACTTGACTCAGTGGCGGAACGACCCCGGCGAAACCTCGCTTCGTAATCACAAACTTCCATCCAGATAGGGTCCCCCGGAGACACTCTGCATACGTCTGGTGCACATCTAGTTCGAGACCATAACGACCACTCGTGGGAACGTGGTTTGGGTTTGTGAGGTGCTTTCGAAACGCAGAGTAGGATGCTGCGCTTGCAAACGGCGCTGCGGCGATGGGGACTTTCCACTTGAGAGCTTTCTTCGGATCCATTGCGTCGCTCAGCACACTTTCATCGATCATGGCATCGACCTCAGCGAAGTAAGTGGACCACTCGCGTTCTGTGTTCGAGGCAGCAGTGATGGTGAGAATGATGTCCATGTCGTAGCCGTCTATGCTGAGTTCTTCTGGCCCTGGGCCAAGCGTAACGTGTTGCGGCTGCAGACCGCATGCTGAGAAGATCAGATCAGTATTTGTAGAGTCATGAAGGCCGATAGGACGCTGTAAAGTCCAGTCTGGGATCCAGGAGGGGTGTTTATCGCCATGCTCATCGCACGAGATACCGGCACGGTAAAGCAGTTGAATTCCTCGTCCCTGGCGAACAAATGCTTGTGCGAATCGCAACACGATGTCGTGGAAATTTGAGTCGTAATCGGGTTCAAACTCGACTTCGTTGCCGTCAGATGCGAGACCAACAAGGGAGAACAGTCTATCTCGACGCAATGTACTGTCGGCATGACGGAAATGCTCAAGCAGCGTAAGCAGGATCCACCGATGCTGGCGTAACTCCCACTCGCGTTGTACAGCTAGCTTCTTGAAAGGCTCCCATGAAGCCCTCACATTGCTTAGTCTTTCTTCATACTCCGCCATGTGTACTTCGCGGTCCAAGATCTCCTGCGCTGCGCACAGATCTTTCCAGTCGATCAACCACTCCCCGCATGCAAACTTTACATTAGGCGCCGCGACTACTTCTTGGATGATCCAAGCTCTGCGAAAGTATGGCAAGGTGAAGAGTGTCTCGACGGATTCCCAAATAGGCGAGTTGAGTGGTGGCAGACGATCACCTCCCCACATGGACATCATTCGTGGAGAATCGTTCCCGTCGGCAATGTTTTTACTAGATTGCTGCTGTTTCTCTTGAGCTGTTCTCGCTCGCAATTGCATTAGCATTTCCAAGGCTTGGTCAGTAGCGGGGCTGCCTTCAGATAGGAATGCGTAGGCACATTCGCATGCCTGATAGATCTCAGGCATGAGGCGGATTTGTTGCGCCTTCTCCTTGGTGTCTGTTTGATTGATGCAGACTGCATCTACCCAAATCATGATCCCTTGGTCCGTCTGGCGCAGCGCCAGGAGCGCTTTGTAGAGGGAGGTGGTGATTGGTATCACGCCGTCGGGGGTTAATAGTTCCCGATCCCGTACATCGCCGCCCCAGACATACGAGAGCGCCTGATATGTACCTGCGTAATTACAAGCAATGTGATTGAGTACAGCTTGGAGGCAACCTTCTCTGTTCCCGGGGAGAAGGTAAAGGAGACGTATGTAGCCGTGTAACAAAGGCTTGTAGGAATAAAGTTTTCTCCTACCGTTGACATGGAGTGTCTGATCGCGGCTACGAAGCATACCGGCGGCTTCAGCTTGAGTCCAAGGAAGATAGAGGGTGCCCTCGAAGATAGTCAGTTCTTTTCAGAAGAAGGTACCGTCCCTACGTACCAATGCCTGAGTCTTGGAGTCATCATTTACCCCGACTGCGCTTGGGCTTGATTTCTGTTCAATATTTGTGTAAAGCACAAGCTGTTTGTCCCTGTCGGAAACAGCTACCACTTCTGGAGTCAGAGGTGCGTCAACACCTTCTCTTTGGAATGCGTCATCGCCCGGATCTCCTTTCTCCCCGCTCAATAACCCCTGCATCAACCAGTTCTTTGTGAACTTCAGCTTCCCGCTGTAGATAAGATGCCACGGATCTACGATCATACTGATGGAGAAGTCGGCCTCCGAGTAGGCTTGAGTCACATGCATTAACACATTTACGTGAAATATCTCGTCGGTCTGACAAGACGGCAATCTCAGTCTCATGGCCTATTCGTAGGAGTCAGCATAAGACTTGGAAGAGGGCCCTGAGACAAACCCTTTCAAGCCATTTCGCTTCCATGACAAATTTGCCTGTTGAGTCTCCACTGATAAGAACATCCACGTGATAAATTGGGGATGAAGTCCTTAACCTTTTTTGCCAACCGTCGCGCCACGAGACTCCGTACTGAACCGCAAATTCCGTCATGGCACGAATGGTTTCGGCTTGGGTTAGTGTGAACGGTGCAATTGAAGCATCTTCTGGGACATATGTAAATCCAGCTCTTTCACGCAGATCGCTGGTCCAGTCTCGTACCGGGTCAAAAGAAGAACCCAGATGTACGGATAACAGCCTGGCTACCTAGAAGCGGATTAGTCTTGGATTTTATGCATGTGCGATCATTACAGCAGTCGACCTACCATGTTTTCACCCAGAAACTGAACATGATCATTTTCAACGAATTCATCTTCTTTGCGCTCAAGTTCACTGAGCCGAATTTTCAGGTATGTGTTACCGGCTCCTTTAATGCGTGGTATCATGGGTATCCGCCGGTCTAGATCTTGATCTTGTATGTCTCGTTCACTTCTTTGAGCGCCGAATTTAAAGCCTTCCGGGAGAGCGAGACCGCCACCTGAACCATGCTCAGTGTCTTCGGTCGACAAAGAGGGCATGTGCGCCCCATCGACACCAAGAGGGTAATTGGGACGTTCTTCGGCGTCAAATTCATCTTCAGAGTCGTCTTCAGTGTTGTGTTAGGTCTTCTGTGGCTAAAATGTACGTTAAGAAGCAAGACAAACCTAACAATAGCCCCTCGACTTCAATTCCTTGTTGCAGGTACGCTGCATTGATACTCTTCAGACTCGAATTTGCCAGAGCTACAAGGAGTAGAGTAATATGGTTTTGCTCTTCGATACCACACGTCTGCGCCAGCTTACTTACAAGTTCGTGTGACGGATATGCAGCCTTTGCAGTCTGATCTGTCATCACCAAGATCATCGAACTGTCAGTGAGTGTTATGCATACATTTCCGGATACCGGCTTTCCGGTGACCTCTTTGTTGGGCAAAACTATCGTGAAAGTGTGCAGCACACTGGCAGCGATGCGGACACGTAGTTGTGCGATTTGATGTCTCAACGTTACCTCAAAAGGGTGGTTCCGCGGAACAAGACTGCAATGGCGGATATTTAGATGATTGTGCTCATGAGATGAACGTGGAGTGGAGTTACTTACGCTTTGATAAACGGGATTTTCAACCGGAAATTTTCAGCATAACGAGCATCCAATCTTGTCTGGCCTGCAACACGAGTCTGGCTTCTGCTACTCTTGGAAATCTTCCTCCCTTCTAACCTCAAAGCTCGAAGGAGATCCTCAATTGCAGGTAGATCCTGGGTTAGAAAGGCTAAAAGCGGAACTACACCAGTGAAGCTGGCAACAAGGTTCGCATGATCGGCGATGAACCAGGCTGTATCGTACACACTCACCAGTCTATCGTAGCCTGTCTTCTGAAACCCATCCACGACAGGGATTATCGCTTTGTTTTGCAGTGGCTTAAGCAAGAGTGAGAGCTTGCTAGAGTTGACGCCCTTTAGCAATCTGCTTAACTCGCGGAATAGACGCGCGATGTCCTCTAGGCTACTGAATGAGCTGATCATCGTTATCGCGTGAACTAGTCCAGCGACAGGATCGCCACTGGGAGAGTAGAGACAGCGAAAAAGATAAGAACAGTTAGTATAGACTGATGTGACATCAATCCCTTGGGATATGCAAGTCCCCATGTTAGCCCAGCACACTTGACTGTTCGAGACTTGAGTCACGACGGGAAGAAAAATGATCTCTTTGCTGTAAAAAGCTGCTCTGCGCTACGTGTCAGCTGGGAAAATCGCTTTCGAAGTAGTACGCATACCGAATAAGTTCCTCGTTACCAGTGTATCTTGACTGGATCTGCTCGTAAATATAGCTGACCACATCAATGTCTGGAGCTTCATCTCTGGATAGTGTGGTCATGCATCGTAGGTAGTAGTGGACATCGCTCTTTACCCCAACTCCGAAGTAGGTCAATATGTGCCACTCTGTGTCCTCAGGCTGTTGTATATAAAGAGCTGGAACAAACCTGCTTTGATCCAGCTGCACATCGAGTTTTGCAAGGACTGTGTCATGAAGCGGCAGAGAACCTCGCGATGTTCGCACCAAAGAAGCGCCAACCTGGTACTTAAGATGCGTGCTCGCGACCACATATTCTCCACTTTGCCATTCAAGATGTGCGCCTTCGATCCACTGAGAATAGTAGTGCCAGTTGTCTCGAAAAAGCTGGAGAACATCCATGGACTCGCAGTCACGAAGCATACAAATAAACTCTTCGGATAGGCTGAATAACAATTTTTTTGGTTCATGTGATGGCTCCGCCAGCTGTTCAGGGACCTTCACATCCTTGTTCATGCTCAGGGCTGCGATTGCAGAGGGAGGCTCAGCAGCGAGGTCGTTCGACTGCTCTGTTGCAACTTCCCGGTATCCACTCTTTTTTGTGACTTTTCGTCTGACCCAATCCAACCAGCGATGGAAGTAGTGGTATCTCAGATGGTAGTGTCTGTCATCGCACTTCCAGATTCCTTCACGCATCTGACACTGATCGCACACACCTGTCGCTAGTTGGAAGCGTACTGCGGCAGGCCATCTAATAGCACTCTGTGGAATTTCTTGTATCGCAGTATTGTCGAAAGGTGGGAAAGGCTTAGATGAATCCCCCTGTACCGTAGCTTCGCTGATGGGACGCATCGTGGGTTCGCGAGGACGAGGTATGCAGCGTTCGCGAAGAACAGGTTTGTTGTTGCTAGATCCAGGGCTCCGTCCAGCCAGGAGCGGCCATGCTTTAACTGACGCACGCCGGGTGTGAACTGCAATTAAGCTATGCTCCAAGGTCTGGGCGATGCTACCATGCTTAGCGTTGGGAGGAGTGATGTCAATGTCGCAAGCTTGAGTATCGCTCGCTAACGAGTCGACTTGGTTATGAGACAAATTGTCCGTTAGGGTCATGAAAGGTGTTTCTATAGGCTGCGGTTTAGGTTCGACCACCGGCGTCACCAATCTTGGAATCTTCGACAATCCTAGATTTTGGATCAGCCAATCTATGTATTCAGGCTCTCCGGGCAAAGCTGTTAGATAATCGGTATGCATCACTGGAAAGTGCTTTTCCAGTGTTGCAAATACGCGGGCGACAGCTGAATCAGCATTGGAGCGCCCTGAGACGTAAACTTCCCTCCCGCAAAAGCTTTCCGTTTTTGTCGTTGCAAACCACAGATTTGCGCCTTTCGGAGGCTGCCATTTAGCTTGGTACAGAAAGGTCGCATGTGAGACGAGCTGTTTTGTATTCAAGCGCTGCTGCTGGAAGTCTGCAGATGCATGCAGATCCAAGATGAGCCGGCATATCTCAGACGCGGACCACTCTTTGACGCCGAGACTAGCGAAGAGAGATCGTCGGTTTGGATCAGCTTCAGCGTCACAGTCCACGATCAAGACACGAAGACCATCTGGTATCGCAAGCAAAGTATCGCTTTGAGAGAAGAAGATGTTGTTGTCACAAGCAGTAATCCAGGTGCCATCATTGAGGGGTATTATGGTAAGGCTGCGTATGAGAGGCATTAGCTCGGCATCTGTGGAGAGCTTCAAAAGCGTTATCGCAAGTTGGGCTTGCCAT
Organism: Ascochyta rabiei; assembly: GCF_004011695.2. NCBI lineage: Eukaryota > Fungi > Ascomycota > Dothideomycetes > Pleosporales > Didymellaceae > Ascochyta > Ascochyta rabiei. The sequence continues at coordinate 300,201 of NC_082407.1, forward strand.
TCGGACCCTCTCTTGCGAAAAGACTCGGCATCGGTGGCAAGGAGGGTAGCGAGATCTCCGAGGAATTGAAAAGGAGTCATCTGAGATACGCCGACACATTCCATGGCTTCTACGACCCAGCTGGCGTAACGGAAAGAGAGATACCGATCTTCGGTAGATGTGCAGAGCGTATACGGCCTACCATCTGTACAGAATTCGGCTGGAACATGTGCCAGAGTGGAAGGTCGCACCATGTTACCGACACACGATTCAATCAGAGGGCTCTCTTCAACGCGACTCAATATCATCTTGATGGCTGGCTCAAAGAATCCAGATATTGCAGTCGATAACGATGGAAGATAGAATGGCCAGACGTACTTGAGAGCCCCCTGGTTGAAGTGGAGCATGGAGGAAACAAAAGCTTCCGATAGAGCATCGCGTATGCTTACGTTCCATGGCAAGGTGCTCTCGATGTCTTCGCGGCTAGCCGTGAGTATAAAGTCGGCCTGGATGAGAAACCTGAAGCCATAGCTGCGGATAGGAAGAAAAGCGTATACATGATGAGGCTTAAGCGCCGGCTTTCCTTCTTCCGAGGGCAATGGAAAGGCAATCGTGATCTTGGTCTCCGTCCAGTTTTTCCGCTTTGCTTCCTGTGGCACACTCGTAACAACGTGTGTCCTGGTGAGAAATCTGAGCGAATCTGCACCGGTCTGAAGTAGGACGATCCGGTCGTAGTCTTGCTCGTATTGCGTCTTGCGGATCTGCTTCTTCCAGGCATCTGAGTCGGCGCATTCCACTTCAATGTTGATTTTTTCGACGCGTCTTAGGAAAACCAGGAGATTGGTGTCAAACTCCCGGAGCTCTTTGATCAGAGTCTGTTCGTTATACGCTGTAGCTAGCTGCAAGATTATCGATGTTCCCTGGCTATCCGTTTGCTCCGGGCACTCTTCCCAGAGTGGCGTGATGACGCCCAGTGGCTTGGTTCGATCGAATTTAAACGTAAATTCATTTGACACAATCTGCACGGTATCAGCAGCTTTGAACACTGACTTGAAACCAATGCCCTTCTCGCCGATGAACTCTCCGTCGCTGGTCTTGTTGCTCTTGGTGCTCTGACTGATACCGCAGATGGCAGTAACATTGCTGGCATCAAAGCCGACTTCGTTGCAGTCAATCCTCAAGCAACCAGGTTTGTAGGTGAAGCTCAAAGTTGGAGTAGCGCAGGCGTACGTATTGTCGTCGGCGTTTTGAATGAGCTCGAGCAGGAAGTGTGTGTTCTTCTCGTAGAGCTGCTTGGACAAGCTGTAGCGATGACATCAGCTACGACAACACTGCAGTCTGGGGGCAGCCATCACCTACATTTCCAGACAGTTGTTGACGAGCAACTCTAGTGGCGTGCCAAAGATGGTGCCGTTCAGAGTGTGTTCCTGGGCGATGTTGTTGACAAGCCGGCGCGCCCTTCTCCGGGCTCCGGCTTGATCAGGGTCCTCATGCATGCTGCAGAGGAAGCCACCGCTTGGGTATCTTCATGTAATCGATGAGCCACAGTAGCGGACGGAGGAATATAACGATGCGCTATTATACCTACTTGTCTACACTGAGGGGTGGCTGCGTAAAATAGTGGCAGCGTTTAGGTTGCAATCTCGCTTACTGCCCTGCCCGCCTTGTACGAGGCGTTGCAGCCTCAGGCCGACCTCACCGGTTTTTGTGATTCGTAAAACATCCTCTTTGCCTGTGTGAAAGCTGTCAATGAGAATTCAGAGCGGTGTGTTTGTTCAGTTGGAGTGTCTTGAATTCTCCGTACCTTCGGCCACGTCGTTCGTGGCTGGTCAGAAGCGCTGTTGTAGAGTGACAGACAGCTTCAGGCGACATCTGACGGTTGTTCTCGACGGCGTAGGACGGCCAATAGAAGGGCTGCCAACTACGCATGTGCTTGCTTGTTGCCCTCGAATGTGGAGCTGCAAGAGTGCCTCGCAATCGAATCGTCGCACTGCACGTTGCATCAGGCGGACAGCTCCCCACTTCTAGGTACGGTAGCGCAGATTTTTAGCGCCGGTCCACGCACACGCACACTTCGACCCCGTAGGCATCCGAATTCCAACCGCGCAGGTACCCAAGCCAAGGTGAGCATACAGACGCAAAACGGTGTTCCTTTCAAGAGCCTCAAGCACGCTGTAAACCGACAGATCTCGACAAGCTGGTGATAGGTGAACCTAGGCGCAAGACCATCGCCGTCCACCGCCACAGACTAAGCCACAGCGCCCTTGTCCTGATACGTCACTAGCGCGCACAGTAGTACAGCCTCATTGAGTGTGCCGCGGCCTAAGCCTGCTGCACATTCAATCACCGCTCAACATCTAGAACTATCTACCTCTTTCTACGCAGTCCAAACGCCTTTGGGATGCAGCCATAATTGTATACTCCTGCCGTACACTTCTAGGAGGCTCTAACCTAGACTACTCAGCATACATTGATGCCCTTGTTGCTTATTCAAGAATAGTGTCGGCTTTTCGGACTTCTACAGCTTTGTTAAGGCGCTAAGCACCGAACACCAACTTTTCATAGTTAGAGAAAGGTCGATTTCCATCAATTTTTCATCCCAATATTACGAACATGCCTTTCTAACATCTATTTCTAGCGTCTGTTTTATAGTGTAGGCGCTAAAACAGGTACACTAGCTATTGTAAGCTAAACAGAGTAGTTATCTAGTCTTAGTTAAGATAAAATCTCTATAATAGCCTATGCGCTTAAAGATTTAGACTAGTTAAAGGCACAACAAACAGAGAACTCCTAGCTATAGCTATTGCCTGCCTAGCAATTACTACACAGCTATTACTTTATTACAAATACCCCTCTATTATAACTAGCTATACTAACCTCCTATACCTAGACAAAATTAACTAAAATTAACTAAGTAACAGCTTAAACCTACCCCTAATATAAACACTATATTAATAAAGTAACAGCTCTCTCCTTAGGCCTATAGATACCTGCTGCCTTAGTAAAGTAGCAGGTCTATATCCCTAGCTATCCTACAAAATTAACTAAGCAACAGCTTAAACACCTCTAGCAGTCTACTACTAGTAATAGTAATAGACAAACAAATAACAACAATAACAACAACAATAATATAAAGACTATCTACTGTAATAGCAATAGCTAGTAATAGACAACAAATAATAAACGCTAGAACTACTTACTTGTAGGATAGTTCTACACAACCCTAATTTAACAGAGTAATAGCTCTTCTTAACAACTTAGGGCACAGGCCCTTACTATTAGATTACAAACACACATTTACTATCTCTTTAAACAAACACACTCCTTAAATTACTAGAGCAGCTTAACTGCTCTCGTCTTATATAGTCTCAGACTCACACAGGACGTTAAACTTATCAATTAATCAATCAATCAAGGCGCTAAGCCCCTCGCGTCCCTTCTTGCTAATACCAACTGATGGACCACGACTGATATGCACTGGCCCGCAAAGAACCGCTAGCTTCGTAGAAATGCCAGGTCTCTGCTAATCAACGCCAGAGTCCAACCGTCTTGCACAACGCGATCGAGTCTGTCAAGGCGCTGATATTCGGGCACGCGGTGAAAAGAGACCGTAGCTGGTGGGAAGAATGTAGACATCGGGATGTGATCATAATCAAGCTGCCTAAACGCAAGACGGCATTGCACGCTCACAAGCCACACGCTCGCGTCTCGGAACAAGGCTCACTCGTGCGCCGCACGTCATGACCTGCCGCTAAGCTCCATTCCCAGTGCCGGGAGCAACCGTGGTGCGGCTCCGGGGACGTGGAGCCGGCTAGCGTGGGTGTGACGTGAGCGGGGCAACGACACCATCGATTGGCTGGGACACGAAACCGACCGTTGTGCAATGAACGACTCCTGTGCTCTACGAGAGGGCAGTCTTTACTGAAATTTAAACTCTCCACCCCTTGCACTACCGACAATCAGACAAGTTGTCACAATCATAGAGCCGTGCGCCATCACCTACGCCCTGATGAGTGGCTAGTGTTTCGAGCATTAAAAATAGTTACGCTAAACTAGATACCTTTATTCCAATCAGCTAGTAGATCTTTTACTAGTTAAGATAACTACTAGATGATCTCTACTAGTCTATCTCTGCCTCTAATTTATCTCTGTCTCTGTCTTTCAGGCGACCTCTACCACCTCTCCATTATCCAGCAAAATTCTCTACGCGCAGGTAAATGTTAGCGAAACTTCCTGAAGTACTTTTGAAGAATGGAGCGAGAAGCGAGGAGCCAACGAGGGGATGTTGATGGTGAGGTCGCTGATTTTTGCAGAGGCGAGGGGATTTAATAGCAGATGATGAAAAGACAGCAAGGCTTTAGCAGACTAGATTTGGAGGTCCGCCTAGGTATGCAAGGGTGGTAGGAATAAATAATGTAATCTCGCGTAACCGCGCTGTTCCCAGCTGTTTGTATGTTCTGCAATACAGTCTAGTCGCAATCTTAAAATTCTTACTAGATAGCTAAAGGTGCCAGTTATTATGTGCATTCAGCAAGTTCTAACAAGCTAGATATTTAGTAGTATTACTTTTCTACTCAGTAACAATCTAGGGAGTATATATGTAAGTATAAGTGAAGCATTCTTATCTAAACTACCTCGCTCTTTGCTTATCATCAACTTTGACAGGTCTAGTTCTATATCTGCTTTTCGTAAAGTATATGCATATTCCAAGTTTAATGATTGCTGGTTGTATAGTACTATATATTCGAAGGTCACTATAGTGCTAAGATATTAGAACAGGGCTAGAGAATTCCCACGTCTACTTGCTTGCGCGATAAAGTGCTGCTAGATTTTTCACGAGTAGCTACTACATTACTAAGCTACTCGGCTGAGTAGATGAAACCACACGACTGATGTGTAGTAAGATCATATGCATATGCTTTCTCACCTCTCACTCACACGCACGGTAAGCTGTCTTGATGTTCCCTCGGAATGCCAAGCAGCGCATTCATTTGTGAACCACACCCGCCTCGGTCACGTGGCATGTCTCGCGCCCCTTCTCAACCACCGCTAGCCCACACCTGCTTGCGAACGCGCGAGCCGTCGACGAGCCTGGAACGACCCCGCTCACTGCCCTCACCGTGGCTGGTGTGTGCGTCATCGGAGTCGTCTTCATCGCAGTCATCCGAGTAGTCGTCGTCAGTGTAGACGTCGTCGTCCATCTCGTACATGGAATCTACGCGCCTGGCCGGCTTGGCACTGAGAGGCGTGTGGACGGCGGTGGGGTCTGGGTGCGGACAGCCGTTGAAGCCAAAGCCCCAGTCCTCACCGGTGGTGGTCTTGTTGCTGGCGGGAACCTCGGACGAGCCGGCTGGTGAGGTGGTCGTGTCTGTGGGAGTGGCGGCGGACGGACGAAGCGTGCTGGTGACGGTGGCATAGCCCAGGCAGGCCGTCATGGCCTCGACAGTAAACATGCCGTCAGTAGTGATGGGCGCACTGCCGACACCTGCAGCCGGTGTGGGAGGAGGCGCTGCAGTACCGCCAGCCACGCCGCTGTGGACCTTCCTGGCTGCCTCCTGCGAGGCCGTCAGCACGTGTAGCACGTGTCGTGTTCACCTCCTCTGAAATCTGACATACCTTTGCTTCTCTCTCACAGAGGAAGAGTGTCATACGGTGGATCTTGGCACAAAATACGACCTTGTCGTCAGCAGGCAGCTTGGCCGCCTTGGTGTGCGGTGCGGGGTCTTGAGAATGCACGGATCTCTTTGGGCTGCGGATGGCAGTGACGGCGGGCTGGTCGTGGAGCATTGCTTTGGATGCCAGCGCGAGCAAGATGTGAAAAGGAGGAGCCGGTACCGGGCAAGTGCGCTATTGATCGAGTGTGAACAGCGTGGTGTCAGTGAAGTGGAGAGGTGGCGGCAGTCTTGTAGGCTCTTGGATACGGTGAGACAACGGCAGACGATTCTGGATAGTAGTGATGGCAGCGCATTCACCTTCACCTCTCCCTCACTCTGTGCATTGATCGAAATCGGGCGATCGCGGGAATAATTCGTGGGCATGATTTCACTCTGACATCCCGGTCACCGTGTGCGTGGTGGCTGCCGGGTTTAACACCTCTAGATGTTTGCAGCATGTCAACCACCTCGACCAGAGATACCGCATGGTTCGTTTCAGAGTCCGCGGACGATACGTCCAGACCAAAGGTACGTGGCTTGGGAACAGATGAAGCGGATGCAAGACGGGCTGACGACCGACGTTTTTCAGAAAAGGGCCCCTAAAAAAGCGGCGACGTGCGTATTGCTCAGCACGCGCTACCTCAAACGGTAGCGCCGGCTAATATGTCACAACACCGTCACCGCGCGCGATATTGATAAGCATAACGCAGAAGACAACCCTAGTCACATGATCGTCATCATTCGCTCATTCTGGTGCATCACAGAGATATAGAAACGGCAGGCCACCCGTGTCCAGTTCGAAAGTGTAAGACATGGATGCCGCAGATACATAAGTCATCGAGGATGAAGGACATCTTGCACCAGTACGTGCGCGCTCGGCGAACGACCTTGCACACCATCCACCTTGCAGCAGAGTCAAGTCGATCCTGCACTCGACTCCTTTTCGGAAGGTATGCACTACATCACGTTAGGACGTGGTCTCTGACAGGCGGCACGTTGGAGAAGTAAGCAAGTGTTGTTGAAGAAAATTTCAGAGTAGGCTCGAAATGCACACCTTGAGTAGTGCAGATCGTTTTGAGCGGGAGGATATTTGTATCTCCAGGTATATCGTCTTTTCGTTACATTGTTTCGAGTGCTCCACATTGGTATCCATATTCCGTTGGCTTCTCTTGCTCTATTACCATTTTATCATTGGTGTGCGTCTCTAAGGCTAAGATCGAAACGCACAGCAACCCAACACCAGCAGTCGAACATCACGCGTACGCGGGACTTCCCTCCGCTACCTTGTCCTGAATCCATCGCTGACTTTGCTTAGCGCCGTCGAGCATGTCGGTTCGATGTCCTCAACTTACACTTGCTCGCCTGTGATGGTGTTGTACGGGCATGCAGGAATGATTTCTAGGAATATAATAGTCTTAGAATTGCCTAACTTTCACATACGACCATAGGACGTTGAAAACAAGGCTTCCCGTTCGCTCAGCCCTATTTAAGCAACGTACCGGCGGATTAGTAGTTAGGTGGGTGACCACTAGCGAATACCCGCTGTTGTATGTTTTTTGCCTTTTGCCTCCCACCTACCGGCATTGCAAGGAAACAGGCACAGTAGAACTGATTGTGTTTCTTCAGTAAGGAGCTGCTGCTGTGCATGTTTGTCCAGGCATCATTTCGCATGGCACCGCCAGCCTAGTCACGCTTCAGGCATTTTGGTGGCTGATTCAGATCACGGACATTCCTTCCGGGCAGGCTATTCACTTACATGTGGCATATCGGGAAATTGCTTTCGAGGATTCTATTTCCACAGGCAGATACCCACAGTTATGCTGATAGGACACTTACCTGCAGAGGGACGGCTACTATAACAACGGCGGCGAATGGAACTCCACAAGGTTACCCATCAAGAGAGCGTTTGGCTTGGCCTGAGATGCTTCATCCTTCTTGTTATTCTTCTATTGTCCTCTCCGTGCGTCCATGCCACGTCCAGCATCCTCCCCACTCTGCATAAGCTGCGGTCCATCTCCAGCAACAATACACGACTCCACTACCTTGGCCGTGCTCGCGCGTTGGCCTCGGTAGTGGAGGGCGTGTCGCCGGATGACATCTTCCATTAGCGGCACATGGGTACCTGCGTCAATAGCCGCTAACCCCCTCGGAGGCATCGAATTTCGCAGCTATCGGTGTTGACGCATGGCGATGCGTGTTGGCGATGGTGGACGAGACGGACATGATTGCAGGCGCTACAATGGTTGCCGTGCGCATTGGCAGTGAGGATGACCGAATAGACCCGTGTTTAGACTGTTGGGCGACATCAAGGAAGAATTGATAATGTTGAGCGTTGCGTGCGTGGAGATAGAGATACCTTGTAGCCTGTGATAGGCAGATCTAGCGCTGCACCAAGCTAGCCTAGCTGACTCTGACGTGGCGTATACCACTACCTCTTTTCCACAACAACGCGACCATGTTGAGGGCATATATTTATCTTCCGCAAGCCTGTGATAAACACGAAATAAGGGTGAATGCTAGAGTGGATACAAAAAACAGCTTAATTCGAATACTTCAGGAGTGCATTGTCAGAGACGGCATCGTCGTAGGCAGGAAAAGTGTCAACGTGAACGTGGAGTGTGTGAAGTAAAGTAATGCGATATCTGGTGGCTGAAGCGCGCCCGAGCGCCGTCACGGCATCTATCGAACGGTAACTTCACTCAGCACACGCACAACATCCATTAGACTGCTGCCAGTAAAGCAAGCGAAGAAAGTCATGGACTCAAACATTGGCCTTCATTCTATGTTGGCTCGAGCGGGCAAGTGCCCGAAATCAATGGAAAAGCGAGAGCTCACGTGACCCAGCCATCTTCGTGCCACAATTTGCATGAACCGCAATGAATGAGAATTGTAGAGCCCAATCAATGCAAAGATCTCCTGCGCCGTAACGCCCTGAACTTGAAACAAAGCCTGTAGGCGATTACCTTGCCGTAAATGCCACAAACCAGCAGACGCGTCGAATGATCATGTCCGATGGATGTCCAGCAGAACAAGACGTCCCAGCATCGAAGAAACTCTCGTCTCCTGGCACACAGACTGCGCGAACAAAGACTCCACACCATGCTTTCCCAATACTAAGCAATTGCTCGCAGTTAAAGATCCTCTCAAGCGCGATTATCCTCGGAATCAGTACACTCCAACCTCTTCTCGCTCGCCAAGCTCGTGCAGAGAGGACAATCAAAGGCAAACCGACTGCTGATTTGTATGATGGCAATCATGTTGGATTTGAGCGACGTTTCTCCACCTGCTGGGATAGGCTGCACGCTCTGGTACCGTGCGTTCATCTTGTCCAAAGCCCAGTGTCAGGACTCATCCGCGAGGGCTGCGCCAGGACCGCGTAGGCGTCTCGAAAGAGAACAGCTTCGCGCCGCTACGGCAGCCGTTTGATGGCAAGGACCTCGACGCTTCGCGTTCTGTCGTACCCGGCTTGCCACCGCCATCAGATCCAGATGCAGATAGCTCACGAGTTGTCCATTCTTCTCTTGACTCCCTCAGTGCGCCGATAGCTAGTGCAGTTCGCTTGCCACCTTTGATTTGAAAATTCGCTGACAATAGGGTCCCGGATGAACAGGGGCAATAGCCTGTTGGAGGAAGCCTGCCCGGCAATACGTGGAGTTCCAGTAGTTCAAGAGTCGGCAACTGGAAATGACCCCAAATTGGCATACATGTTATCCAGGACCTTAACTGACAGCAGCCGTGAAGGATGGTTGTCTCGAAGAGATTTAGCTTCGATGGCAACTACGTGTTCGAGCAGTACTACGGCTTTCTTAGACTGTCCATCAGCGTGGTATGCTCTTGCCAGCTCGTGCTGTGACGCTAGTCGGTTAGGGTGATCTGCATCTAGCGTTTCTCTTGCTTTGACTACAGCCTCTAGCAGCTCTACTGCCTTCTTTACCTAGCCATCTGCTCTATAAGCCATTGCCAGCTCGTGCTGTGACGCTAGTCAGTTAGGGTGATCTGCATCTAGCGTTTCTCTTGCTTTGACTACTGCCTCTAGCAGCTCTACTGCCTTCTTTACCTGGCCATCTGCTCTATAAGCCATTGCTAGCTCGTGCTGTGACGCTAGTCGGTTAGGGTGATCTGCATCTAGTGTCTCTTTTGCCTTGACTACAGCCTCTAGTAGATGTAGTGCCTTCTTTACTTGACCATCTGCTTGGTATACTATCGCGAGCTCGTGCTGGCTCAACAGCATATCTGGGTCATCCTTTTCTAACATGCTTCTGAGCCTACAACACTCCTCTAGCCACTTCGCAGCTTCTTTGATCCTCCCGTCAGCGCGTAAGCACCGACCTATCCGTAAACAGAGCTTTGCCTTCTCTTTGACACAACGATCGAGCTCGGCTCTGAGCAATCGTAGCGCGTGTGGTAAATACACCCTCCATACGACCCGGTTCTCCCAGTCGTTCGATGGAAAAACGTTCGCAACGTGTCTCACCGCGCCCTCTACTATGCCACTTGCGTCGCTGTACGTCCTTATCCAAATCTTTGTCGCCAGGTGTACGAGCCGATGTATGTCGTACAGCTCATCTGCCTCTGGGGTTTTGTCGGCACCCTCATCTTGCTTGCCCGCTCCGCTAGCCGCCTTTTTGTCGCTGTTCCGCCGTGCCAAGAACGAGTATCACCGAAACACCAACTTTTGAATTTTGGGTATCCTTCTCAGGGCCCCAAAATTCGCTCTAATTCTACTCTACTTATCATCTCTGATACTGCAAAGCTACCTTAGCCATCCCTAAGGCAGTTGCCTGCCTAGGACAGATAGCTAATGTAACTCTAGTAAGGCTATTACTACCTGCTAACAGCTATACTAGGGCTAGAGAACTAGAATCCCCTAGCTATTACAACCTACGCATTACTAAATAGAACACTAGAATTACTATAGCTCCCCTTAGTACTACAGCGCAGAACAACCTACAGCTTATCTCTACTACCCTTACCTAGCAGATATAGGCTATTAAAGAGGCTACTATTACACGCTACTATGTTACCTAGGCTATTGCTACTGCTATAGACACCTGTATTTAGACATTCTAGTCTCCCCTTAAGACTGCTATAGCTACAGACCTGCAACAACAAATTACTGCTGCCCTAGAGGTCTCCCTCTAGGGCTACGCTACTGCTACCCCCCTAGAGTTACAACACTTAAATAAAGGCTGCTCTTTAAACCAGACCTAGGTAGGCATTATCTAGACCCCTAGAGACTTAGCACCTAAAAAACCTGCCCCTGCCCTGCTAAAGGCAGGCACTAGTACCAAATCTAGCTTAGACTAGCCCCTACTAAGGGCTAAACCTAAAACTAACTACTGTATACTTATTACTATGCCTACTAACAAGAGGCTTAACCCCTTAGCCTCCTTTACTATTTAACAGGCTATCTGCAACGCTACTAAGCTTACCCTAAAAGATGTACCTAGAGCTATAACTACACGCACTAGATAGGCAATTACCCTAGCTAATGCTACTATTTAGGAGCAACTCCTTAAACAAGAGAATAAGGAACTACTCCTCTAGGCAGTAGGGGGTAATAGCGCTGCCCCCCTATAGACCTAGATTAACTATGTAGTATAAGGAGTTACTAGCTCCTATAGGACCCTACTTAGGACTATAGTACTAACTACAGTAGATATAATTAAGAAGGAAGTCTACTTACAGACCTAACAAGCACTAGTTAGCTACTGCCCCTCTAGGCATAGCCTAAACTTATCTAGGCTTACTACCTAGATAATATCCTTTAGTACGCTGGCAAATAGGTTAGGGTTAGGTTAGGGTTAGGTCGCGTTACGTAACAACCCCTACCTAACCCTAACCCTAACCCGCGCTAACGCCTGCTAAGAGGGTTAGGGTTAGGTAGAGGTTGTACAGACTAGGGGTTAGGTAGGGGTTCAACACGTAACACAACCTAACCCTAACTTAACCCTAGCATTTAAGTGTCTTTACTACTGCTTTATATTTAGCTTTAGCTAGAAATAGGGATACAGCTCTTTACTTCTAGAACTAAAGTAGTAGTTAGTTATTATATTCTATTATTATAGAGCTACACTAGCTAGCTGCAGCAAAGTAGCTATAGCAGACGCTTAGTGCTGCTTATAAAAAGTAGGATAGTATTAGAACTAAAGTTGTAGTTTATTACAGCTTGTTATTATAGGGAAGGGCGTATTTTAGGTTATTTATTAAATTTCTCTACTACTCCTCTTAGAGTAAACTACGAACTACATGCTATAATAACCACGCTCTTATCTATTATAGTATAGTAGAGTACCCCTAACCTAACCTAAACCTAGGCAGACCTAACCCTAACCCACGCTAGTGCTACCCTAACCTAACCCCTACCCGCACTAGGGCAACCTCTACCTAACTACAGCCCCTAGTCCGTGCAACCTAAACCTAACCACGACCCCTAGTCTATACGACCCTAACCTAACCCTAACCCCTATATAGGGTACCTTAAACCTATTTACTAGTGTATCCTTTAGCATACCTATTTAACCCTTCTACCTATTTAGCATAAGTAATTATTTAAAGGAAATTTATAAGAATAACCCTATTATTTAGCATAACCTAGGCTGCTAGGGCTTCTACCTTCCCTTATAATGTAACAAGGACGCCTGTTATAGTAACTGTAGCGCCTAGATTACAGAGCATACTAGACCTACACACTAAGATTACACATAACTAAGTAAGTGTACTAACTACTATAGCCTACACCTAGCTATATATAGTTACTACCTAGCTAAACTACGCTAAACATATAGCACTGTTGTCTGCCTTATACGTAAGGAGCTTATAACTCTTAAAAAGACTAGACTCTTAGCTATAAAGCTACAAGATAACAAAGCAGAGGGGCTTACTCCCTCTGCAGGAACTAACACAGCTAACTCTTAGCCAACACTAACGCTAATAGCCCCTGCTAGCTAAAGGCTGTGCTGTGCGGCTACTAGGCAGGGTAACCTTAATCTTACCTAATTATCTACCTACAGTGTTGTATCTACTTACACTGCCTCCTTGTCTACTTAGACTAAGGATACTAATATAGCTAATAGCTCCTTATAAGAATACGCTAACACAATAGATAGTAGGGACTTTAGGTCTGCTAGGCTAATGTAAATAGGAGCTTACTCTACTATATTACCTTACTATAACTTATATTTAAAAAAGATATAGATGTTATATATGTCTAAGAGCTACATATATCTACCTAGAACTAGACATCTACATACCTAGGCTACACCTTAATTACACCTCTAGAAACCTAGAGTGCCTAAGATAAATAGGAGTACAAACGCCTCTAGGTAATAACCTACATTTACAGGACATAGTTATTACACGTAGAAATTATATACCTACGCCTAACCTAAGACCTCCTCTAGGTTAGGGTAAACAGGTACTCTATTCTTAACGCCTATTAACTACCTAGGTAAGACAGCACACTAGAGTATATCCTGTAGCTCTGCCCCCCTTTACTTACACTAATTAGGGGGGACTTTAACATATAACATAAACACTTCTACCTAGGCGTTACCTCTAGCTAGAGAGGCGTAGTGCTGTTAGAATAGGTATATATAAATCAGATCTCCTATATAGAGGAGCCTAGTGTTATAACTTACTAGGCTAGAAATATACTAGACTTATTATTTTCTAATATCCCCTATACGTAGACTATAGTCTATTACAATATAGATACTAGCTCTAATTACTACACTCTTATTATAACAATACCCTCTAGGGGATTCTACACCCTAATAACCCTTAGGACCTAACTACCTAAAAGCTAACTTCCCTAATTTGCTAGTACAGTTTAGCTACTTGTCTAAGGCCTAGGCATACTACTAGACTGCACTAAGAGTAAACTAGACTAAACTATTAACTAGCTTACCTCTGCTATTACAAGCGCGCTTAAGAAGTGCTTAGTTAAGATGCTAGAAGGGCGCACTGCTCCCTAGTAGACAGAGGAGTGCTAGTGTAGGTATAGAGCTTACCTAGCTATACGTAACTCTAGCAAGCTAAGACTAATATAAGCTATAAGAGACTTCCTTTAAGAAGTACAACAGGCTAAGCGCAACTACTAGAGATAGAAGATAGACAACGCGCAGGATAACAAGTCCCTCTATTAACTTATTAGGTGGTATAAACTAACCTATAACCTATAGAACTCCCCTATCCTCTTACAGGGGAAGCTAATTACTAACCCCCTAAGGAAAGTAGCTGCACTTTAACAGGAAATACTACAGCAATTTAACAACTCTAACAATCTGCCTAACTAGAGAGACCCTAGTCTACCCCTCCCTAATCTCCCCTAGGACACTTTTGTATTATTAGAAGAAGTAGAGCAGAGTGTTATAGAAGTCTCTAGCACCTCCCTAGGCACAGATAAGATTACTATCTAAATACTTAAGGCGTGCTAGGCATTAATCTCTAAACTAATTTACTGTGTCTATTAACGCTGCCTTTAGTTAAGCCACTTTCTAGCTGCCTAGAAACTAGCTAAAGTGGCAATAATACTAAAAGTAGGTAAACCTAACTAGACGTTACCCTAGTTATAGCGCCCTATTGCCCTTCTCTCCTGCCTTAGGAAGGGCCTAGAATAGATCCTAGCCTGCCGCATTGCCTACACAGCTATAAATTAGGGGGTTCTTAGCCTCTAACATAGTAGCGCACTCCCTAAACGTTTAGTAATAGACCTAGTTACTACCTTTACTTATAACATAGAACACGCCTAGGCTATAGGCAAACATGTTATAATAGTTACCCTTAATATATAAGGTGCCTTTAATACACTTCTATAGAACTACTTACTCTAATATATAGTATAACAAGGCTAGTCTATAAAACTTATCTAACTACTTAAAAGCTTCCTTATAGGACGCCTTGTACAGGTCTAACTAGGTACAGTAATTACACCTTACTAGCTAGTAGCCTGCAGCACTCTATAGGGCTCCTCTCTCTCCTCTATACTCTATACACTGTACCTAGCTAAGCTACTTAACTAGAATTAGCAGCTTTACTTTAGGTACGTAGACAATATATGCATATACTAGGCCTCTTACTCCCTTAACTAAAATATAGAACTACTTACCTAGGACATACGCTCTATACATGCCTAGGGTAATATAAACAAGGTAGCCTTTATACTAGAAAAGTAAGAAATAGTTTACCTTACTAGGCAGAGAGGGGGATATAACCCCTCTTGCTAAGTAAGCCTATCTCTAACTATCTAGGCTATCCCTATCACTAAGAATAGCTGCTAACTAGCACTTTAGTAGCTAGGGGTCTAGTTTAACAGGAAACTTACCTTTAGGTAACACGTTACTGTCTATAACACAGCAGCTAGGAAAATTACCTATTATATTTAAAGTCTAGCTAATATAGTATAAGGGCTACTAGCCTTAGTACTATAGAAGGTAGTTATAACCTGTATACTACCTATAATGCTTTACAGCACAGAGGCATAGTATAAGGGGTATACTAAGAACCTAGGCATCTAGTAAACTACTACTAGACAAGTTAGCACCTAGGTAGGATGGCACATTGCTACGCTTAATAAAACCCTTACTATAGCTGCTAGAGCAGTTCTGCTAGCCTAGAGGACTACACTAAACGTAATACTACTAAGGGAAGCTAGTCTGCTGTCTGCGCCTATAGCTCTTAAACAGGCAAAGATAAGACTTATACTGCACTTACAAACTATAGATCTAGACTACCCCCTAGCAAAGCAGACTGTAATCTAACCTATTTAGAGGGGGAGGAAGGTAGAAGAGCTTCTAAAACTAAGATCTAAACTCTAAAGAATTAGGACCTTACTTCTAACAGCCCTACAGCCTGTTCTTATAGAGCTATACTATACTATAGGCTATAGGGAAGATCCTACCCTAGGCTAAACTAAGAAAGAAGCTGCAGCTAGTTTTCTTAAATAGTAGGACAACCTCCCCTATAACGCAATTACTATCTTCTTTAACAGATTAGAGTAAATAGTTAAAGGTAATAAATGTGTAATATATAGCTATGCTGTATATTATAGAAATACATAAATAGATATAGAATAAGGCTTGCTTAATTCTAAGTTACACGTATTTAACGCAGAGGCTGTTAGGGCCTAGAGAGGTCTCTAACAGGTAATACGCTAACCCTAATTACTCCTTAGGTAAATCTAGCTTTGCCTTAACAGCACGTCTATTATCTAGGGCCTCTAAGGAGACCCCCCTAAATTGTTACAATAGGCCTTTAGGTAATGCTATGTAGCTATAGATACCTATAATATTAGAGTAAAATAGGCCCCTAGGCATATAGGCATACCTAGAAACAAGGCAGCTAACTAACTAGCAGATTAAGAGGCTAAGGCCCCCTATCCCCCTAAAGGCCTTGCGGCTACTACAATAGTTACTAGCCTGCAGTTAATAGCACGCGCCTATCTGCAGCTAGCAGAAAGAAACTAGTAGGTAAAGACAAGATCCTGTCTATTTAAATGCTACTTAGACTAGGACCTCCCCTACACACTATTCGCAACGCCTAGAACACTAGACCTCCCTAGGGGCACGCTTGCGCGCCTCCTAGCTATCTAGACTACACATAGAGACTTTTAGTAGTACTACTAAAAGTTCTAATATAATAATACTAATATAACGTGCTCTTATAGCTGCCTTAAGGCACCTAACTATATAGTTTGCTGCCTAAAGGCGCTAGCAACTTTCTCTAGATAGCTGAAAAACAGTAGCTACCCCCTAGTCACCCTAACTAAAACGCAAAATTACCTGTCTAGGCTAATAGACCCCTCTAAAGGCTTCTTCTACCTTCTTACTACTACTGCGTTCTATACGTTAATATGCCTACAGTAGTAAAGAAACTACAGATAACGCTAAAAATACAACCTACAACCTACTCTCTCTTTCCCTACTTTTTCTGTACCTACTTTTCCTTAGCATTTACAGGAAGTAGTTTAGCAGGCCTTAGCTTACTAAATAGTTCTCTTAGTTCCTAAGGAGTATAAGCACTGCTTATACACTAATTATCTAGTATATAACAGCGCGCACTTAGTGCACATTGCCTATCTACACCTAGCAGTAGAAGACAAACAGACTACGCCTATAGCGCAACATAACCTATAAATTGCTTTCTAAGGTATCTATAAATCTATAGCCTAGCACGTCTTTTATGTCCCTAGGGAGACTGGAGTGGTTAGACGCTCCTCCTGACGTTAAATAAATCAATCAATTAATCAATCAATCAAGAACGAGTATCCGCAGAGCGTACCGATGGCCTCTTCCATTTGAGCTTCTGATTGCACCCTCGGCAGTAACGATGGCGGGATGGCCTTCCACTCTACGCACGCCATGAACTGTAGCAGGCTTGCCGCCAAAGTATTCTGCTTGCGGATCAGGTTGAACGACACGATCCAAGTTGTCGCCACTGCGTTTGCTGAGTTCCTGTACCTCGTGTCATCGTGAAATTCTCTGCTCATGACACTAACAAGATCCTGCTCTGTGCTGCGAAGTAGCTGCAGGTACTTGGTGATGGGCATACGGTTCCTGTTTAGATAGGCGGCTGCCTGCGCGATTGCTAGCGGCAGGCACATCAGCTCGTCTAGTAGTTCGTCCACTAGTTTGGTTGACGCTGGATTTTCACCAAGAAGATTTCTCATGGCCAGTGACTTGGTGAGAAGCTCTCGTGCGTCTTGCAGGCCCATGGCTTCTAGCCTTATGACATCACCACGAGTCTTCTCGGCCACCCCGGGGGTACGCGTGGTGTACACAATCACACTCCTCTCGCTCTTTGGCAGGTAATCGACGATGCCCTTGGACTGCTCCGTTCCGAAGAAGATGTCTGGGTCGTCCGCGTTGTCCACTACCATTAGCCACCGGCTCACTCGACTCGAGCTCAGCCATGTCCTCACCAGCTCTTTGACGTCGTCTTTCCCGTCTTGCGCCTGCGGGATGTGCAGCACCCGCGCAATCTCAGCGCATGCCTGCTCAAAGCTCTCAATGCTCACCGCAGGCGCCCAGAAGATTGACCACTCTGGCTGTGCTTTCTTCACGGCATACGCAAATTGCAGCGCCACCTGCGTTTTGCCCGTCCCGCCCAGGCCCTCTATGGACATCTCCTGGCAGTCCAGATCTACCAACAGCCGCTGCTGCAGCATAGCAAGCTCGTCGCGTCGTCCAATGAATTTCTTGTTCTCTTGGAAGGGAATATAGTAGGTCGGCGTGGCTGCCCATTTCATTAGTGCTGATGCATTGTCTGAAGACATGGTAGCTACACTAACCGCTCGCGTCTCTCATCATCTCCTCCGCTGTGCGTGCCTTTGTTACATCAGCTGCCGGTATTACAGACAGAATTTCCTTGGCATACGCCGCTGCCGTAGCTGCTGCGTACGGCTGCCATCTCTTGTTCTTATGTGAGTCTGCGTAATCACACACCCCACGCACGACAAGACACGGGAAGCTGTTCATAAGCCCTGCTGCCTCCATCTCGAAGCACAGCACCCCGCCCAGGCCTTCGCTTAGCTGTTCTCGCAGCGCAGCGTCCTTGATCACCTGGTTGCCTGATGCGATGGTCCCGTAGTGTACAACCACTTCTTGTCTCCGTGCTTCCCGAGGAATTTCGCGCTCTTTGCTGCACTTCAGACACGTGGCTCCTTTTCCGGCATGCTCGTAATCCACCTCGAAAAGCCTGTCCAAGCCGGCAGCGTTGCGGCTGAAGTCGGGCAGGCTGTCCAGCTTGGACAAATACTCTAGTAGCTTGCCCCTCCCTCTTAAGTGCTTGGCCCGTAGGTTTGATACTGCGTTCAGTAGCACCATCGGTGGTGTGTTCAGCGCTCCTGTGCGCTCGAACCCGTTTATTGTAGCCTTGCCAAAGTCGTACTGTACTACTCCGCCGTGCGTTTGGTACGGTTTGCTTACTACCACGTCTCCAAGCCGGACATCTGCTTCGTCACTCGGTACACCGCCGCCGATACCAACCATCAGGCCAAACCGCGTTGATGAGAAAGTTGACTTCATATGCGTAGCGACTGTCGCGGCCGAATGAGTACCTAACTGCCCTTCAGGCAGACAAGATATAACCACGTTGTGTTCGCCAACGCGTCCACAGGTGTAAATGTTTGTGTCGTGAGCGTTGTTGTATGGAGGGGTGCTGTGCTCTTCGTCGAGCATCTCCTGCGCGGCCGCCAACTCGACGGGCAATGCGCACACCCATCCTACTGTGTAGCTGTCAAGGCTCAAAGTCTTATTCATTTGCGATTATCGGAAAAAGGAATGCGGAAAATGATGTTGCGAAGACGTCGGACTGTACAGAAACGACGGGGTGGAAGGCTGTCAGCTTTTCGACCCCTCACTCATCCTTACGACGTGATCATCACATGTCGTCAGCATGGGGCAGGCTGAGACAGGCTGTGATATTCTTGGTCTGAAGATGCAGGCGAATGATAGGGGCGGCAAGCACAGCCTGCTTATTGGTTAATTGTGGGATTTGCTAACACGCTTAGTCAATCTAGGCAGCATAGCCTTAATTATTATCTAGTAATTTAATAGTTATTATAAGAGCAAGGAGCGGGAGCTAGAGTAGTAGAAGCTACTAGAAAGATGAGTGGTGCATTGCGAAGCTGAAACTGCTGCTGTTGTGCAGGAGAGGGGCCATGTCAACTAGTACAGAAACAACGGGATGGAAGGCTGTCAGCTTTTCGACCCCTCACTTATCCTTACAACGTGATTATCACATGTTGTCAGCATAGGGCAGGCTAAGGCAGGCTGTAATGTTCTTAGTCTAAAGATGCAGGCAAATAATAGGGGCAGCAAACACAGCCTACTTATTAGTTAATTGTAGGATTTGCTAACACGCTAAGTTAATCTGGGCAGCATAGCCTTAATTATTATCTGGCGATTTGATGGTTATTATGAGAGCAAGGAGCAGGAACTAGAGTGATAGCAGACACTAGAAAGATGAGTGGTGCATCGCGAAGCTGAAACTGCTGCCGTCGTGCAGGAGAGGGGCCATGTCGACCAGAGTCGTGGTGTTGACTGGGGTCACGGCAGTCTACCCTAATAAAGTCTAGTTTGTCATCCTGCTATGCCTGTAAGCTTATGCATTGTGACGTCTCGACGATACCTAAACTTCCCTGTGCAGCTTTTTCGCAATCTTAGGGCCAAGACAGTAGCAATAACAGATCCTTACGCCGCCTACATCTATCTACTATCGTGCACTACAAGCACTAGGGTTTCTTGCTCATTCTCGAATGAAGTCGTATACAGTTATTCAGTTCTGTAAGTGGCTGTCCACCATTGAACCAACATAAGCTGAGGAAGGGTAAGCCTCAGCGGGCTGGATGCTAGAGAACAGAACCAGCAACCAATGTCTAGATGTAGAAAATAACTTTGCATACGCTGTTGCTTCGCTAATAGTCTGCGTAGGATGCTACTTCTTCACAATTCCAGTATATGTAAGCTCCACTACCCTACTAATAAGAATCAGAAAATGACTGTTCTCTAGATTGGTAGAACAAGACGTATTTTGCGCACAAATCGAACCAGCACCGGAGCTTGTACAGTTCTTCCAGATCCCTAGTCACCTCCTTACAGCCGTATACAGACGCTCAAACGGGTTCTTCAGCTCTACGGATGCTTTTAATAAGGATGGCCACCTTCGATCTTGCTGTAAGATATCTACAAAGCATCTTTCAAGCAAGCACCTACTCACTGCACATTACAGACTCGTAGTTCCGTGTCCTGGTCAAGGTGACCTCTCGAGATCCCAGCTCAAGCTACACCTGGCACGAGATGACCTTTTGCTCGAAATGGGCATCCAGTCGTTGCGCAATCCTGTGCATTGGTGCGTCTCCATTGTTCAAAGAGTTGCTGCAAGCCGCTCTTACCCAGCAGGGAACGACGTTACCGCTTTCAGAGCCCTATTCGCTACACTTACCTCTGCTCGAAGCGATCGTTTCCATGCAGGACCTGTCAGTATGGTCCATGTGCGACGTTGTGCGTAGCTTTGAGAAGGCAAGAAAGGTGAAACATCAAGATGTCGATAGTTACTAACGAAGGTCAGGACCGCTCACTCATAGCTCGTGAGCCTCAACATTTTTCTACAATGCACGACGCGGCGCGTCACGCCATTCACTCCTTTGAAACGCTTACCGTGACTGTAGAGACTGCTGAGGCTATGCAACAACAGGTTGCGTACCTTGCCGACAAGAGCAAGCAGCTTAGTGGAAGTGAGCCGAAGACGTGGCTCCAAGTGCGAATGCGCATGGAACTCCAAGTCCGGATGTTTCACAACTTGCTCTTGAGGTCGCAGGCAAACAAAGAGCGGCTGCAGAACGAAATTGCTCTGGTAAGTCGCCTCGCCCACCCACCGATGCAGATTCACTGACGCGAGGCCAGGCATACAATATGATTGCTCAGCGCGACAGCCAGGTCATGGCAGGGCTTGGAGAGGCAGCAAAACTTGACAGTGGGGCCATGAAGACGATCGCTATTGTGACGATGGCATTCCTTCCCCCAACCTTCTTATCAGCATGTCCCCCCCTGCCATCACACGAAACTTGACTGACAGCAGGCAGGCCATCTTCAGCATGAGCTTCTTCAGCTACAATCCCGAGTTGGGCGGAGCGGGATGGTCAGTGTCGAGCAAGTTCTGGGTGTACTGGGTCTGCGCCATACCACTGACATCTCTAACGCTGGCCATCTGGTACTGGCGGCAGAGAAGAGTGGGAAGCTGAAGAAGCATCAAACCAATGAAATTAAAGCTAGTAGCAAAGTTATAAACATTAAGCTAATATTGAAGAGCCTTCATAGAGGGTAGTTGAACGTAGAAAAAGACAGGCTTAGTCTTGTTGATGTTTGTCAGCCGAATGTTCGCATTCATCAGTCCCACTACCCATAGAAACACTCTGCATCTCTAAGCCGACACTTCGTACACTTGCGGACTCTTTAATTTGCACGCCTCATGAAAGCCACTTATGGTCTGTAGTGCAACGCAATCTAGCAAATGGCACAAGCTCTGCACGGCATATCCGTCTCATCCCAGTACACCACGCGTTTGTCTCAGCTCGTCAACTGAAACAACTGGACCCAAAACAGCAGCTGGACTTCAAAGCGCTCCTGCAATGAGTGGGGCATCTTTTCGTCTCGCACCGGGCGAACAGTGACAACTGAGACAGGAGGGAATGGCCAAAGCGCTGCCTCGTTTGCAACAGTGCGCGGCCACACGTCCGGAAGGCATTATGGTACATCACAACCGCGATGCATGCATGGGCGGCTATCCACAGCTGGGCTGTTGATCTGATGAAACGCCGCTTGAAATCTGCAACCGTGTCTCTTCATAGCAGCTCGTACTCAGTCAGGCATGTTTGATTGTGAGTCGAAAAAGCGAAAGTGGCTTCAGGGCAGGGCTGTCGCTCATCGCTTGAATCGTGTGCTACGAGACACGGGGAATTGGCCGATTCAAAAGCGAAAAGAGAAACAAGAATGTCAAGTTGGAATTTGTGATCTCTCGCTGCCGGCCCAGCTCAACTTGATGCTTCTCGTACCATTTCCCCTTGATCTTCATCGCCGTTCATTGTCATACCGTCTTTCGGCGTTCCATGAACATCGCCACTTCAACAATAGTCCCGCCCTTCTATGGTGGAATCAACAAAAAAGGCACTTATTGCCATCATGTAGTATGTCAACGTTCACGGATGACCTGCTGTTCAGAGCATCAACATTCTTTCTCACTTCTGCTCGACAGGCCTTTGACTTGCTCAAAAAGACAAGAAGACGGCAGTTTCTGCTTTCGTGTGGTATTCTAAGTCCTGGTCATGACCCGATGTTCTGCTCACCACTCGTGTGCACCTTTCGAAAATTCGTCGGTCCATTTCGTGATCGTATATAATTGGGGGACTCGAGGTAGAACGCCGAGATTTGTAGACCCGCTGTTGCTGATGTTTTTGCAGCTCAGATTGCCAGCTCCGACTTGGACGACGAAATTTCTGACGCTGAGAGCGAGGCATCCACCATCTTACCTGAACGAATTGCTTTACCCAACGCACCCATCAGATTCGTTGTGTTATATCTTTGACTGGCTCTAATTTTTGCAATTTATTCTCCTACATATATAGCATTCCAGGTCATTGAGTAGTATGGTAGATTTCCATCTATTGTATCCATGGACAACTCTAGGGTCGCCGCATCATAGTACTACACGCTTCCGCATGGTAGCTACTACGAACACACTATTCAGACAAGTAAATCAGTTGCTTGGTCCATCCAAGTCAAAATCTTCAGATTCTCAGCCTTCCGACCAGCCCCGCTGGGGCCTCATCTTTGGGAGTTTTGTGCAAGCGAAGTGATAGATCCTCACACTGGTTGCCGCTCATGCAGCCTGAGTTAAAAATACGCTAAACGTTGACGTGTATCGCGGCAGGTCAGTGGATATTCGTAGTGAAAAGTTACCGCCAAGGCAATAGGCGGGGAATGCGTACCTCAACACTGTAAATATTTCACCACAGATTCCTGTTTAGCGTACCCGCACCCGTGCTACTAATTACCTCGATCAACTAAGTCCTAACATGCCTTGACGGCTTGACTACTTCAATAAGAAAAAATTCACGAGCTCAGGTTATCATTGCACAACGAGCTACCTCTTCAAGACGATCTCCATCTTGAAACCCGGATTAACGCCTCGCTCAGATCGCTACCTATGACATACGATAGCTTGGCGTCCTCAGGTTTTGTGCCAGGGAAGAGCAGTCTCGAAGCGTACAACCGAACCAGTGTGTCGATGATAGAGCGACCTCATCCCACCAAGTCTTAGTTGGGATCTGAGCAGGTCATACAACACTTCGAAAGCTTGGTGCTCGACGGTGGTGTTGGAAACACCTTCTCAAACCTTGAGAAACTATTTGAGAGGTAGCCATTCCTTGGACGAGACAGACCGCGGGGGACTGGAAAGAGCGGCTTGAAGATGGTATTTTCTTCGACGAAGCCATCATCTGCTTTGCACCAATTTCCTTTACTGGTCCAGTCACTATCAGCAACTCGTACCAGACCTAGGAGACAGCGCATAGAAAAGAGAGCAACCAACTCTTCGCCCAGGACGTTCAGTACTCCAGTGTCTACGGTGATTGCACTCCCCCTTTCGACCTCCTAGTCCGCAATCCCAGTATAGTCTTCACTAGGGTTATCGTTGCCAACACCGCTCCTCGCAGACCTCGCCAATTCCAACGACCTCACAGGTTTCGGCAAACACAATGCTGGAGGGAGCGCGGGGCGTACGATTACCATAAGAAGGAGGATCAGAGCGCAGCGGCGGCCGATGGTGGCCAGGTCGGTTTCACAAAGGAAGAAGACCGCGAAAGCGATTTATCTGAACAATCTCCGTCATGCCTTGGTTGCTACTGATTTATTAGACCTGGGCATTCGCTCGCTTCAAGAACTGGGGTTGAAGCGACGGCTAAGGTCTCGTCGACGACGAAGCCTTACTCACTGCAGGGCGGCAAACGAAAAGCCATCGAATGACAGACTCGGTCATTGCTTGACTCTAGGTGGGAAGATGCTAACCAATCCAGATCGCGCTGAAAAAGCGGTGATATCG
The DNA here is from genome assembly GCF_004011695.2 of Ascochyta rabiei. Classification (NCBI taxonomy): domain Eukaryota; kingdom Fungi; phylum Ascomycota; class Dothideomycetes; order Pleosporales; family Didymellaceae; genus Ascochyta; species Ascochyta rabiei. The sequence goes on from NC_082407.1 coordinate 324,431, forward strand.
CTGCCGTGGGCAAAAGACTTTCCTTTCTTGCTTCAATCCCACTGCTCTTTCCCATGCTTATTGTTTGCAAGTGCTGGATTCGATGTTGACGAGCGCGACACAACTCACTTCACAATTACCTGCGATGCTGAGATCGTCGTCCTTCACATGCACTGGTATTTTCGCGATGCTACCCACTACAACAAATGAACACAAACGTCGTTCATATTCTGTCTTCAAAGGTAATTAATCGAAACCATCACTGTGACTTAAAAGGCTAACAACAAATCTTTACTGAATCCCACTA